>NC_142649.1:30770833-31073863 GCF_055504915.1 Nelumbo nucifera
CTTATGAGCTTTGGACCGGAAAGAAACCAAGTGTACGACACTTGAAGATTTGGGGTTGTCCGGGTCACGTTAAAAGAATGAATCCGGACAAATTGTAATCCCAGACAGCCGTTGCCTATTCGTAGGCTACCCAAAGGGCTCAGTGGGCTACCTATTCTATGATCCAAGTGAGCAGAAGGTGTTCTGTAGTCGGATTGCACTATTCTTTGAAAATGACTACATCCTAGACAATCTGCGTCAAGAAATTGTTCTTGATGAGGAGAGCTCAGATGCAGTGGGAGGTGTCCCACAAGTTCCAGGTAGTGACCAACCTAGAAGATCTACCCGGGTGCCAAACCACCGATCCGTTTTGGTTACGACCAGGATAGTTACCTGGTCGAAACCTTGACTAGTGAAGAGGATCCCGTAACATATACGGAAGCTATGTTGGGCATAGACTCCCTTAAATGGGTAGATGCCATGAGAGTTGAGATGGACTCAATGGAGACCAATGGAGTCTGGACTCTAGTGGATCCACCCTCCGGGGTAAAAGCAATTGGTTGTAAATGGATCTACAAGAGGAAGAAGGGCCCCGATGGCAGGGTTGAGACCTACAAAGCTCGTATGGTGGCAAAAGGATACACTTAGAAAGAAGGCATCGATTATGAGGAAACCTTTTCGCCTGTGGCTATGTTTAAATCCATTAGGATCCTGCTAGCTGTAGCGGCTTACTATGACTATGAGATTTGGCAGATGGATGTCAAAACTGCGTTCCTGAATGGAGATCTTACTGAAGATATCTATATGTAGCAACCGCATGGTTTTGTAGCTGCGGGTCAGGAACACATGGTCTGTATGTTGAATAGATCTATATATGGACTGAAGCAAGCTTCTAGAAGTTGGAACATCCGATTTGACTCTACGGTCAAAAAGTTTGATTTTGAGCAAAACCCGAATGAACCCTGTGTTTACAAAAAGACCAATGGTGACAAGGTTACGTTTCTGGTTCTGTATGTGGACGACATTCTACTCATTGGGAATGATGTAGGAATGTTAACTACAATAAAAGTATGGCTATCACAGCAATTCTCCATGAAAGACCTTGGAGAAGCCTCCTATATATTAGGTCTTCGAATCTATAGAGATAGATCGAAGTGGATAATAGGATTATCCCAATCTGCTTATATTGACAAAAAAGTCAAGAGATATAGCATGGAAAACTCCAAGAAAGGAAATGTTCCTTTCAGGCATGGAGTCAATCTCTCCAAGAAGATGTCTCCAAAGACCTCTAAGGAGATCGAGAGCATGAAAGACGTTCCTTATGCCTCAGCCGTAGGGAGCATCATGTATGCCATGCTATGCACTCGTCCTAACATCGCCCAGGCAGTGAGTGTAGTAAGCAGATTCCAGGCCAACCCAGGGTAGGAGCATTGGACTGTTGTGAAATGCATACTAAAGTACCTTCGAAGGATAAAAGAGTTTTGTCTGGTATTCGATGGTAGTTCACTACAGATCCAAGGGTTTACAGATGCAGATTTCCAGTCGGATCCGGATGATAGAAAGTCTACATCTGGATATGTTTTCACGATAGGATCGTGTGTTGTTTGCTGGAAAAGCAGCAAACAGGGGTCCACAACAGACTCCACAACCGAGGCCGAATACATTGCCGCAAGTGAGGCTGCCAAAGAAACCGTATGGACGAAGAAGTTCGTTCATGAGTTTAGAGTAGTTCCATCCTGCACATCACCCATTCCATTGTTGTGTGACAACAATGGAGCCATTACTCAGGCTAAGGAGTCACGAACCCACACGAAGTCGAAGCACATCGAGAGGAAGTACCACGTACTGCAGGAGATTGTTGGTAGAGGGGACATCCTGATTCAGAAGGAAGCGTCAGCGGAAAATGTAGCAGACCCATTGACAAAGCCACTATCATAGAAAGTGTTTGAGAAACACGTGGAAAGCCTGGGACTCCAGCTAGTACCTGATTGGACCTAAGTGCAAGTGGGAGCTGTTAGACAGTTTTGTATGCCCTTAGCTTCAATCAAGAATGATGTACTTTATGAATTTATTGTAAATGAATAAAAGTACATATTTGATTCATGTTCCCTTGGTATGCTTCTGTATAATACCCTTAAACTGGACACTTAATGAGACTCGTGTTAGTTTAGAATGTTCACAGCCAGTGGATCGGTCTGGAGAGACCTATCCTGACAAGGCTGACACTGTAGTGCCACCAAGTCGGTTGGGGTGGCCTGTCTCAGCTACCAGGGTGAGACCCTAGGCACATACAGTGTAGGATTAATAGAACCTTTGAACCGGACCAAATTTCCAGTATTGCCCTGGACCTTGGAGATAGATGGGAAAACTGGAAAGTTAAACATAACCCTAGACTCGATTATGATACTACACTAGATGTCGGATTGGGCTATCTTTGATGTACCAATCAGTGAGATCCTTAGCAAGGGTCAAAACCTAGGTATGTTGGGACAATCCGAGAATTCATATGAGTGGGTGATCATAGTGAAAAGATCAGCCCCTTTGTCGGACAAAGGTAATGATCGGGGATGCACTCTCTTTGATGGAAACCAAGACTGCCGGCAGCCAATTTCAACCGTTGAGATTTGTTTTTGCAAAGTATATTTTATATATGAGATATAAAAGTATATATTATGGTTTCTAAAATTTTTGCAAAAGGTTTTAATTCTCGGGATTCATATAAGTAGAGAGTGCAACACTGTTCCTTGCAGCCGAGGGAGAGGTCCTCTCTTGTCGGGCAGTGTATGATCATTATGGGCTGAGAGGTTAAGTGTAAGACCATTGAGGATAATACCTGATGGGCTAATCTTGCATCTGCCCACAATCCCTGGGTGTTACAAGGTTGCTTGGCCCAGGGACCACTTAGGATATATTGGGCCTATAGAGCCCATAAGATGGGTTTTCAGAGGGTGTACTGTCTTTAACAGTGTATTCGGCCAGGCCTTGTAACAAAGGCTGGGCCGAACCCATGTGGCTGATGTGTAGATCAATGTTTGGGTCCCACGCCTTACAAGGAAGCCCAACTGGACAGCAATTTGGAAGGTTAAGTGAGTACATAAGCTTAATGGGCCTAAAGCCCATTTCGAACTGGGCTGTTTATTTAATTAGTTATGGGGCGAATTCTGAGATAGATTAGCAGATAGGATAGGGTCTTAACCCTATCCACTCAAAGAGTCCAGATCTGAATGTGATTCAGATTTAGAAACCTTCTAATGAGATTAGGAGAAAGCTAATCTAATCTGCAGATAACATAAGGGTTTATCCCTATCACCTAAAGAGAGATGTTATCCAAATATGATTTGGATAAGCAGCTCCTAATTGGATTAGGAGCTGATCTTTTAGGTTAACAAAAGAAGGGGGCGGCAGCCTAAGAAAGACACATATCTGATTCTCTTCATGAAGGAATGGGTAGGATCCATCTGATGGACGCCAAAAGGTTGCGGAATGGGTGGGCGAATTTCAAAAATTTCCTACCTTCCTCCCACTGGGAATCATATTCCCTAAATTTAGAATACCATATTCAAGGATCTTATTTGAACCATAATCGAACCAGATCTGAACCAAAAGGTAAATGGGAGGATTATACCTGATCTGGAGAAGCAGTATCTCCCAAAGTTGGTGTTCACGCCCAAAGAAGAAACCAAGATCCGCTCCTACTGAAGATGACACAACTGTGGATGGAACGGAACCAGCAGGGTGCGTCCTACACACTGGATCCTTCGCAAGAATCCTCTGGAAACTCTGAACACCAAATCTTCTTCAGTCTTTCTTGCAAGACTGATGTCAAGAACTGATTTCTTGACTTCCTAATGTTGCAAAGATTGAATCTTGCAAGGGTGAATGGCGGCGGCAGGAGGAGAACTCCAGGGACGAAGATGGCTGAACTGCTTTTCTTCTTTCTGGAGTATGAATGAGATCTAATCTCAATTCGCAGGGAGTTTTCTTTTCCACCAAAACCCTAGTTCGAATTCTGATGTATTTCTCTTGTTTTTCTCCTCCTTTCTTCTTGATTAAGAAAACCTCCTAATTACGAGTTATCCCAATCCAAATCTGTATTTGGATAGGGGATTATCTTAATCCTATATGCAGATTAAGTTAGTTTACTCCTGATCTTATCAGGAGGTTACCATATTCAAATCTAATTTGAATTTGGTCTCCTGGAGTGGATAAGGTTAAAGGCCCAATCCTTTTACTAACATTAATCTCAAATTCGCCCCATAGATGGGTGATCATATCAGCCCAGCTCGAAATGGGCTTTTGGCCCATTAGATGTTCAGTGTTTAACTAGTTTCCAATCTGCTACCCAATTGGGCTTCTTTGTATGGCGTGGGACCCAAGAATTGATCTACACACCAGCCACATGGGTTCGGCCCAGCATTTAATACAAGGCCCAGCCGAATTCACTGAAAGACTCAGTAAACCCCTGAGCCCATCATATGGACCCTATGGGCCCAACACTTACATTAAGTGGTCCCTGGGCCAAGCCATCTTATAAAAACCCAGGGACTGTGGGCAGGTGCAAGATTAGCCCATCAGGTACTACCCTAAATGGTCTTACACTTAACCTCTCAGCCCTTAATGATCAAGCACTGCCCGACAAGAGAGGACCTCTCCCTCAGCTGCAAGGAACAGTGCCACACTCTCCACTCACATGGATCCCGGGAATTAAAACCATTTGCAAACAATTCGAAACCATACATATATATATATATAAATATATTAATTTCGCAAAACAAAATTCCAACGATTGAAATCAACTGCTGGCAGTTTGGTTTCCATCAAGGAGAGTGCATTCCCGATCATTACCCTTTGTCCGACAAAGGGGCTGATCCTGTCACTATGATCACCCACTCAGATGAATTCTCAGACTGTCCCAACATACCCAGGTTTTGATCCCCATCTAAGGATCTCACTGATTGGCATATCAAAGACAGCCCGATCCGACACCTAGTGAAATATCATAATCAAGTCTAGGGGTCAGGTGTAACTTTCCAATTTTGCCCATCTGTCTCCAAGGTCCAGGGCTACACTGGAAATCTGGTCCGGTTCAAGGATTCAAGTAATCCCACACTGCATGTGCCTTGGGTCTTACCCTGGTGGCTGAGACAGACCATCCCAACATTTGGTGGCACACCCGTATCAACCTTGGCAGGATAAAACTCACAGACTTATCCAACAGCTGTGAATATTTCCACTAAATAACAAAAGTACATCAAATCGGATTGAAGCTAAGGGCATACAAAACTGTCTAATAGCTCCCACTTGCACTTAGGTCCAATCTGGTACAAGCCGGAGTCCCATACTTTCCACGTGTCTCTCAAACACCTTCTGTGTCAGTGGCTTAGTCAGTGGGTCTGCCACATTATCCACTGATGCTACCTTCTGAATTAGGACGTCCCCTCTACCAACAATCTCCCACAGTACATGGTACTTTCTCTCGATGTGCTTTGACCTCGAGTGAGCCCGAGGCTCTTTAGCCTGGGCGATCGCTCCATTGTTGTCACACAACAATAGGATGGGTGATGTGCTGGATGGAATCGCTCCCAATTCGTGTATGAATTTCTTCATCCAGACGGCTTCCTTGGCAGCTTCACTTGCGGCAATGTACTCGGCCTCGGTTGTGGAGTCTGCAGTGGACCCCTGTTTGATGCTTTTCCAGCAAACAACACATGATCCTATCGTGAAAACATACCCAGATGTAGACTTTCTATCATCTGGATCCGATGGGAAATCGGCATCGGTATACCCTAGAACTTGTAGTGAACTACCATCGAATACCAGACAAAACTCTTTTGTCCCTCGAAGGTATTTCAGTATGTTCTTCACAGCAGTCCAATGCTCCTGCCCTGGATTTGCCTGGAATCTGCTTACCACACTCACCGCCTGAGCAATGTCCGGGCGAGTGCACAGCATGGCATACATGATGCTCCCTACGGCTGAGGCATAGGGAATGTCTCTCATGCTCTCAATCTCCTCAGAAGTCTTGGGAGACATCTTCTTGGAGAGAGTGACTCCGTGCTTGAAAGGAACGTTTTCTTTCTTGGAGTTTTCCATGCTGTATCTTTTGGCAATTTTGTCAATATAAGCAACTTGGGATAATCCAATTATCCCAGCATGGCATACATGATGCTCCCTACGGCTGAGGCATAGGGAACGTCTCTCATGCTCTCAATCTCCTCAGAAGTCTTGGGAGACATCTTCTTGGAGAGAGTGACTCCGTGCCTGAAAGGAACGTTTCCTTTCTTGGAGTTTTCCATGCTGTATCTTTTGACAATTTTGTCAATATAAGCAGCTTGGGATAATCCAATTATCCGCTTCGATCTATCTCTATAGAGTCGAAGACCCAATATGTATGAAGCTACCAGGGTGAGACCCTAGGCACATACAGTATAGGATTAATAGAACCTTTGAACCGGACCAGATTTCCAGTATTGCCCTGGACCTTGGAGATAGATGGGCAAAACTGGAAAGTTACACATAACCCCTAGACTCGATTATGATACTACACTAGATGTCGGATTCGGCTCTCTTTGATGTACCAATCAGTGAGATCCTTAGCAAGGGTCAAAACCTGAGTATGTTGGGATAATCCGAGAATTCATCTGAGTGAGTGATCATAGTGAAAGGATCAGCCCCTTTGTCGGACAAAGGTAATGATCGGGGATGCACTCTCTCTGATGGAAACCAAGACTGCCGGTAGCCGATTTCAACCGTTGAGATTTGTTTTTGCAAAGTATATTTTATATGAGATATAAAAGTATATATTATGGTTTCTAAAATGTTTGCAAAAGGTTTTAATTCCCGGGATCCATATAAGTAGAGAGTGCAACACTGTTCCTTGCAGCCGAGGGAGAGGTCCTCTCTTGTCGGGCAGTGTATGATCATTATGGGTTGAGAGGTTAAGTGTAAGACCATTGAGGATAATACCTGATGGGCTAATCTTGCATCTGCCCACAGTCCCTGGGTGTTACAAGGTGGCTTGGCCCAGGGACCACTTAGGGTAAGTATTGGGTCCATAGAGCCCATAAGATGGGTTTTCAGGGGGTGCACTGTCTTTAACAGTGTATTCGGCCAGGCCTTGTAACAAAGGCTGGGCCGAACCCATGTGGCTGATGTGTAGATCAATGTTTGGGTCCCACGCCTTACAAGGAAGCCCAACTGGGCAACAATTTGGAAGGTTAGGTGAGTACATAAGCTTAATGGACCTAAAGCCCATTTCGAACTGGGCTATTTATTTAATTAGTTATGGGGCGAATTTCTAGATAGATTAGCAGATAGGATAGGGTCTTAACCCTATCCACTGAGAGAGTCCAGATCTGAATAAGATTTAGATTTAGAAACCTCCTAATGAGATTAGGAGAAAGCTAATCTAATCTACAGATAAGATAAGGGTTTATCCCTATCACCTAAAGAGAGATCTTATCCAAATATGATTTGGATAAGCAGCTCCTAATTGGATTAGGAGCTGATCTTTTAGGTTAACAAAAAGAAGGGGGCGGCAGCCTAAGAAAGACAGACATCTGATTCTCTTCAGTGCTAATAAAAATCACAGATAGAGAGATTTCTGCACCTGCGAATTCTCTCCTGCCGCCTCCTTCCTGCCACCGCCATTGCCTTTAGTTCGATCTCTAGTTCTTGGTAGAAATCAAGTTTTGATCTTGATTTCAATCTTTTGGGAAAAGATTGGTTGGAGCTGTACTCACAAGCCATCCAGTTGATTCTTGCGAAGGGTCAAGTTCTTTTGGAAGAACATTGCTGATTCTGCTCCATCCTGCACTGCGCCATCTTCAGTGGGAGTAGATTTTGGATCCTTCCTTGGGCGTGAACACCTCCATTGGGAGATATTGTTTCTCTGTATCAAGTATATCCTCCCTCCTACCCCTTTTGGTTCAGATCTGATTTGGTTTATGGTTCAAGATTGATCGTTGAAAATATGTTTTTTGAAATAGGGAATTCGATTCCCTGCAAGGATGGGAGAAAAATTTTTTGAAATTCGCCCTATCTATTCCGCAAGATTTGGGCGTCCATGTGATGGATATCCCATCCCTTCACTTAATGGGTTTGTGTTCATTGCATGTGATCACGAGAGTAGACACGCGGTTAGCATAAACACATGTGTTGTATCTTGAGAAAAAACTTCATATAATTTAGGGAAATCTGATCATAAATTCCTACAACAATAACCCAATGTAAGAAAACATAAGTATGTCATAGGTAATCATTTGATGAAATTTGAAACCTAGGATTTTTATAATATTTTGAATTAAACCTATTTACTCGCATTATCATTTCTTTAATTTGGCTTCAGAATTGAATTTCTAATTTCTAAATAATAGAGGAATCTTAAAATTTTGTACTTGACAACACCTTCCCTATGGGATCGACACTCTATTCACACACTATTACTTGCCCACGATCTGTATACTTGCAGAAATCGAACAACAATATAAAGGCCCCCCTCCAGGGGCCCAAGGTACACGCAATTACTACTTTCTAGCCTTCTCATTTACTAAATCACTTTCAGCTCGCAAGTTACTGACTTAAGCATTGGAAAGACCTCGATGAGTAAGCACCCCTGGGTTCTCTGATTCCTCCTGTGCAGATTCACTAAGTCCATCATCTACTATAAGCCACTTCATCTCCAGCTAGGAGCAGCCAGATTGCATCGCATCAATTGGTGTCGTCTGTGGGAATCGTTTCAAAAAGCCCTTTTCCACAAAGCATTTCATATTCAGCTTCCATGGCATCTTCCAGCAACGCCGGACGCAGTGCTAATATGAACACTTTCGGGAGGCAACTCCAGGTCCCAACTGTGTGCATTGGACAGTTCACCGTACCCCTCACTGCGGACGGGGTCCTCACACTGAACGTGCCTCAAGTCATTGCACCAGTGAACACCCCACTCCTTCTACAATGGGTGCTACCTTCGCAGAGCCCTCTGTTATTCCCCCGGTGGTCGGACAGACTCAACTCGATAACCTGGTACACTGCATGCAGGCTATGCAGGCCCAAATGCAGCAGGTCCAGCAATTTCAGTTGTATCAACAGCAAGTCCACCACCATGTTTATTAGTAACAGTACCAGCAGTAGTTCCCTCCGTTGCCACAGAATCAACAGCTGGTTCCACCTCAGCATCCGGCTGCACAGCAAACCAAGCCTCGCCGCAAGAGCAAACGCCCTCCTCGTTGGGGAGAGACCTCCCAAATCCAGAACCCTCTAGGGAGCCAAGTTTCATCCCACGGTAGGAGGGTGAGACATATTACTCCTCCGACCTTGCAACTAGTAAACAGGTCGGGAGACACCCAACCCACCAGGCCTGCTTCACCTCGGCCTTCACAGTTCGAAGTTCCACTCGCAGAAAACCAATTTGGAGCTCTAGCCGCGGACTCTAGACAAGGCCCCTCGGTCCATAGCAGTCGTCGCTAGCAGTCCGAGCAGCTAATAATGGGAATGTTGCCTAATAATACTGAAGCTAGCAGCACTAATGCGGAGCCGGTAAAGAAGCAGCAAAGGCGACATCACAGAACTCACCGAGCAACAGTCCAGAACTTACCCGAACTACCCAAAGGAAAGGAAGAGGCGAGCTCGGGGACCGCAAAGATAACTCTGCTCCTTTCTGTGCCATCTCCTCTATCTCTCGAACTCTTGGCCACCCCAATGCCAAAGGATTTCAAGGTACCTCCCTTAGACAAGTATGATGGTTCGTTCGATCCAAACGACCATGTAGATTCATTTCAATCTCAGATGCACCTGGCCAGAGCAGATGAATCCTACAAGTGCGTTGCTTTCTCCACAACTTTCAAGGGAGTAGATCGCACATGGTATGAAAATCTTGTGCTCGGGACAATTAAGAGTTGGACATAGTTCGTGCAGATCTTCACGTCGCACTTCATCACTAGTAAGAGGTGCCCGAGGTCACAGGAGAGCCTACTCAGAATAGTCCAGAGGGAGGCAGAATCTATCAAGAGCTACATCAAGAGATTCAACGATGCATGCTTACAGATTCCCGATCTAGATCCTGCTGTAAGACTTATAGTTGTAAAGAGAGGGATCACCGACAAGGAATTCAAGTGGCATGTAGTCGCCAAAAAACCCAAAGACGTCACTGAGTTCCTCAAGCTCGCCGACCAATTCATCGGAACAGAGGAAGAGATGAACCAGAAGAGCAAGAATCCACAAGAGAAGAGAAAAAGAGAAGGTGAAACCTCAACAAACGGGGACAACAAAAGAAAGAAGGATGAGCCAGTTTGAGGAGGAAAACCGGATCAGCCTTTTCGAGCTCCTCCAGTTGAAAGAACAAATTACACTCCCTTGAACGCAAAGCGAGAAGAAATCATCGTGGTGATCAAGAACACTTCTTACGTAAAGCGGCCACCTCAAATGAGAGGAGATCCAAACACAAGAAACTGAAATGTATACTGCCACTTTCATAGAGATCACGGTCATAGCACCGAAAATTTAAAGAACCTCCATGACGAGATAGAAGAACTCATCCGTCACAGATATCTAAAAAGTTTTGTATTAAATGATAATAAAAGTCAAACAGGTCGGCAGGGGAAGCAAAGTAGAGGTGCTCCCAAATCCAGCAACAGGCAAAATGAGAAGCCCTAGAGACAGTTGCCCAAAGAGAGGCCAGTTCGAGGAGTAATACAAATGATCATCGGCGGGTCGAGGTTAGAAAGAGAATAACAAAATCCTCCGAAGCGGCCAAGGTTAGAAGAGCCTATTTTCTTCATCGAGGATGACACACGTGGAGTTCAGTACCCCCATGATGACGCGCTTGTCATAAAGATAAGAATTAATGATTTCGAGGTGAAGCGCATCCTAGTCAACTCTGGCAGCTCGACGGACATACTCTTCAAGGACGCTTTCGACAAGCTACAACTCCAGGAGAGCGACATCAAGCCTGTGAACACTTCCTTGGTACGCTTCAGCAGAGAGGAAGTTAGGCTCCTGGGAAGAGTTACAGTACCTATGGAGGTCGGTACCTGGCCTAGCATAGTGACATTCGACCACACTTTCTTAGTGGTCGCAACTCCCTCCCCATACAATGCTATAATAGGTCTGTTAGACAGTTTTTGTATGCTCTTAGCTTCAATCAGAATGATGTACATTACGAGTTTATTGTAAATGAATAAAGTACATATTTGATTCTTGTTCCTGTGGTGTGTTTCTGTGTAATACCCTTAAACTGGACACTTAATGAGACTCGTGTTAGTTTAAAATGTTCACAGCTGGTGGGTCGGTCTGAGGAGACCTATCCTGATAAGGCTGACACTGATGTGCCACCAAGTCGGTTGGGGTGGCCTGTCTCAGCCACCAGGGTGAGACCCAAGGCACATGCAGTGTAGGATTAATTGAATCTTTGAACCGGACCAGATTTCCAGTATTGCCCTGGACCTTGGAGATTAATGGGCAAAACTGGAAAGTTACACCCGACCCCTAGACTCGATTATGATACTGCACTAAGTGTCGGATTGGGTTGTCATTGATGTACCAATCAGTGAGATCCTTAGCGGGGGTCAAAACCAGGGTATGTTGGGACAGTTTGAGAATTCATCGGAGTGGGCGATCATAGTGACAAGATCAGCCCCTTTAAGTCTATAAAAGGAGGAGGGGCGGCAGCCTTTAGACACACAACACAAGTCCTTCACTTGTCTTCAGAGCTGAAATCACAGAAGAGAGAATTCAGCACATCTGCGAAAATTCTCTCTTGCCGCCTCCTTCCTGCCGCCGCCTCACCTGCCAGTTCGACCTTTAGTTCAGTGGGAGAATTCAAGATTCGATCTTGACATCAGTTCCTTGTGAAGGGACTGATAGGAAGCTGTGCTCACATGCCATCCTGCTATTTCTTGCGAAGGATTAGGTTCTTGGAGAGAACACTACTGATTCTGCTCCATCCTACACTGCGCCATCTTCAGTGGGAGTAGTCTTTGGATCCTTTCTTGGGCGTGAACACCTTCGTTGGGAGATATTATTTCTCCGTATCAGGTATAATCTGCTCCTACTGCTTTTGTTTAGATCTGGATCGATTCATGGTTCAAGATTGATCCTTGAAAAATATGATTTTTTTAAAATGGGGAATGCGATTCCCAGTTGAGGGGAGAGAAATTTTTGAAATTCACCCACCTTATTCCGCAAGATTTGGGCATCCATACGATGAATCTCTCATTCCTTCAGTGGTATCAGAGCCAGGTTCAAGTCTTGAACCAAATTGGATCAAATCTGAACCTGTGCAAATGGGCAGAAGGTGTATTACCCGATTTGCGCAGATATGATGTTTTTCTAGAAATTTTATTTCCAGTTAATGGGCGATTAATCTGAAATTAATTTTTATAAATCTGATTATTATTTAGAACTGTTCTTTATAATTTTCTTGATTTATGGGTTATTCATACATATGGAGATCGAAATCTTGATTGGCGCAGGGAACCTGCGATTTTGCAGTTTCATGATTATTTTATTACATTTGGTCTGTAAAATAATTTTTTTTTTTATTTTTAGACTGAATGTATAGGCATTCGATCTGATGTAATTATTAATCAAAATTAGGTTTTCTATTTATTTTATTTTTGGATCGAAGATGGCGGCGTAGAGAAGGAGATTTCGCAGATGGGAGAATCGCTATTTGCGATTTGTAGTTTATGAAACTGCAACTTGTGATCTAACCTCTGTTTTGCAGGATGGATTGTGCGAACAACCCTATTTGACTGATTCTTGACTGTTCTTTTATCAGTAATTAATTTCAGATTAATTCTTGAATTAAATCTTTAATTAAAGATCAAACCCTAGACCCATTGAAACCAGATTGGTCCAAACTGGTTGGACCAAATCAAGGGTTCGATCAAGGCAGAATGTCAGCCCTATTTTTCCCACTAATGGGCCTGAGGATTGATACTTAATTAAATGTTTAATTCGGCCCAACCTGTAAAGGCCCAGTTTTAAGTTGTTAAAACTGCTAAAGCCCACTTCGCGGATTAAGCTATATGGGCCGAACTGATCAACCCTAATTCAGCCCATATACCTAGATAATATTAATGGTTAATATTATGGATTAAAAATGGGCTTCAAATGGGCTTTACAGATATTTAATTGATTTGATCAATTTATCCTTCCATGTGATGTATGGATGTGTGATGTGCTGAAGGGATGAGAGATCCATCCTATGGACGCCCAAAGATTGCGGAATAAGGGGCGAATTTCAAAAATTTTTCTCTCCCTTCAACTGGGAATCGTATTCCCTATTTAGAAAATCATATTTTCAAGGATCAATCTTGAACCATAAACTGAACCAGATCTGAACCAAAAAGGAGTGGGAGAGGATAATACCTGATACGGAGAAATACTATCTCCCAATGGAGGTGTTCACGCCCAAGGAAGGATCCAAAGACTGCTCCCACTGAAGATGGCGCAGTGCAGGATGGAGCAGAATCAGCAACGTTCTTCAAAAGAACTTGACCCTTCGCAAGAATCAACTGGACGACTTGTGAGTACATCTCCAATCAATCTTTTCCCAAAAGATTGAAATCAAGATCCAATCTTGATTGCTCCCAAGAACTGGAGATCGAACTGAAGGAATGGCAATGGCAGGAAGGTGGCGGCAGAAGAGAATTCGCAGTATGCAGGAAATCTCTCAATCTCTCTTTCTTTTAAAGAGAAGAATGCTATTGATGTTGTTGTGTTTTTCAAGGCTGCCGCCCCCTTCCCCTTTTATAATCTTAAAGGGATCAGCTCCTAATCAGATTAGGAGTTGCTAATCCAAATCATATTTGGGTTAGAAGTCCCTTAGTGATAAGGGATAATCCTTATCTTATCTGCAGATCAGATCAGCTGTCTCCTAATCTAATTAGGAGGTTTCCATATCTAAATCTTATTTAGATCTTGGACTCTCTGAGCGGATAGGGTCTAAGCCCAATCCTATTAGCTGACCCACTTCAGAATTCGCCCCCTTTAGATGACTGATCAAATCAGCCCAGTTCGAAATGGGCTTAAGGCCCATTTAAGGTTATGTACTCAAAAACCTTCCAAATTTCTGCCCAGTTGGGCTTCCTTGTATGGCGTGGGACCCAAGCATTGATCTACACATCAGCCACATGGGTTCAGCCCAGCCTTTGTTACAAGGCCTGGCCGAATGCACTGCTGAAGATAGTGTACCCCCTGAAACCCATCAAATGGGTTCTATGGGCCCAACACTTACACTAAGTGGTCCCAGGGCCAAGCCACCTTGTAACACCCAAGGACTGTGGGCAGATGCAAGATTAGCCCATCAGGTGTTATCCTCAATGGTCTTACACTTAACCTCTCAGCCCATAATGATCATACATTGCCCGACAAGAGAGGACATCTCCCTCGGCTGCAAGGAACAGTGTTGCACTCTCCACTTATATGGATCCCGGGAATTAAAACCTTTTGCAAACATTTTAGAAACCATAAATATTCTTTCATATCTTATATAAAATACATTTTGCAAAACAAATCTCAACGGTTGAAATCGGCTGCCGGCAGTCTTGGTTTCCATCAGTGAGAGTGCATCCCCGATCATTACCTTTGTCTGACAAAGGGGCTGATCCTGTCACTATGATCACCCACTCAGATGAATTCTCGGACTGTCCCAACATACCCAGGTTTTGACCCCCGCTAAGGATTTCACTGATTGGTACATCAAAGATAGCCCAGTCCGACACCTAGTACAGTATCATAATCGAGTCTAGGGGTCGGGTGTAACTTTCCAGTTTTGCCCATCAATCTCCAAGGTCTAGGGCAATACTGGAAATCTGGTCCAGTTCAAAGATTCAATTAATCATACACTGTATGTGCTTAGGGTCTCACCCTGGCAGCTGAGACAGGCCACCCCAACCGACTTGGTGGCACCACAGTGTCAGCCTTGTCCGGATAGGTCTCCCCAGACCGACCCACCGGCTGTGAACATTCTAAACTAACACGAGTCTCATTAAGTGTCCAGTTTAAGGGTATTACACAGAAACATACCAAGGGAACATGAATCATATATGTATCTTTATTCATTTACAATAAACTCATAAAGTACATCATTCTGATTGAAGCTAAGGGCATACAAAACTGTCTAACAGCTCCCACTTGCACTTAGGTCCAATCAGGTACTAGCCGGAGTCCCATGCTTTCCATGTGTTTCTCAAACACTTTCTGTGATAGTGGCTTTGTTAATGGGTCTGCTACATTTTCCGCTAATGCTACCATCTGAGTCAGGACGTCCCCTCTACCAACAATCTCCCGCAGTACGTGGTACTTCCTCTCGATGTGCTTCGACTTTGAGTGGGCTCGTGGCTCCTTAGCCTGAGCAATGGCACCATTGTTGTCACACAACAATGGGATGGGTGATGTGCTGGACGGAACAAGTCCCAACTCGTGAACGAACTTCTTCATCCACACAGCTTCTTTGGCTGCCTCACTTGCGGCAATGTATTCGGCCTCGGTCGTGGAGTCTGCAGTGGACCCCTGTTTGCTGCTTTTCCAGCAAACAGCACACGATCCTATCGTGAAAACAAATCCAGATGTAGACTTTCTATCATCTGGGTCTGACTGGAAATCGGCATCTGTATACCCTTGGATCTGTAGTGAGCTACCGTCGAGCACCAGACAAAACCCTTTTGTCCTTCGGAGGTACTTAAGTATGTTTTTCACAGCAGTCCAATGCTCCTGCCCTGGGTTGGCCTGAAATCTGCTTACTACACTCACTGCCTGAGCTATGTCAGGACGAGTGCACAGCATGGCATACATGATGCTCCCTACGGCTGAGGCATAAGGAACGTCTTTCATGCCATCAATCTCCTCAGAAGTCTTGGGAGACATCTTCTTGGAGAGAGTGACTCCGTGCCTGAAAGGAACATTTCCTTTCTTGGAGTTTTCCATGCTGTATCTTTTGACTATTTCGTCAATGTAAGCAGATTGGGATAATCCTATTATCCGCTTCGATCTATCTCTATAGAGTCGAAGACCCAGTATATAGGAGGCTTCTCCAAGATCTTTCATGGAGAATTTCTGCGAAAGCCATACTTTCACCGTAGTTAACATTCCTACATCATTCCCAATGAGTAGAATGTCGTCTACATACAGGACCAAGAAGGTAACGTTATCCCCACTGTACATCCTGTAGACACAGGGTTCATCCGGATTCTGCTCGAAGTCAAACGATTTGACAGCAGAGTTAAAACGGATGTTCCAACTTCTAGAAGCTTGCTTAAGCCCATAAATGGATCTGTTAAGTTTACATACCATGTTTTCCTGACCTGCAGTAATGAAGCCTTGCGGCTGCTGCATATAGATATCTTCAGTAAGATCTCCATTCAGGAATGCAGTTTTGACATCCATCTGCCAAATCTCATAATCATGGTATGCTGCTACAGCTAGCAGGATCCTGATGGATTTAAGCATGGCCACAAGCGAAAAGGTTTCCTCATAATCGATGCCCACTTTCTGAGTGTACCCTTTTGCCACCAGACGAGCCTTGAAGGTCTCAACTTTACCATCGGGGCCCTTCTTCCTCTTGTAAATCCATTTGCAACTGATTGCCTTTACCCCGGAGGGCGGATCTACTAGAGTCTAGACTCCATTGGTCTCCATTGAGTCCATCTCTGCCCTCATGGCCTCTACCCACTTCTGGGAATCTATGTCCAACATAGCTTCCGCGTAAGTCACGGGATCCTCCTCACTAGTCAAGGTTTCCACCAGGTAACTATCCTGGTCATAACCATAACGGACTGGTGGCCTGGATGCCCGAGTGGATCTTCTAAGTTGGTCACTACCTGGAACTTGTGGGACATCTCCCACTGCTCCTGAGCTCTCCTCATCAAGAACAACTTCCTGACGATGGGTGTTCAGGATATAGTCGGTTTCCAAGAATTGCGCATTTCGACTGCAGAACACTTTCTGCTCACTTGGGTCATAGAAAAGGTAACCTACAGAGCCTTTTGGGTAGCCTACAAATAGGCAACGACTGGTCTTAGATTCCAACTTGTCTGCACTCGTTCTTTTAACGTGTGCTGGACAACCCAAAATCTTCAAGTGTTTGACACTTGGTTTCTTTCCGGTCCAAAGTTCATATGGAGTATTCGGAACTGATTTGGTTGGAACCCAATTCAGCACGTAAATCGCAGTCTCTAATGCGTAACCCCAAAAGGATGTGGGTAACTCTGAGTGTATGAGAAGCGACCGGACCATATCTAATAAGGTCCTATTCCTCCTCTCTGAAACACCGTTAAGTTGTGGTGTAGCAGGAGGAGCTAATTGTGATACTATCTCATTGTCCTTTAAGTAGTCCCTGAATTCGTCAGAGAGATATTCGCCACCTCGATCGGATCGAAGGGCTTTAATTTCTCTCCCTAACTGTTTCTCGACCTCTTGTCTAAACTCTTTGAACTTTTCAAAGGATTCAGACTTGTGTCTCATTAGGTACACGTAACCATATCGTGAAAAATCATCTGTGAAGGTGATGAAATACACATGTTGATTTCGTGTCCTAACATTCAGGGGACCACATACATCAGTATGTATTAGGTCAAGTGTGCCTGTACATCTTTTAGGCTTACCGTTAAATGGCCGTTTCGTCATCTTTCCTTGTAGGCAAGGCTCACAAGTGGGAAGATCTTCTACAGCTAGAAAATCCAAAGGACCATCCTTTACCAACCTTGTGATTCGGTCAACACCGATGTGGCCAAGTCAGTAATGCCACAGACACGTGGGATTAACTGTATCACGGGCTCTCTTCTTGGGGTTTTCAACCGACGTAGTTTCGGTTATGTTAGTTTCTAGAGAAGGATGTAGAACGTAGAGACCGTTCTCCAGTTCCCCGTATGCGATGAATCTGTTATTTCTTTTAATAGTAATCGTATTACTAAAGAAGACAGAATAACCATCTGCACACAATTTTGAGACAGAAATCAAATTTCTTCTTAAATTTTGTACATAAAGACAATCTTCCAGTACAATTATTCCTTCTCTAAAATGTAATTCCACGGTTCCTATGGCCGCAGCTGCAACAGTCGCAGTAGTCCCCAAGTAGAGTGTGACTTCTCCTTCACTCAGCCTTCTGCTTACCTTGAACCCCTGCAGTGAGTTACACGCATGAGTTGAAGCCCTGGAGTCAATACACCAGGACGCAGAAGCTACCAACAAATTGGTTTCTATAACACAAGTTTCAAAGTTACCTTTCTTGGATTCCAGGTAGGCAGGACAATTCCTTTTCCAGTGGCCGGTCTTCTTGCAAAAATGACAGGCATCTGATGCCTTGTCCTTCCTCTGTTTCTTGGGTTTGGCAGCCTTTTTCTGGGGCTTTCTCTTTGCCTTCCTTTTCTTGCCCGATTTGCCAGTTTCAACAAGCATGGCAATGGGCTCATCCTTTTTAATCAATTCTTCGGCCCTCTGCAACATATTGCTGAGTTCCTGCAAGCTGACGTTCAGCTTGTTCATGTTATAGTTCATGATGAATGGATTAAAGGATGGAGGCAGAGAGTTGAGAATAGCATCGATCTGAGTTACTAGATCCAGCCCAGATCCAAGGGCCTCTAGTTCGTTGATATAGCCCATCATCCGAAGACAATGGTCGTGAACTTGTTGGCCCTTGGACATCTACGCGGTCATGAACTGTTTCAAGACCTTCTGCCGAGTAGAACGATTCTGCTCTTCGTACATTGTCCTAAGACTGTCCAATACGTCTTTAGCAAGTTCGATCTGATTGAACTGTGATTGAATTGGATTGTCCAAGGAGGCAATGATATAGCAGTGGGCAAGGGAGTTTTTCTCCTCCCATTCTTGGTATTCTCTTCTTCGGGCCTCAGAAGCCCTATCTCCCAGACGATCCGGGGCAGGATTCTTTGCTACCTTGTCTAATTTCTCAGAGGTTAAGACCAACATAAGGTTCCTATACCAGTCAGCATAGTTTGGGCCCTTCAACTTGTTGTCATCAAGTAGCTTTGCAAATGATCCGTTTGCCATTTTCTGATAAAAGAGCAAACATCAGTCCACGACCTAATTCGATTCATGTTCATTTCATAGATATGGATTTTAATCTACGATCCATTTCCATTTATTCATCTCTGAGATTTCCCTCCTTTCTCAGTGACGGACACTATGGGTTGTCTCTGGAAATGTGGGAAATCACATAGGGTGCATGAAGCCAACTGTTTCAGCTGCATAACCCCACCACCTTTCTGTGAAGGATCATATCCACTCATCATATGAGTTTTCCCTTTGGCCTCTGTCAGACAAGGTTCAGAGCCGTTTTCAGGTAAACCTTTCTGTCCAGTGAGTGCTTACCCATCATATTCGTGAACGCCAAGGTACCGTGAGAGAGTTCCCATTTTCTGGTGAAGCCCCTCCCACATCGGTCTATGACGCCCCTATCATCTTATGAAACACTTAGACGAGCCCAACAGCAAAATGGATAGCCCATTTTCTGGTGCGTTTCCTCATTACTGAAGGACCCATCCTCGTGCTAATGATGGAAGGCCTTTAGAGAGTTCATCATATGAATCTCCCTATCACACGCACTCATATCATCTAGAGGGAACAGATAATTACGCCCTAGTTCCATCTTTAGGTCAAACCAGAGTGGCTCCCACTGACTTTCATAAAACCAGATTTTGGTGGGCCTAAATCAGCTAGGGTTCCGCACGAGACCTCATGATGAGGTGTGGGGCCCCCCACTGAGGGAGGTCATCCAATGACCAAAAGGGACACCATGGCAATGATGTGCATTCAGCCATGGTGTGCGAAAGAGCCACTGTCGATTGAGCATGGACCAAGTATTTATGGCCCATGTACGTAGCACATCACACATCCATACATCACATGCAGGGATAAATTGATCCAATCAATTAATTATCTGTAAAGCCCATTTGAAGCCCATTTTAAATCCATAATATTAACCATTAACATTATCTAGGTATATGGGCCGAATGGTTCAACCCATATAGCTTTTAAGGGTTAGGTGGGCTTTTAGCAGTTTTAACTGTTTAAAACTGGGCCTTTACAGGTTGGGTCGAATTAACCATTTAATAAAATATCAATCCTTAGGCCCATTAGTGGGAAAATTAGGGCTGACTTTCAGCCTTGATTAAACCCTAGATTTGGTCCAAACAGTTTGAACCAATCTTGGTTCGAATGGGTCTAGGGTTTGATTTTTAATCAAATCTTTAATTCAAGAAAATAATTTAATTACTGATAAAAGAAAAACAAGAATCAGTAAATCAGGGCTGTTCGCACAATCCATCCTGCAAAAACAGAGGTTAGATCACAGAATGCAGTTTCACAAACTGCAAATCGCAGATGGCGATTCTCCCATCTGCGAAATCTTCTTCTCTGCGAAATCTCCCTTTCTGCGCTGCCATCTTCGATCCATAATTAAAATAAATAGAAATCCTATTTCTATTAATAATTACAACAGATCGAATACCTATACATTGAGTCTAGAAAATAAAAAAAATTATTTACAGACCAAATGTAATAAATAAATCAAGAAACTGCAAATCTTGCAGGTTCCCTGTGCAAACCAAGATTTCGATCTCCTCTTGTACGAACAGCCCATAAATCAAGAAAATCATAAAGAACAATTCTAAATAATAATCAGATTTATATAAAATTAATTTCAGATTATTCGCCCATTAATTTTGGGAACAAAATTTCCCAAAACCCATATCTACGCAAATCGGGTAGAACACCTTCTGCCCATTTGTGCAGGTTCAGATCTGAATTAAATTGATTCAAGATTTGAACCAAGGCTCTGATACCACTGAAGGGATGGGATATCCATCACATGGACGCCCAAGTCTTGCGGAACGGATAGGGCAAATTTCAAAAATATCTCTCATCTTTTCAGGGAATCGAATTCCCTATATTTGAAAAACATGTTTTTCAAGTATCAATCTTGAATCAAGAACCAAACCAGATCCGAACCAAAAGGAGTAAGAGTGAGGATGTACCTGATACGGAGAAACAATATCTCCCAATGGAGGTTTTCACGCCCAAGGAAGGATCCAAAATCTGCTCCCACTAAAGATGGCGCAGTGCAGGATGGAGCAGAATCAACAATGTTCTTCCAAAAGAACTTGACCCTTCGCAAGAATCAACTGGATGGCTGGTGAGTACAGCTCCAACCAATCTTTTCCCAAAAGATTGGAATCAAGATCAGATCTTGATTTCTCCCAAGAACTGGAGATCGAACTAAAGGCGATGGCGGCGGCAAGAAGGAGGCGACAAGTGAAAATTCGCAGGGTGCAGAAATCTCTCTTCTTGTGATCTTCAGCTCTGAAGAGAATTGAACATCAATCACTAACTGTATCGCCCCCTTCTCTCTTTCATAATCTTAAAGGGATCAGCTCCTAATCCCATTAGGAGTTGCTAATCCAAATCATATTTGGATTAGAAGTCCCTTTAAGTGATAAAGGATAACCCTTATCTTATCTGCAGATCAGATCAGCCATCCCCTAATCTAATTAGGAGGCTTCCAGATCTAAATCTCATTTAGATCTTGGACTCTCTAAGTGGATAGGGTGTAGGCCCAATCCTATCAGCTGATCCATCTCAGAATTCGTCCCTTTAAGTGACTGATCAAATCAGCCCAGTTCGAAATGGGTTTAAGGCCCATTTAAGGTTATGTACTCACTTAGCCTTCCAAACTGTTGCTCAGTTGGGCTTCCTTGTATGGCGTGGGACCCAAACATTGATCTACACATCAGCCACATGGGTTCAGCCCAGCCTTTGTTACAAGGCCTAGCCGAATACACTGTTATGGACAATGCACCCCATGAAACCCATCTTGTGGGCTCTATGGGCCCAACATTTACCCTAAGTGGTCCCTGGTCCAAACCACCTTGTAACACCTAGGGACTGTGGGCAGATGCAAGATTAGCCCATTAGGTATTATCCTCAATGGTCTTACACTTAACCTCTCAGCCCATAATGATCAAACACTGCCCGACAAGGGAGGACCTCTCCCTCGACTGCAAGGAACAGTGTTGTACTCTCCGCTTACATGGATCCCGGGAATTAAAACCTTTTGCAAATCATTTCGAAACCATAACATATATATCTTTATATATAAATATATTTTGCAAAACAAAATCTCAACAATGGAAATTGGCTGTCGGCAGTCTTGATTTCCATTAGAGAGAGTGCATCCCCGATCATTACCTTTGTTCGACAAAGGGGCTGATCCTGTCACTATGATCACCCACATAGATGAATTCTCGGACTGTCCCAACATACCCAGGTTTTGACCCCCGCTAAGGATCTCATTGATTGGCACGTCAAAGACAGCCCAATCCAACACCTAGTGTAGTATCATAATCGAGTCTAGGGGTCAGGTCTAACTTTCCAGTTTTGCCCATCTATCTCCAAGGTCTAGGGCAATACTGGAAATCTGGTCTGGTTCAGAGGTTCTATTAATCCTACACTGCATGTGCTTCGGGTCTCACCCTGGTAGCTGAGACAAGCCACCCCAATAGTTGGCCGCACATCAGTGTCAGCCTTGGCAGGATAAATCTCCCCAGACTTACCCAATGGCTATGAACATTCTAAACTAACACAAGTCTCATTAAGTGTCCAGTTTAAGGGTATTACTCAGAAACACACCACAGGAACATGAATCAAATGTGTACTTTATTCATTTACAATAAATTCATAATGTACATAATTCTGATTGAAGCTAAGGGCATACAATTGTCTAACAATGAACATGAATCAAATTAGGTTGTGGACTGATGTTTGCTCTTTTATTAGAAAATGGAAAACAGACAATTTGCAAAGCTTCTTTATGACAACAAGCTTAAGAGCCCGAACTATGCTGACTGGTATAGGAACCTTATGCTGGTCCTAACTTCTGAAAAGTTAGACAAAGTGGCTAAACATCCTGCCCTGGAGTGTCTGCGTGATAGGGCTTCTGAGGCCCGAAGGAGAGACTATCAGGATTGTGAGGAGAAAAACTCCCTTGCCCGGTGTTACATCATTGCCTCCTTGGACAATAGAATACAGAGGTAGTTCGATCAGATCGAACTTGCCAAGGACATATTGGACAGTCTCAAGACGATGTATGAAGAGCAGAATCATTCTACTCGACAAAAGGTCTTGAAATAGTTCATGACTGCTCAAATGTCCAAAGGGCAACAAGTTCATGACCATTGTCTTCGGATGATGGGCTACATCAATGAGCTTGAAGCTCTTGGATCCGGGCTGGGCCTTGCGACCCAGACAGACGCCATCCTTAAATCTTTGCCTCCTTCCTTTAATCCATTCATCTTGAATTATAACATGAACATGCTGAATGTCAGCTTACAAGAGCTCAGCAATATCTTGCAATGAGCAGAAGAACTGATTAAAAATGATGAGCATGTAGCTATGCTTGTTCAAGCTAGCAAGACAGGCAACAGAAAGAGGAAGGCAAAGAAGCCTCAAAAGAAAGCCACTAAGGGTAAGAAGTAGAAGAAAGACAAAGCATCAGATGCTTGTCACTTCTGCAAGAAGACTGGCCACTGGAAAAGGAACTGTCCTGCCTACCTGAAATCCAAGAAAGGTAATTTTGAATCTTGTGTTATAGAAACCAATTTATTGGTAGCTTCTACGTCCTAGTGTATTGACTCCGGGGCTTCAACTCATGCGTGTAACTCCCTACAGGGGTTCAAAGTAAGCAGAAGGCTAAGTGAAGGAGAAGCTACACTCTACTTGGGGACTTCTGCAAGTGTTGCAGCCGCGGCCATAGGAACCGTGGAGTTTATTTTTAGAGAAGGAACAATTGTATTGAAAAATTGCCTTTATGTACAAAATTTAAGAAGAAATTTGATTTCTGTCTCAAAACTGTGCGGATGGTTACTGTGTCTTCTTTAGTAATACGATTACTATTAAAAGAAACAACAGATTCATCGCATATGGGGAACTAGAGAATGGTCTCTATGTTCTACATCCTTCTCTAGAAACTAACATAACCGAAACTACGTCGGCTGAAATCCCCAAGAAAAGAGTCCGTGATACAGTTAATCCCACATGCCTATGGCATTACCGACTTGGCCATATCGGTGTTGACCAAATCACAAGATTGGTAAAGGATGGTCCTTTGGATTTTCTAACTGTAGAAGATCTTCCCACTTGTGAGCCTTGCCTACAAGGCAAGATGACGAAACGGCCATTTAACGGTAAGCCTGAAAGATGTACAGGCACACTTGATCTTATACATACTGATGTATGTGGTCCCCTGAGTGTTAGGACACGCAATCAACACGTGTATTTCATCACCTTTACAGATGATTTCTCACGATATGGTTACGTGTACCTAATGAGACATAAGACTGAATCCTTTGAAAAGTTCAAAGAGTACAGACAAGAGGTCGAGAAATAGTTAGGGAGAGAAATTAAAGCCCTTCGATCAGATCGAGGTGGCGAATATCTCCTCTTGCTACACCGCAACTTAATGGTGTTTCAGAGAGGAGGAATAGGACCTTATTGAATATAGTCCAGTCACTTCTCATACACTCAGAGTTACCCACATCCTTTTGGGGTTATGCATTAGAGACTGTGGTTTACGTGCTGAATCGGGTTCCAACCAAATCAGTTCCGAACACTCCATATAAACTTTGGACCGAAAAGAAAACAAGTGTCAGACACTGGAGATTTGGGGTTGTTTAGCACATGTTAAAAGAACGAGTGCAGACAAGTTGGAATCCAAGACCAGCCGTTGCCTATTCATAAGCTACCCAAAAGGCTCTGTGGGTTACCTGTTCTATGACCCAAGTGAGCAGAAGGTGTTCTGCAGCCGAAATGCACAATTCTTAGAAACCAATTACATCCTGGACACCCATCATCAGGAAGTAGTTCTTGATGAAGAAAGCTCGGGAGCAGTGAGAGATTTTCCACAAGTTCCAAGTAGTGACCAACCTAGAAAATACACTCGGGTATCCAGGCCACCAGTCCGTTATGGTTATGACCAGGATAGTTACCTGGTAGAAACCTTGACTAGTGAGAAGGATCCTGTGACTTATGCGAAAGCTATGTTGGACTTAGATTCCCAGAAGTGGGTGGAGGCCATGAGAGCTAAGATAGACTCAATGGAGACCAATAGAGTCTAGACTCTAGTAGATCCGCCCTCCGGGGTAAAGGCAATTGGTTGCAAGTGGATTTACAAGAGGAAGAAGGGCCCCGATGGTAGGGTTGAGACCTTCAAAGCTCGTCTGGTGGCAAAAGAGTACACTCAGAAAGAGAGCATCAATTATGAGGAAACCTTTTCGCCTGTGGCCATGCTTAAATCCATAGAATGTTGCTAGCTGTAGCAGCATACCATGATTATGAGATTTGGCAAATGGATGTCAAAACTGCATTCCTGAATGGAGATCTTACTGAAGATATTTGTATGCAGCAGCCGCAAGGCTTTATTGCTCCAGGTCAGGAACACATGGTATGTAAACTTAATAGATCCATTTATGGACTTAAGCAAGCTTCTAGGAGTTGGAATATCCGTTTTGACTCTGTTGTCAAATCGTTTGACTTCAAGTAGAATCCGGATGAGCCTTGTGTTTACAAGAAGACCAGTGAGGATAAGGTCACCTTTTTGGTATTGTATGTGGACGATATCCTACTCATTGGGAATGATGTAGGAATGTTAACTACAGTGAAAGTATGGCTTTCACAGCAATTCTCCATGAAAGATCTTGGAGAAGCCTCCTATATACTGGGTCTTCGACTATATAGAGATAGATCGAAGCAGATAATGGGATTATCCCAATCTGCTTACATTGACAAAATAGTTAAAAGATACAGCATGGAGAACTCCAAGAAAGGAAATGTTCCTTTCAGGCACGGAGTCACTCTCTCCAAGAAGATGTCTCTCAACACCTTTGAGGAGATTGAGGGCATGAAAGACATTCCTTATACCTCAGCCGTAGGGAGCATTATGTATGCCATGCTGTGCACTCGTCCTGACATTGCTCAGGTAGTGAGTGTGGTAAGTAGATTCCAAGCCAACCTAGAACAAGAGCACTGGATTGCTGTGAAAAACATACTTAAGTACCTTTGAAGGACAAAAAGAGTTTTGTATGGTATTCGATGGTAGCTCACTACAGATCCAGGGGTATACTGATGCCGATTTCTAGTCGGATCCAGATGCTAGAAAGTCTACATTTGGATATGTTTTCACGATAGGATCGTGTGCTATTTGCTAGAAAAGCAGCAAACAGGGGTCCACTATAGACTCCACGACTGAAGCCAAATACATTGCCGCAAGCGAGGCTGCCAAAGAATCCGTGTGGATGAAGAAGTTCGTTCACGAGTTGGGAGTAGTTTCATCCAACACATCATCTATCCCGTTGTTGTGTGACAACAATGGAGCAATTGCTTAGGCTAAGGAGCCACGAGCCCACTCGAAGTCAAAGCACATCGAGAGGAAGTACCACATACTGCGAGAGATTGTTGGTAGAGGGGACGTCCTGATTCAGATGGTAGCGTCAGCGGAAAATGTAGCAGACCCATTAATGAATCCACTATCACAGAAAGTGTTTGAGAAACACGTGGAAAGCAAGGGACTCCGGCTTGTACCAGATTGGACCTAAGTGCAAGTGGGAGCGGTTAGACTGTTTTTGTATGCCCTTAGCTTCATGTTCCTGTGGTGTGTTTCTGTGTAATACCCTTAAACTAGACACTTAATGAGACTCGTGTTTGTTTAGAATGTTCACAGCCGGTGGGTCGGTCTGAGGAGACCTATCCTGATAAGGCTAACACTGATGTGCCACCAAGTCGGTTAGGGTGGCCTGTCTCAACCGCCAGGGTGAGACCCAAGGCACATGCAGTGTAGGATTAATTAAATCTTTGAACCGGACCAGATTTCTAGTATTGCCCTAGACCTTGGAGATTAATGGGCAAAACTGGAAAGTTACACCCGACCCCTACACTCGATTATGATACTGCACTAGGTATCGGATTGGGCTGTCTTTGATGTACCAATCAGTGAGATCCTTAACGGGGGTCAAAACCTGGGTATGTTGAGGCAGTATGAGAATTCATCTGAGTGGGCAATCATAGTGACGGGATCAGCCCCTTTGTCGGACAAAGGTAATGATCGGGGATGCACTCTCTCTGATGAAAACCAAGACTACCGGCAACCGATTTCAATCGTTGAGATTTGTTTTGCAAAATATATTTTATATGAGATATAAAAGTATATATATTATGGTTTCCAAAATGTTTGCAAAAGGTTTTAATTCCCAGGATCCATATAAGAAGAGAGTGCAACACTGTTCCTTGCAGCCGAGGGAGAGGTCATCTCTTGTCGGGCAGTGTTTGATCATTATGGGTTGAGAGGTTAAGTGTAAGACCATTGAGGGTAATACCTGATGGGCGAATCTTGCATCTGCCCATAGTCCCTGGGTGTTACAAGGTGCTTGGCCTAGGGACCACTTAGGGTAAGTGTTGGGCCCATAGAGCCCATGTGATGGCTTTCTGGGGTTCATTGCCCATAACAGTGTATTCAGCCAGGCCTTGTAACAAAGGTTGGGCTGAGCCCATGTGGCTGATGTGTAGATCAATGTTTGGGTCTCACGCCATACAAGGAAGCCCAACTGGGCAGCAGTTAGGAAGGCTAAGTGAGCACATAACCTTAATGGTCCTAAAGCCCATTTCGAACTGGGCTAATTTAATCAGTTAAATAAGGGGTGAATTCTGGTCCAATCTATAGATAAGATAAGGGTTTACCCTTATCACTTAAAGGGAAGTCTGATCCAAATATGATTTGGATCAGCAACTCTTAATGGGATTAGGAGCTGATCCCTTTAAGGCTATAAAAGGAGGAGGGGGCGGCAGCCTTTAGACACACAACACAAGTCCTTCACTTGTCTTCAGAGCTGAAATCACAGAAGAGAGAATTCAGCACATCTGCGAAAATTCTCTCTTGCCGCCCCCTTCCTGCCACCGCCTCACCTACCAGTTCGACCTCCAGTTTAGTGGGAGAATTCAAGATTCGATCTTGACATTAGTTTCTTGTGAAGGGACTGATAGGAAGCTGTGCTCACGTTCCATCCTTCTATTTCTTGTGAAGGATTA
The DNA here is from genome assembly GCF_055504915.1 of Nelumbo nucifera. Taxonomy (NCBI): domain Eukaryota; kingdom Viridiplantae; phylum Streptophyta; class Magnoliopsida; order Proteales; family Nelumbonaceae; genus Nelumbo; species Nelumbo nucifera. The sequence goes on from NC_142649.1 coordinate 30,798,902, forward strand.
GGTTCTTGGTGAGAGAATGGTAGGATCCATCTAATGGACGCCATAAAGGTTGCGGAATGGGTGGGGCGAATTTCAAAAATTTCCTACCTTCTCCCAACTGGGAATCATATTCCCTGAATTTAGAATACAATATTCAAGGATCTACTTGAACCCTAATCAAACCAGATCTGTACCAAAAGATAAATGGGAGGATTATACCTGATCCGGAGAAGCAGTATCTCCCAAAGTTGGTGTTCACGCCCAAAGAAAGCTCCAAGATCTGTCCCTGCTGAAGATGACACAGCTGTGGATGGAACAGAACCAGCAGGGTGCGTCCTACACACTGGATCCTTCACAAGAATCCCCTGGGTGTACTAAACACTGAATTCTTTCAGTCTTTCTTGCAAGACTGATGTCAAGAACTGGTTTCTTGACTTTCCTTTCTGCAAAGATCAAATCTTGCAACAATGCAGATGGCGGCGGCAGGAGGAGATTTCCAGAAACGAAAAAACTGAACTATTTTCTTTTCTGGAGAGAATGAGATCTAATCTCAATTCGCAGGAACCTTTCTTGCTTACCAGAACCTCTTGGATCGAAATCTGATTTCCCTCTTTTTGGTTCATTCGAAAATCTCCTCTCTTTTCTTCTTGATTAAGAAATCTCCTAATTAGGAGTTATCCCAATCCAAATCAGTATTTGGATAGGGGATAATCTTAATCCCTTTCCCAGATAGAGTTAGCTTACTCCTGATCTTATCAGGAGGTTACCAGATTCAAATCTGATTTGAATTTGGTCTCTAAGAGTGGATAAGGCTAAGAGCCCAATCCTTTTTGCTAACTTCAATCTCAAATTCGCCCCATTGATGGGTGATCATATCAGCCCACTTCGAAATGGGCTTCTGTCCCATTAAGTATTCAGTGTTTAATTAGTTTCCAGTCTGCTGCCCAGTTGGGCTTCTTTGTATGGCGTGGGACCCAAGCATTGATCTACACACCAGCCACATGGGTTCAGCCCAGCCTTTAATACAAGGCCCAGCCAAATTCACTGAAAATCTCAATGAACCCCTTGAGTCCATCGTATGAACCCTATGGGCCCAACACTTACATTAAGTGGTCCCTGGGCCAAGCCATCTTATAAAAACCCAGGGACTGTGGGCAGGTGCAAGATTAGCCCATCAGGTATTATCCTAAATGGTCTTACACTTAACCTCTCAGCCCTTAATGATCAAGCACTGCCCGACAAGAGAGGACCTCTCCCTCGGCTGCAAGGAACAGTGCCGCACTCTCCTCTCACATGGATCCTGGGAATTAAAACCATTTGCAAACATTTTGAAACCGTACATATATATATGTAAATATATTAATTTTGCAAAAAACAAAATTCCAACGATTGAAATCAACTGCCGGCAGTTTGGTTTCCATCAGAGAGAGTGCATTCCCGATCATTACCCTTTGTCCGACAAAGTGGCTGATTCTGTCACTATGACCACCCACTCAGATGAATTCTCAAACTGCCCCAACATACCCAGGTTTTGATCCCCACTAAGGATTTCACTGATTGGCATATCAAAGGCAACCTGATCCAGCACCTAGTGAAGTGTCATAATCGAGTCTAGGGGTCAGGTGTAACTTTCCAGTTTTGCCCATCTATCTCCAAGGTCCAGGGCAAGACTGGAAATCTGGTCCGGTTCAAGGATTCAAGTAATCCCATGCTGTATGTGCCTCGGGTCTTACCCTGATGGCTGAGACAGGCCATCCCAACACTTGGTGGCACACCAGTATCAGCCTTGACAGGATAAATCTCCCCAGACTTATCCAACGGCTGTGAACATTTAAAACTAACATGAGTCTCTACAAATGTCCAGTTTTAGGGTTTTACACAGAATTAAACCAAACAACATGAATCAAACATGCACTTTATTTATTTCCACTAAATAACAAAAGTACATCAAAATGATTGAAGCTAAGGGCATACAAAACTGTCTAACACTTGGAGAGAACACTGCTGATTCTACTCCATCCTACACTGCGCCATCTTCAGTGGGAGTAGTCTTTGGATCCTTCCTTGGGCGTGAACACCTTCATTGGGAGATATTATTTTTCCGTATCAGGTATAATCCTCTCCTACTGCTTTTGTTCAGATCTGGTTCGATTCATGGTTCAAGATTGATCCTTGAAAAATATGATTTTTCTAAAATGGGGAATGCGATTCCCAGTTGGGAGGAGAAATTTTTGAAATTCGCCCACCTTATTCTGCAAGATTTGGGCGTCCATACGATTAATCTCTCATTCCTTCAAGGTTGGCCTATCACCCACGCTCTATGCGCAGTGGTGTCCACCTATTACTTGGCAATGAAGTTCCCCACGGACTTTGGAGTTAGGGTAGCGTGAGGTGACCAGCTCGAATCTGGAAAATGCTACGTCGCCGCCCTCAAAGGGAAAGCCAAGGTAGCAGACGACCTCGAGTTGGAGTGACCTACGGAGCACACCGAAGAGCGAGCTACATCTATAGAAGAGACGGTCTCTGTACCCACTTCAACAGAAGATCTAGCTAGGACTCTCCAAATCGGCGCTTCGATTGAGGAGCCTCTACGATCTTAGCTGGTAAGCTTCTTACTTCAAAACTTAGATGTTTTTGCATGGTCCGCGGTAGAGATGCCCGGCATAGACCCTAGAATAATCACTCACAAGTTGAACACTGATCTTATAGTTAGGCCCGTTAGACAGAAGAAACGCAACTTAGCCCTAGAGCGCTGGACAATAGTTGACGAGGAGGTCAGGAAACTCCTTGCAGCCGATTTCATCAAGGAGGTACATTATCCGAGCAGGGTTGCTAACCCCGTTCTGGTAAAAAAGGCCAATGGTAAGTGACGCATGTGCGTCAACTATACCGACCTGAATCGAGCTTGCCCAAAGGACTGCTTCCCACTTCCCAAAATCGACCGTTTGGTGGACACGACCTTAGGGCACGAGTTGCTGAGCTTTCTAGATGCTTATTCGGGCTACAACCAGATCAGGATGGACCATGCCGATGAGGAAAAAACGGCCTTCATAATTGAGCTCGACTTGTACTGTTAGAAGGTCATGCCCTTCGAACTGAAGAATGGCAGGGCAACATTTCAAAGACTTGTAAACCGACTGTTTGAGCCGTTGATCGGCAAAAAAGTAGAGTGTTATGTAGATGACATGGTCGTCAAAACTCAATTTTCAAATGATTTAATAAAAGACTTATATTGTGTTTTTGAAATTTTGTGCAAGTATAATATGAAATTGAATCCCAATAAAAGCGTCTTCGATGCCACTTCGGGTAAGTTCCTGGGTTACATCGTTAATCGACGCGGTATCGAGGCCAACCCCGAGAAAATTAAGGCTATCCTAGATATGAAACCTCCCCGTAAAATGAAAGAGGTTCAGAGGTTGAACGGTCGTATAGCCGCTCTGAGCCGTTTCATGTCTAAATCAGCAGATCGCTACCTGCCTTTCTTCAAGGCAATCAAAAGAAGCAAAGACTTCGAATGGACCGAAGAGTGTCTGCTCGCTTTCGACGAGCTCAAAAGGTACCTTGCCAGCATCCCACTTTTGACCCGACCTGAGGAGGGGGATATTTTGAAGTATTTTGAAGTTGTACCTCTCCGCGAGTGACGAGGTAGTCAGCTCGGTACTGATAAAAGAAGTAGATCGGATCCAACGACCCATCTACTATGTTAGCAAAGTTTTGCAGGATGCAGAAACAAGATATCCAGAAATTGAAAAATTAGCATATGCGCTAGTCATCGTAGCTCGGAAGCTTTGGCCATACTTCTAGGCTCATACCATCGTCGTCCTCACCAACAAACCTCTGAGGCAAGTCTTGCTCAATCCCGAGGTTTCCGGGAGATTGACGAAGTGGGCCATTGAACTCAGCGAGTACGGCATACAGTATGAGACCCGAACTGCTATCAAGGCCCAAGCCTTAGCCGACTTTGTGGCGGAATGTACCTTCAGCACTGTAGTCCCTGAGTTGATCGAGCCCAAGCACAGAGAAGCTTCAACCAGTGCGGCACCTCTCCCGATTAGAACGAACCCGACCTGGGATAAAGAGCCATGGATCCTCCATGTGGATGGCTCATCAAATCAACAAGGCAGCGGAGCTGGAATCATTCTGTATGGGCCAAGCGGGGTGAAACTGGAGTACGCGCTTTGGTTCGAGTTCAGTGCGTCCAACAATGAAGCAGAGTACGAAGCGTTAATAGCCGGGCTCGCCTTAGCAAACGAAGTACGAGCTAAACACCTCATTGTTTGTAGTGATTCCTAGCTCACGGTCAACTAGGTCATCGGTGATTATGAAGCCCGCGAATCAACCATGGTCGCCTACCTAGCCAAAGTCAGAGGAGCCCTGCGTGATTTCCAGTCCTACTTCATCAGGCAAATCCCAAGGTCTAAGAATGCTGAGGCTGATGCCCTATCCTGACTAACCAGCACAAGCGACAACACCATGAGAACTATATACATGGAGAACTTGCCTCGGCCTAGCATTCTCGAGGGGGCAGAGGAGGTCGCTCCTATTGCACAAGCAAAGCCGAGCTAGATTGATCCACTTGTGAGCTACCTACTCCACGGGACCCTCCCTGCAAATTGTAATGCCGCTAGAAGGGTAGAGCGTCAGGGAGCCAAATACGTCATGACAAACAAACGGCTGTACCAAAAATCCTACATGCTCCCTTATCTGCGTTGCTTACGACCTTTTGAATCCGAGCTCGTACTCCATGACACTCACGAAGGTTTGTTCGGCGGACACCTGGGGGCAGGGCTCTGGCCCAAAAAGCGCTACGGCAGGGTTACTACTGGCCAACGATGAAGGCAGATGCAATTGAGTTCGTCAAAAGATGTGACAAATGTCAAAGGCATGCCAACATCCACCACCAGCCCGCTGCCGACCTAAAATACCTCACCAGCCCATGGCCCTTTGCATAGAGGAGATTCCTAGTGGTAGTAGTGGACTACTTCACGAAGTGGGTAGAGGCCGAACCTCTTGTGAGGATCACAGCACGAAGCGTACAAAACTTCTTTTGGAGGAATATGGTTTGCCGTTTCGGATTACCACGAGTGCTTATCTCTAACAACGGCAAGCAGTTCGAGGACGTAAAGTTCCAGAACTGGTGCAAAGACATAGGAATAGAACAAAATTTCACCTCGGTAGCACATCCTCAAGCCAACGGCTAAGCGGAAGTCACGAATAGGGCCATCCTCCATGGACTGAAGGCACGCTTAGCCCGAGCTACAGGATTATGGGTTGACGAACTGCCCAGCGTACTTTGGGCTTATCGGACCACTGTAAAGACCGCCACGGGAAAGACTCCCTTCAACCTCACCTACGGCACGGAGGTAGTGATCCCAGCTGAGATCAAAGTGCCTACGTTACGCCTGGAGGCATACGATGAAGAGGCAAACCAGAGCGAGCTACGCACCAACCTACTTGAAGAGGTATGGGACCTCGCATACATTAGGACCGTGGCCTACCAGTAGAGAGCAGCTCAGTACTATAACGCCAGAGTCAAGAAGCGGAACTTTCATGTTGGAGACCTGGTTCTTCGCAAAGTCATGGTGCCTGGGCCTGGTGTTGGTAAGCTTGGACCGAATTGGGAAGGACCCTATCAAGTAAAGCGAGTGCTCAGGGAAGGTATGTACGAGCTCGAAACCTTAGAAGGGAAATAGGTAACTCGGGCATGGAATATCGTCAACTTAAGGCAATACTATCTATAATTGCCGAACTAGGGAGTGGACTGTGAGTTGCTCCCCCCCATGGCCTAAGGGCCAATACGCCGAGCTAATAAAAAGCCTCGACACCATATAAGTCCCAGTCGCCTCCTCGGCATGGGCAAACTCCAAAGGAGAGTGAACTATGAGTCGCTCCCTCAGCCTAAGGGCTAAAAGCGCCGAGCTAACAAACGACCTTGGCACCATATAAGGCCTATTTGCTTCATCAGCATAAGTGAAGTACTTTTAATGCCTAAGGTGCAGGCAGCTCGGGTAAGATCCCTATGATGCATAGCCCGCTCCGGCATACAACAGGTTGAACCCGTTAGGGACAACCAACGTCAACATAAGTAGCCCATGTGTAGACAGGTCGGGCATATAGCCTACTATGTCGCTCACCTCGGTGTACATCATAAAATTGCCCCTACTAAGTACTGGGCGACAATTCGGGGTGACGACAGTCGAGAAACCCCCACTTTGGTTATTTAGCTCAATAGCTTAACAGTTCGGGGTAAAATAACCACTTCGGCCAAAAAAGGTTAATTGCACAGCACTTAGCAAAAAGTATATTTCATTACAAAGAGATCATTACAAAAGAGGGAAAGAAAAGAAAGGAAATGTTGAGCTCGCAGGCTCAAAATGCAAAGAACTATTAAGGGCACTCAACGCCCTCGCCCAAAGCTTCGGCGGAAGAACCAGCCTTGTCATCGGCACCGGCTTCTTCAACGTCAAGTAACTCACCATCGCTCTTCGCCTCGGAGTCCGGGTCTCCAGCAGCTTCAAGGGCCATCACTTTTTGTGACCCGCGAAGTAGTAATGGCACTCATATCGAGCTGCGGGAACTCGCACTTTACGGTAGCCCTCCGATCCGGCCTCGATCAGCTCTCCCTCGAACTCCTCTAAGTTCTTATAATCCTCGACGGCCTTGACCCTGGCCTCCTCCATGGCCTTAAGAAGGATCTCAGTTTTCTCCTTGACATCCGCCTCTAGGTTCTCCACCTGGCGCTTCAGATCCGCCTTCTCCGACATCAGTGAAGCGATAAGCTCTTTCTGAGCTCGCGCACTGTTCTCCAGTTGACTAATCTTGCTGCGAGCTAAATTCAGTTCAGTATGAGCCTCATAGGACGAACTCTCAGCAGCTGAAGCCCGCTTCAAGTGCTGTTCGGATTGGTAGGTCAAGGCGTGCACGGCGAAGTTCACCTGTCAAGAGTATAAATTAGTACCATCAAAGCTACAAATACAAAAATCAAAGTAGAACAAAACTTACCACCATGCAGTGAGTAGCCGCCCGAGCCCTGAGCTGAGCAGGCGATAGTTCAGCCCAGTTGGAGACTTCCTCAACATCCACAGCTCCTTTGCTCTTATGGAGGCTGCATTGCGGGGTTAGGATACTCTGGACTATTCCCTCGCTCCCCGAAGAAGCAACAGTTGTCGTAGAGGCGGGTCCCAAAGATGTCTTGGGCTCGCGAGGTGGGGCCTTCTCCGGTTCCTCCAATTCAATCACCGGAGGCGCACTGGAAGGCTGTTCGGGCTCAGGAATAGCAGGCTGTGGAGACTCAGTACGAGCTCTTTTAGTAGCTCGCTTCTTTTTCCCTTTCATCCACCCAAAGAGCTTATCCGCACTGAGCTTCATGGGAGCTGCAACAAGACTTGGCGTTAGCGATGCCAACAAGAATAAAGTACCAGTTATCAAAACAAGATACCAACTCTAAACCAAGACAACCTACCAGGACTCAAGTCAGCCTGCACGAGCTTATCTTTTGCGATATAGTCCGTGAAGTTGAGGTTGAGCTCCGCCCAAGACTGGAGCGTCTCCCTTGTCTTCAGGTCCAGTCTAATACTAGAATCCTGAGTGGCCACCCTCCAATGGATTGTAAAGGGCCATCCTGCGGAACTACGGACCACGAAGTAATCCCCTTCCAGGCCAGGATCCTATTGGGTAGATCGTGTAGGAGTTTATAGCCCGGGTGAGGGATAGATAGTAGGTTCGCCTATGCTCGGGGAGGATGCAAGAAGCATTCTTCTTGATAGATAAAATAGAAGAAAAGGTATCGAGGTTGAGGGGCAGGGCGTAATCGTAGAAGAGTGAAATAGTTCCGACTACGTTATGAATAGAGTATGGGTGAAGCTGGTCTATGGTTACGTCAAAGAACTTCAAGACCTCTATTATCAAAGGGTGTAAAGGAAGACGGAGACCAGCCGCAAGCTGCTCTCCAAAAATCACGATCTCATCGTGACCGTGCTCCCAAGGGAAGTTGCCTGAAGGAAGACTATAGGTGTACTCACTCGGGAGGTTGTATTGATAGATTAAAGCCCTAAGTCTATCCATGGTCATCGTCGAGGGACCGAACTTGTCCGACACTGACCTCGATGAGAAGTGGACGCCGAGTTATCCATGGTCTCTCGCGCCTCCCAAGATGACAACACCTCAGGAGGACCGACCTGAGCCGAGGTTCCTTCCTCGAGCTCATCTAAAAGACTATCAAAACTAAAATTGGACATAACTACAAATTGAACTGAAATTGAAAAGGAAGGCTAGGGAAGACTCACCCAGAAAAACGACTGAACTGGGAAAATGACGAATTGGAAAACCCGAGCTAAAGAGTCAAAACACGACCTCTGAGCGAAGGCTAGTGAACTTGTGTAGAAGAAAAATGTCCCGGGTCCCCCCTATTTATAGTTGCTATGTTTGAGAATCAACGGTCAAGATCAAGGCGATCCAACGGCTCTCAAGAAAACCGGCTACGCGACCCCCGAGGTGAAATCAGTTTAGCGCATTTTTTGGCATCCGCGAAATTTATAGATTGCGTGACGTCCACGCGTGAACCATATGCAACCCATGTTATCCTTGATTGAGCCGAGCAACGAACTGGTTTGACCAACAAACTATCCGACTGGACGGCCTAGACTTCGAGCCAAATCCACCCATCACGTCGTGAACTCCCCACACCAGGTCAAGACCCCTGGCTCGGGGAGTGGAGGGCAATTGATGGAGGGTAATTTGGCCCAACCTCATAATAAGGGGACACGTGGACATGACTCGACATAAGTGACAAGTCGGCATAGCCAGCTCGCTACAAAGTGAACACTCCACTACCCCAAACTAAGGGTTCTTCGAGCAGAGATCATCCCGAACTATAGACACCTTGGTACTAGGTCGCGGCACCAGTACCCGAACTAATTCAGTTCGGGGAGTACGGACCTAAGCTCAAGGACATCAGTTCGGGAGAAACCAGCTCGGGTATTACCGATCTGCACTTAGTATAATCCCGAAAGTCACCAACAGTTCCTGAATTCTGCAAGATCACGCCTCGTAACAACTAAGCATTATCTCCATGTCTGATTCGGGCGGAAGTGATTAACCTTATCAACCGATAATGTTATCTCCAGTTAACGGGGAAACCGATTCTATCATGGCACTGATTTTGGAACTACTCCGCGAAGCCCGCGAGGACTCCATTATATAAAGGCCCCCACTCCAGGGGCCCAAGGTACGCGCAATTACTGCTTTCTAGCCTTCTCATTTACTAAATCACTTTCAGCTCGCAAGTTACTGACTTAAGCATTGGAGCGACCTCGCTGGGTAAGAAGCCCCGGGTTCTCTGATTCTTCCTGTGCAAATTCACCAAGTTCGTTGTCTACTGGAAGCCACTTCCTCTCCAGCTAGGAGCAGCCAGATTGCGTCGCATCAATTTTCTTGTTTTCTAGGGTTTAATCAAGACATACTTTGCTAAATGATGTATTGAACCCTCAAAAACTTCAAAACCTGAACCAAGAAGTAGGGGAGAACCTAAAATTTTGTCTAATGATCTAATTAACACATTTTCTTCTTCTTCTTCTTCTTCTTCTTCTTCTTCTTCCGCTTTTGCTTTTCTTCTTTTCCTATAACAAAAATAGGGGCTCATCTCAACCCCTATATTTTCTGAATTTTCTCTTGTTTCTTTTTCTTCTCACAAATATGTTGATTTTGTATACTTTAACATGAGGTTTATGCCTTTCTTATGAAAATTATGGATAATTGTTAGGGAAATCCATCGCGACTACCCTAATATATATGATTTTGAACTTAAGGTTGTGGTTGTTTGCAAAGCAAATAAATTTGCACTGATGCAAAACTATGGTAGTACAAATGATTTGAGTGTAAATGTTGGCCTATTTTTGTTTCGAATTTTAGCTTATCTTGTTTGATTGTAGTACAAATGAAGTAAATTAAGACATGAAGCAGAATAAAGTAAAACCCAAAACAAAATTAAATGAGAATTTGCATTTTTTTCATTTGCACTCCCATGCATTTGTACTAGTGCAAATAAAATTGCATTGCAACCAAACACAGCCCAAAGAAATCCATCGCCTAGGTGACTAGGTGAAAAGGGTACCCCCTTGTTGCCTAAACTCACCTAGGTGCCTTGAAAATTTTGGTGTGGATTGATGGTTAAGAGCTCAACTTAAAAGTCCTTCATTTTAGTTTGAGCTTTTTGCAAAATTACTCTTTGATGAAATTATGATAATTGCTCAGTCAGTGAAGTGTCTTGGGTATTATGTTGTTAATGGATTAGGAGTGTCCAAGTTGTATACAGAACACAAGGAGATACAAGCATCAAACCAAGGCCAAAGCCAGACCACAACTAGGGCTGTTCATAAGAATGCCCAACCTGACCAAACCGACCAACCCGGACCGACCCAACCCGAGTCGATCGGGTTTTCATCAGTACCGTTCGGTTTCGGGTTGGGAAAATATGTAAACTGATATATCGAGTCGGTTTCGGTTTTCTTGTGTGAAAACCAAAACCAACCCGACCCGAACTAGTTCGGTAGTTCCTAGTTTGAGTAGTTTCCTACTTAACTATATCTAGTCTTCTACTAGAACTAGAAGGCCCATTAGGCAATTACAATTAGAATAGGCAATCTATCATAGTTACTAACTTTCTATAATCTTTTACACCAAATAGGCAACCCATTAGGCAATTACAATTAGAATTCAATTAGGTGTCCTTTTGTACAGGAGCAAAACCGAAACCAACCCAACCCGACTCAAACCGACCAGGTCGTTTTGGCCTATCAGTGGGTCGGTTTCGATTTCCACCTCAGGTAACCCGACCAGGTCGGGTCGGTTGGGAAAACCCCAATAAACCAACCCAACCCGACCCGTGAACACCCCTAACCACAACCAAGAAGAGCCTCAACCCAAGCCACCCTTGCTCAGCACCATGATAGGCATTTTCCCCAAAACAAGCAAACAACTACCCCAAAGAAACTACTTCCACCTATTCAGAACCGAATCTCCATGGAGTCACCAAATACCAAACCCTAACCAAAACTCTATAGCTAACTCTTTTTTTTTTCTTTTTTTACTCTTCAACATTAATCTTGACTCCCATGGTGTTAGACAGTTTTGTATGCCCTTAGCTTCAATCAGAATGATGTACTTTATGAGTTTATTGTAAATGAATAAAGATACATATTTGATTCATGTTCCCTTGGTATGTTTCTGTGTAATACCCTTAAACTGGACACTTAATGAGACTCGTGTTAGTTTAGAATGTTCACAGCCGGTGGGTCGGTCTGGGGAGACCTATCCTGACAAGGCTGACACTGTGGTGCCACCAAGTCGGTTGGGGTGGCCTGTCTCAGCTGCCAGGGTGAGACCCTAGGCACATACAGTGTAGGATTAATTGAATCTTTGAACTGGACCAGATTTCCAGTATTGCCCTGGACCTTGGAGATTGATGGGCAAAACTGGAAAGTTACACCCGAAACCTAGACTCGATTATGATACTGCACTAGGTATCGGATTGGGCTATCTTTGATGTACCAATCAGTGAGATCCTTAGCGGGGGTCAAAACCTGGGTATGTTGGGACAGTCTGAGAATTCATCTGAGTGGGTGATCATAGTGATAGGATCAGCCCCTTTGTCAGACAAAGGTAATGATCGGGGATGCACTCTCACTGATGGAAACCAAGACTGCCGGCAGCCGATTTCAACCGTTGAGATTTGTTTTGCAAAATATATTTTATATAAGATATAAAAGTATATATATGGTTTCTAAAATGTTTGCAAGAAGGTTTTAATTCCCGGGATCCATATGAGTGGAGAGTGCAACACTGTTCCTTGCAGCCGAGGGAGAAGTCATCTCTTGCCGGGCAATGTATGATCATTATGGGCTGAGAGGTTAAGTGTAAGACCATTGAGGATAACACCTGATGGGCTAATCTTGCATCTGCCCACAGTCCCTGGGTGTTACAAGGTGGCTTGGCCCAGGGACCACTTAGTGTAAGTGTTGGGCCCATAGAGCCCATTTGATGGGTTTTCAAGGGGTACACTGTCTTCAGCAGTGCATTCGGCCAGGCCTTGTAACAAAGGCTGGGCTGAACCCATGTGGCTGATGTGTAGATCAATGCTTGGGTCCCACGCCATAAAAGGAAGCCCAACTAGGCAGCAATTTGGAAGGTTTTTGAGTACATAACCTTAAATGGGCCTTAAGCCCATTTCGAACTGGGCTGATTTGATCAGTCATTTAAAGGGGGCAAATTCTGAAGTGGGTCAGCTAAAAGGATTGGGCTTAGACCCTATCCACTCAGAGAGTCCAAGATCTAAATAAGATTTAGATCTGGAAACCTCCTAATTAGATTAGGAGACAGCTGATCTGATCTGCAAATAAGATAAGGATTATCCCTTATCACTAAGGGACTTCTAACCCAAATATGATTTGGATTAGCAACACCTAATCTGATTAGGAGCTGATCCCTTTAAGATTATAAAAGGGGAAGGGGGCGGCAGCCTTGAAGAATAGATATAACAACATCAATAGCATTCTTCTCTTTAAGAAAGAGAGATTGAGAGATTTCCTGCATACTGTGAATTCTCTTCTGCCGCCACCTTCCTGCCATTGCATTCCTTCAGTTCGATCTCCAGTTCTTGGGAGCAATCAAGATTGGATCATGATTTCAATCTTTTGGGAAAAGATTGATTGGAGCTGTACTCACAAGCCGTCCAGTTGATTCTTGCGAAGGGTCAAGTTCTTTTGAAGAACATTGCTGATTCTGCTCCATCCTTCACTGCGCCATCTTCAGTGGGAGCAGATTTTGGATCCTTCCTTGGGCGTGAACACCTTCATTGGGAGATAGTATTTCTCTGTATCAGGTATAATCCTCTCCCACTCCTTTTGGTTCAGATCTGATTCAGTTTATGGTTCAAGATTGATCCTTGAAAATACGATTTTCTAAATAGGGAATACGATTCCCAGTTGAAGGGAGAGATAAAATTTTTGAAATTTGCCCCTTATTCCGCAATCTTTGGGCGTCCATAGGATGGATCTCTCATCCCTTCACATGGTGCATATTGTTTGCTGATGACATTGTTTTAATTGATGAAACTAATGAAGGATTAAATGTAAAATTATGTTTATGGACAAATATCCTAGAAAGAAGGAATTTCAAATATAAGGAAGAAAACAGGATATCTGATCTGTCACTTTAATAATAATGAATGCAAATGAGGACACTTAGGATTGGAGATCAACAGTCAAGAAACATGTCCAAAAAATGAGTGGCAAAATTGCATATGCAGAGATGGATGAGTGAAAAATCTAGAAAGAATAGGGTCAGAAATGAAGTCATTGAAAAGAACCTAGGAGTAGCTTAGCTTAAATAGGTACTAAAATGAGAGAAAGTATATTAAGATGGTTTGAACATGTGCATAGAAGACCACCAACAGCAACAGTGAGAAAAAATGATATGTTGCAAGTTGAAGGGACTAGAAAGGGAAGGGGTAAGACCAAATAGAACATGGGTTGAAGTAGTTAGAGAGAATTTAAGTTCCCATAATTTAACAATGATATGACATTGAATGGAACTGAATGCCAAAACAAGATTCATGTTACTGACACCATATTAGTTGGGATAAGGTTTGGGTGATGATGATGATCATTGATCTTGATTCTATCATGCTTATTTTGATTGTGTTCTGGATGTTTGCATTATCTATTTTTGGTATCCAACATCTTCACTTTTCATTATGAAAATCTGGCCAAGAGCTTATTCTTCTTAAAGACGGTACCTCAAAACATTTCCCCCCTCCTAATGATCTGAGCTGTTGTGTAACTAATTACTTTGTAACGATTTGTGAACAAGCATTGCCTTCACAATGAATATAAATTCAGTCATGTCCAAGGCACTGTTTTGCATGTCTGAAGGCCCATCAATTTGGCAATTTGGATTTTTTCCCTCCAAGTGTGAAACTACAGGTACTTGTTATCTGGGACAGATGGGTTGAACTAAGAGAAATACAGAAAAGTGCTTTGTTGATGTTACTGGGGAGACCCAAGATGCATTCATTGGCTTGGTGCCTTGGTGATGCACAGGATATTAGGTGAGCACATTATGTCTACATGTTCTCTTCTTTATCTCATTAATCATCATATGGTTAGAGTTTCCTCATTTTGAATTTTATTTTTCCAAAAGATAAAGGTTGATTATTTAATTAGACTATTAGAAAAAAGCATCCAAGGCAAAAAATAAAAAACTAAAAGTTCTCTTTTTAAAAATGTATTCTTTAAAAAAGAAATGAGATTTCTATTCTTATTTGCATGATAAAACAATTCCTTTCCTATTCCAAGAAAGGAGAGAAAGAAAAGATGATGGTGCCTTCTCTTAAATGAAAAAGGAAAATGCAAGAACAAGAAAAATAAGGAAAACCTTGTACTCAATCAACCGATATAAACCAATCAGTTGGTATTTGTAGAAAAAAAAAATAAAAAAGATGAACCCTAGGTCCAAAATCTAAACGCGAGATGGAATGATGAGAAAGATGGAAAAACCCAGTAGTTAGAATTTAATGACAGCTTATCCACATAGTCTTCAAGGTGCCAGGGCAACGCTAGGCGATAGGGGAGTGCCTTGTTGCCTAGTCACCTAAGTGATGGTTTTTTTAAAATAAAAAATATAAATTCTAGGGTAATTCCCTAGGACCTAGGTTTCATAGTAATAAGTAGTAATCTTTAACTAGTAATTACCATAATTCTCATGAAATATGCGTGAACCTTATAGCAGAAGATAGAAAATCAACATATTTATTAGAAGAAAAATAAAAAAAAAGGAAAGAAAACATACAAAAAACATAAGGGCTGAGCCCTTATTTTGTCGTAGGAAGAAGAAGATGGTGATGAAGTCCTATTGATTTCAAGTTACTTCTTACCTATCAATTCAAGTTTTAACAGCTGAAGATGCTGAACTGAAAAGCTTATTGCTTTGTCCTTTAGCAACAAGATTTTAAGGAGGTTGTGGATTCCTTAATGGCTGAAATTGAAATTGGATTTATCACTATACCCTTGAATGTTTTACTATTTATTTATTTTACCAACTAAAAGACAAAGCAATAAGTCTTTCAGTTTAGCAACTTCAGTTGTTATCAAATGGCCCCTATGTCACTAACTTGTGTGTTGATTGAACCTAAATAAGAAAATAATAAAAAAAAAAAACTAGTATAAGAATAATAATATTAGTACTATTAGTACTATAAACCCACGATATGAATAATTTAGTCTAATAATATCCTATTGTACTACTATCACTGACAACATAAAATTATAAAAACATTATGTTGTGTCTTGCATATAAATATTTGGGTGTTTGGGCATGCCAAGCAGCCCTCCAAGTGCATTTTATTGCCTAGGTGGTGCCACCTTGACAGCTGTGGTTATCCCTCATTTTCTCTCGTATCTTCATCTTTATTCAATTTTAATAAAATAATTTTGCTATTGTTCAAAAAAATAAAAACGTTAGAAGCAATGTTTGGTATACAAGGATTGACAATGTGCTATGCGTAATGCACTGCGTAAAAGAAACACAACTTTGAAAGTTAAGTTGACAATATGCAAACTAGTAAGAAAAAAACATATTTATGTAGCAGTTAGCTAGTCAAATTTGGTGCCTTGTTCCTTAGGTGACCTTGCCTTTCCCTCTTCTGGGTAGGAAGTGACTGGATTAAGTGTTGAACCACGTTTGAACCTTTGAGGAGAAGCATGCTCCAAAAAAATTTCCTCGGAATTTGTGTAAGCACAAGTGAAATTTCGTGTGAAAAATGCCAAAGGTTTAGGAGTTTTGACAATATCCAGTCTAATACAAAAAAAATACCATATTCAGTCTCTACCCCTCTCAAGACCCTTAGATGGTTGGGACCAACAATGGGTAATGGCCTTTAAGAAGTGAACACTTACAGTTACTGCTGTGTGTGTTCTTGCCTTCTTGGTGCTCATGCATGCCGTCTCATGTGCAAATGAAATGTGTTGTTTGTAAGTTGAACAATAAAGTTTTTCTAGCTGAGTCTTAAATACTGAATTGAGAAACAAAATTAAATTGATAATAATACTATGATTGAGCATAAGTGATTGTGTAACTGCTTCCAAAGTTAAAGAACAGTACATCTATTTTTTTCTACTATAAATTAGGTAGCAATGCTTTTGATGTTGCACAGTAACTGCACCAAAGGCTCATGTCCTTGTGAATGAGTAGCAGAGAGACATATTGAAGCCAAGAAAAATGATGGAGAGACTACAGAAGATATAGAGATACATAATTATCTGTATCTAATTTGATGCTTCAAATGTGCTTTCCAGATGTTTGTTTAATTAATTCTTAAGGCTTTTATAATATATTTGGCAGATAATTAGTCCAATCCCCCGAATTTATCAACTTTTATTACTCCACTGAATGCAGACACAACTTGAAATGGCAAAAGGTACCAGGGGCCGGTGCATTGCTTCCCGTCAATACAGGTCAACTCCATATCCATTACCATCTTGCCATGGAAAGGTTATGGAGAAGGAAATCAACCAAAAAAATTCCAATTCCTTGGAGAAGAATGACTGGGAGGATGCAACCTGTTCAGTGTGCTTGGAGTATCCTCACAATGCTGTCCTCCTCCTCTATTCCTCACATGACAAGGGATGTCGTCCCTACATGTGTGGTACCAGTTATCGCTATTCCAACTGCCTTGACCAGTTCAAGAAAGCCTACACCAAAGTGAAGTCATTCCTTCATGGGCAAACATGGCAAGGCTCAGCGAACAATTCAACTATTAGCTCAGGCTCTAGTTGGCCCAATGAGAAGTGTGAAGTAGTGGAACTCACATGCCCCCTCTACCGGGGCCAGGTGAAGGGGTGGACAGTGGTCGAAGCTGCACGCGATTGTCTTAATAACAAGAAGAGAAGTTGTATGCAGGATGACTGCTCATTCATTGGAACATACAAAGAGCTCAGGAAACATGTCAGGGCAGAACACCCATCAGCACGACCTCGAGAATTGGACCCCATACTTGAACAGAAATGGAGAAGGCTTGAACGTGAGAGAGAGCGTGATGATGTGATCAGCACTATAAGGTCATCGATTCCAAGAGCAATGGTCCTAGGGGATTACGTGATAGAAGGCAACCACTATGGCTTTGATACAGATGATATGGATGCTGACGAGGATGATGATGGGAATTATGGGTTGCACTTTAATGATAGCAACTTATTTAATGTTGTGCTTTTCTTACGTCGCCAAGCAGGAGATGGTGTCAGCTTCAGCACACGCTTGAGGCAACTCTGGAGGGGCTTCCACCGCACACTGGATGAAAATCTTCGTGGTGGAACTGGAATCCCTCGTCTTGTAGTTTCTACTAGTGGAAGTGGCACCACAGATGCTAATGATGATGAATCTTCTGTTGCCACCCGCTGAAGAAGAGTGATGGAACTGGCGAGGTCAGAGAGGAGGTTGAACCGAAGAAACAGGAGAACTGTGATAGATGTGACATAAGAAGCTTTTAGGGGTAGGGGGTAAGAAAATTGTTTAGTGAAGATAGTATTCTACTTAGGGTGAGAATAGACCACAATAATTTTAATTGGAATAAGCTTTCTTTATTCATGACAATAAGGGATTTAAATACAAATGGGAATTAACAACTATAGGACGCTAACGGCTAATGACAACTAGGTAACCAAAAATTATTCAAAATTAAATAATAACTACTTGACCTATTCTTAAGCAAGCTTGTGGACATGATCAACAACTATCCCATAATCTTCTATGCTACGTGTCATGGTTCATGCAACGTGTAATGCACTTGTATGAAGTGCAAGTCTTATGCATGACAGCTCTTAGTCAAAATACTTTGGGTTCTTCATGGGCACTCTTTGGGATCTTCTTGGCTTATCAATACCCCCTCCTTTGGTTGGAACCTTGTCTTCAAGGTTCATATTTATGAACTTGTCTTTTATTTCTTGAGTGTTTTCCCACATAGCATCATCTACTGGAAGTCTTTTCCATTTGATCAAGCTTTCGATAATTTTGGACCCTTTTTTGACCCAACAGGTGTCTAAAATTCCCTCAGGTTCCATAATCAAATCACCATCTTCAGTCAAAGGAGGTAACATAGTACTAGCAGCAATTATTTCACCCAATTTCTTATTTAGAAGGGACACATGAAAGATCGGGTGAATGCGAGAACCTTGTGGAAGTATCGCTTCTTGACCCGGGCGTTATAGTACCAAGCCACTCTTTGCTGGTAGGCTGCAGTCCGGATCTATGCGAGGTCCCGTACTTCTTCCACTAGTTCAAAGCAGTATGAATGTGCCAACCTTAGTTGAATAAACTTCCAAAACCCATTGATCGGAAACATTTATATGACATACTAGTTATGAATGTCTCAAATAAATAATCACAATCTTAAAATGTAGATCAATGTCAAAACACAGAAACACAACCAATGACACATACAAATACATCCGATGAATGATACATACATAAACTGATTTTATTCAATAATAAATCTAATCTACAACAATATTTCGCTCTGAGGGTATACATTGTCCTACAAACCTAGATTTTCATGCAATGAATGATATATTCTGTGTCTGAAATGTATTTCATTATATGTGTGCAAAGACTCATTATGACCATACATGCAAGAGTAACTAAATTTTACATAAGTATTGGACACTAAGCATTCCAACTATAGCTTATAGCTTGATCTTGGAATTAACTAAACTAAGGGGCAACCTGACAATAGCTGAAATGACTGAACTGAACTGAACAACTTTTACTTTGTTTTTCAATGAATAAGTTATTAAAGAAGTTCTGAGATCCTTGGGGCCAGTTTGGTTCACAGGAATAGGTGTCTGAAATCGGAATTGGAATGGGTAATTCCGATTCCAACTGTTTGGTTGGGCAGAATTGGAACCCATTTTCATTCCTAGTGGAATGGTCATTCTCTTTCCTCACTTAGAAATGAAATCCCATTCCAACTTATTTCAATTCTTAGCTATTTGAACTAAAACAGAAAATATGAATTATGATACTGAAAGATTTTGATTTCAATTCCAATTCCAATTCTAATTTCAGCCATGAACCAAACAAATCCTTAATGGTTTTCGAAACTGCATTTTAATTGATTTCTATACTTGGGAATTCTTATCAGTTAATTGATTTATTTATTTATCCTACAAAAAGTATACGTTTCTGCTTGTTGCCTCAAATATTTGTGCTAGAAACATAATTAATTGATAGATTAATAAACAAAAACGAGGCATAAAGATGAGAATGCCGATTTTTAGTTCCCTCCGTATGTATGTATACTGGTATGGAATTACCACAAACAAGTAAATCAAAGGGTGAAAGGTTGCACTTTTTCTTTGAAAATACGAAAAACTTTACCCCCTATCACAGATGTTCCAAATTGCACATTTAGCATATTCCAAGGTTCACGGCGTTACGCTACATTGTCTTACATTTATAAATCAAAGACTGTAAACTAAATATTAAAGCCTTTTACAGAAATAAAAGAAAAAGCTAAATAAGAAAGTCTCATTCTTTAATTGCGTGCTATACATAAATATAGGATCCAAGTATCACACCTGGTTATCGCATTTACTTAGAGGCCAAAATGACTAATGACTAGTTATCAATTTATAAGAGACAGTTTGTCCACATGTTTTAAAAACCAATTCAGAAACTGAATCACTTTGCCCACTGGTTTTTGAGTTGATCGATCACTTTATGATTTAACCCAATCAAACATTTGAGAGCATTGTTATGGTTCAATTATAAAATCGGACAGTTTTTTACCATAAGTTGGATTTTATGAGAATTAGACCCAAAATTATCACTGAATGACGGTTCAAATGATTCAACTGACTGGATTAATGGTGGGTTAAATTTGAAACCACTGGTGATTAGAGTCAAACACTTTGTCCACCCGGACCAACAACTGTTTTAAAACCATGGTTTTCCCATGAGTTGAAAAAATAAAATAAAATAATTCAGACCAAGGTTCAAATTTTCGATATGTATCATATCAGGGTCTTCTCTATACATCTCTACAGGGGGTGCTTCAGGTCAGCGAGTGGATCAGGGGGTAGACCGGCCTTAAACATGGAACTATTTGTCTTCAATGTTTTCTTATATGGCAAGGGAGTTCCATGTTTGCTATTTGTCTTCAACCCGCAGCCGATCTTACGTCATAGGATGTCAATCCTGAAATGAAACAATTATTGGGGAAATTTGAAGACTTGTTCCAAGAACTGATGCACCTCCCTCCTACAAGAGAAATAGATCATCACATCAATTTGAAAGAAGGAATCGAGCCCATTAATGTTAGACCATACAAGTATGACTATTTTCAAAAAGCTGAAATTGAAAAACAAGTTCATGACATGTTAAAATTGGGGCTTATAAGATATAACACTAGTCATTTTTCATCTCCTGTTTTATTGGTCAAGAAGAATGATGGTTCATGGCGTTTTTGCACCAACTATAGAGCACTTAATGCTGTAACCATCAAAGATAGATTTCCAATTCCTACAGTTGATGACATGCTTGATGAGCTCCATGGAGCTACTTATTTCACCAAACTTGACTTATGGGTGGGATACCACCAAGTACGAGTGCATCCCACAGACATTCATAAAACTGCCTTTCGTACTAATAATGGTCATTATGAATGCTTAATTACAGGCGGGATACCACAAGGTTCTCGCATTCACCTGATCTTTCATGTGTCCCTTCTAAAGAAGAAATTGGGTGAAACAATTGTTGCTAGTACTGAGTTACCTCCACTGACTGAAGATGGTGATTTGATTATGGAACCGGAGGGAATTTTAGACACCTATTGGGTCAAAAAAGGGTCAAAAACTGTCGAAGAAAGATTGATCAAATAGAAAAGACTTCCAGTAGATGATGCTACATGGGAAAACACTCAAGAAATGAAAGACAAGTTCATAAATATGAACTTTGAGGACAAGGTTCCAACCAAAGGAGGGGGTATTGATAAACCAAGAAAATCCCAAAGAGTGCCCATGAAGAACCCAAAGCATTTTGACTAAGAGTTGTCATGCATAAGACTTGCACTTCATGCAAGTGCATTACACGTTGCATGAACCATGACACGTAGCATAGAAGATTATGGGATAGTTGTTGATCATGTCCACAAGCTTGCTTAAGAATAAGTCATGTAGTTATTATTTAATTTGGAATAATTTTTGGCTACCTAGTTTGTATTTAAATCCCTTATTGTCATGAATAAAGCAAGCTTATTCCAATTAAAATTCTTGTGGTCTATTCTCACCCTAAGTAGAATACTATCTTCACTAAACAATTTTCTTACCCCCTACTAGACCTGTTCATGGGTCGGGCCGAACCGGGCTCGGGCCGGGCTTGGACTCTTTATTAACAGAAAAATGTTAGGCCTGAGCTCGAGCCTGACCCGACCAACGGGCCTATAACTTGGGCCCCAGCCCGACCCTGATAAAAAGCCCGAAGCCCGACCTAATAAAAGAAATTCGAATTTTTCCCTATTCAAATGGACATTTTCTATTTTAATTTAGATGTTTTTTTCCCTATTTAAATGAACAGTGGGCCTACAAGTGAATCAACAACATTCTCAAATCAAAAAATTTATTCAAATGGACATCACATAGGGTTTTTACTTAGGTTTAACTATAGGTCGGGCCGGGTTTACTTAAGTTTAACTATAGGCCAGGTCGGGCCGAGCATGGGCCAGGCTATTTTGGCAAAGACCGAGCCCGACTTGAATTTTATGCGGGGTAGGCTTTTTGGCCTGAGATTAAGCCCGCGGGCCAAAAAGCCTATTCAAGCCCGTTTGGGGGTCGGGCCGGCCCGGCCTGGCCCGTCGGGCCGGCCCGGCCTGGCCCGTCGGGCCACTCGGCCCATGAACAGGTCTACCCCTACCCCTAAAAGCTTCTTATGTCACATCTATCAATGTTCTCCTATTTCTTCAGTTCAACCTCCTCTCTGACCTCGCCAATTCCAACAGTCTTCTTCGGCGGGTGGCAACAGAAGATTCATCATCATTAGCATCTGTGGTGCCACTTCCACCAGTAGGAACTGCAAGACGAGGGATTCCAATTCCACCACGAAGATTTTCATCCAGTGTGTGGTGGAAGCCCTTCTCGAGTTGCCTCAAGCGTGTGCTGATCACATCATCACGCTCTCTCTTACGTTCAAGCCTTCTCCATTTCTGTTCAAGTATGGGGTCCAATTCTCGAGGTCGTGCTGATGGGTGTTCTTCCTTGACATGTTTCCTGAGCTCTTTGTATGTTCCAACGAATGAGCAGTCATCCTGCATACAGCTTCTCTTCTTGTTATTAAGATAATCACGTGCAGCTTCGACCACTGTCCACCCCTTCACCTGGCCCCGGCAGAGGGGGCATGTGAGTTCCACTACTTCACACTTCTCGTTGGACCAACCAAAGCCTGAGCTAACAGTTGAATTGTTCGTTGAGCCTTGCCATGTTTGCCCATGAAGGGGTGACTTCACATTGGTGTAGGCTTTCTTAAACTGGTCAAGGCAGTTGGAATAGCGATAACCGGTACCACACATGTAGGGATGACATCCCTTGTCATGTGAGGAACAAAGGAGGAGGACAGCATTGTGAGGATACTCCATGCACACTGAACAGGTTGCATCCTCCCAGTCATTCTTCTCCAAGGCATTGGACTTTTTCTGGTTGATTTCCTTCTCCATAACCTCTCCATGGCAAGATGGTAATGGATATGGAGTTGACCTGTATTGACGGGAAGCAATGCACCGGCCCCTGGTACCTTTTGCCATTTCAAGCTGTGTCTGCATTCAGTGGAGTAATACAAGTTGATAAATTCAGGGGATTAGACTAATTATCTGCCAAATATATTATAAAAGCCTCAAAGAATTAATTAAACAAACAACTGGAAAGCACATTTGAAGCAGCAAATTAGATACAGATATTTATGTATCTCTATATCTTCTGTAGTCTCTCCATCATTTTTCATGGCTCCAGTATGTCTCTCTGCTACTCATTCACATGAACATGAGCCTTTGGTGCAATCACTGTGCAACATCAAAAGCATTGTTGCCCAATTTATAGTAGAAAAAAAATAGATGTATTGTTCTTTAACTTTGGAAGCAGTTACACAATCACTTATGCTCAATCATAGTATTATTATCAACTTAATTTTATTTCTCAATTCAGTATTCAAGACTCGGCTAGAAAAACTTTATTGTTCAACTTACAAACAGCACATTTCATTTGCACATGAGACGGCATGCATGAGCACCAAGAAGGCAAGAACAAACACAGCAGTAACTGTAAGTGTTCACTTCTTAAAGGCCATTACCCATTGTTGGTCCCAAACATCTAAGGGTCTTGAGAGGGGTAGAGACTCGATATGGTCTTTTTTTTTTTTGTATTAGACTGGATATTGTCATAACTCCTAAACCTTTGGCATTTTTCACAAGAAATTTCACTTGTGTGCTTACACAAATTCCGAGGAAAATTTTTTGGAGCATGCTTCTCCTCAAAGGTTCAAACGTGGTTCAACACTTAATCCAATCACTTCCTACCCAGAAGAGGAAAAGGCAAGGTCCCCTAAGGAACAAGGCACCAAATTTGACTAGCTAACTGCTACATAAATATGTTTTTTTCTTACTAGTTGGCATATTGTCAACTTCAATTTCAAAATTGTGTTTCTTTTACGCAGTGCATTAGGCATAGCACATTGTCAATCCTTGTATACCAAACATTGCTTCTAACGTTTTTATTTTTTTGAACAATAGCAAAATTATTTTATTAAAATTGAATAAAGATGAAGATACGAGAGAAAATGAGGGATAAGCACGGCTATCAAGGTGACACCACCTAGGCAATAAAACACACTTGGAGGGCTGCCTGGCATGCCCAAACACCCAAATATTTATATGCAAGACACAACATAATGTTTTTATAATATTATGTTGTCAGTGATAGTAGTACAATAGGATATTATTAGACTAAATTATTCATATCGTGGGTTTATAGTGCTAATAGTACTAATATTATTATTCTTATACTAGTTTTTTTTATTATTTTCTTATTTAGGTTCAATCAACACACAAGTCAGTGACATAGGGGCAATTTGATAACAACTGAAGTTGCTAAACTGAAAGACTTATTGCTTTGTCTTTTAGTTGGTAAAATAAATAAATAGTAAAACATTCAAGGGTATAGTGATAAATCCAATTTCAATTTCAGCCATTAAGGAATCCACAACCTCCTTAAAAACTTGTTGCTAAAGGACAAAGCAATAAGCTTTCTAGTTCAGCGTCTTCAGCTGTTAAAACCTGAATTGATAGATAAGAAGTAACTTGAAATCAATAGGACTTCATCACCATCTTCTTCTTCCTACGACAAAATAAGGGCTCAGCCCTTATGTTTTTTGTATGTTTTTTTCCTTTTTTTTATTTTTCTTCTAATAAATATGTTGATTTTCTATCTTCGGCTACAAGGTTCATGCATATTTCATGAGAATTATGGCAATTTCTAGTTAAAGATTACTACTTATTACCATGAAACCTAGGTCCTAGGAAATTACTCTAGAATTTATATTTTTTATTTTAACAAAACCATCACTTAGGTGACTAGGCAACAAGGCACTCCCCTATCGCCTAGCGTTGCCCTAGCACCTTGAAGACTGTGGATAAGCTGTCATTAAATTCTAACTACTGGGTTTTTCCATCTTTCTCATCATTCCATCTCGCGTTTAGATTTTGGACCTAGGGTTCATCTTTTTTTTTTTTTCTACAAATACCAATTGATTGGTTTATGTTGATTGGGTACAAGGTTTACCTTATTTTTCTTGTTCTTGCATTTTCCTTTTTCATTTAAGAAAAGGCATCGTCATCTTTTCTCTCTCCTTTCTTGCAAAAGGAAAAGAATTGTTTTACCATGCAGATAAGAATAGAAATCTCATTTCTTTTTTAAAGAATACATTTCTAAAAAGAGAACTTTTAGTTTGTTTTTTTTTTTTTTTTTGCCTTGGATGTTTTTTCTAATAGTCTAATTAATTAATCAACATTTATCTTTTGGAAAAATAAAATTCAAAATGAGGAAACTCTAACCATATGATGATTAATAAGATAAGCAAAAGAACATGTAGACATAATGTGCTCACCTAATATCCTCTGCATCACCAAGGCACCAAGCCAATGAATGCATCTAGGATCTCCCCAATAACATCAACAAACCACTTTTCTGTATGTCTCTTAGTCTAACACATCTGTCCCAGATAACAAGTACCTGTAGTTTCACACTTGGAGGGAAAAAAGCCAAATTGCCAAATTGATGAGCCTTCAGACATGCAAAACAGTGCCTTGGACATGACTGAATTTATATTCATTGTGAAGGCAATGCTTGTTCACAAATCGTTACAAAGTAATTAGTTACACAACAGCTCAGATCATTAGGAGGGGGGAAATGTTTTGAGGTACCGTCTTTAAGAAGAATAAGCTCTTGGCCAGATTTTCATAATGAAAAGGTGAAGATGTTGGATACCAAAAACAGATAATGCAAACATCCAGAACACAATCAAAATAAGCATGATAGAATCAAGACCAATGATCATCATCATCACCCAAACCTTATCCCAACTAATATGGTGTCAGTAACATGAATCTTGTTTTGGCATTCAGTTCCATTCAATGTCATATCATTGTTAAATTATGGGAACTTAAATTCTCTCCATCTACTTCAACCCATGTCCTATTTGGTCTTACCCCTACCCTTTCTAGTCCCTTCAACTTGCAACATATCACTTTTTCTCACTGGTGTTGTTGGTGGTCTTCTATGCACATGTTCAAACCATCTTAATCTACTTTCTCTCATTTTAGTACCTATTTAAGCTAAACTACTCCTAGGTTCTTTTCAATGACTTCATTTCTGACCCTATTCTTTCTAGATTTTCAACTCATCCATCTCTGCATATGCAATTTTGCCACTCATTTTTTGGACATGTTTCTTGACTGTTGATCTCCAATCCTAAGTGTCCTCATTTGCATGCATTATTATTAAAGTGACAGATCATATATCATGTTTTATTCCTTATTTTAAAATTCCTTCTTTCTAGGATATTTGTTCATAAACTTAATTTTACATTTAATCATTTATTAGTTTCATCAATTAAAACAATGTCATCAATGTCATCAGCAAACAATATGCACCATGGGAGTCAAGATTAATGTTGAAGAGTAAAAAAAGGGAAAAAAAAAAGAGTTAGCTATAGAGTTTTGGTTAGGGTTTGGTATTTAGTGACTCCATGGAGATTCGGTTCTAAATAGGTGGAAGCTGTTTCTTTGGGGTAGTTGTTTGCTTGTTTTGGGGAAAATGCCTATCATGGTGCTGAGCAAGGGTGGCTTGGACCGAGTCTCTTCTTGGTTGCGGTCTGGCTTTGGCCTTGGTTTGATGCTTGTATCTCCTTGTATCCTGTATACAACTTGGATACTCCTAATCCATTAACAAATCCTCTAAAACCACCACAAAAGACACGTATTAGGATTTACAGCATAATACCTAAGACACTTCACTGACTGAGCAATTATCATAATTTCATGAAAGAGTAATTTTGCAAAAAGCTCAAACTAAAATGGACTTTTAAGTTGAGCTCTTAACCATCAATCCACACCAAAATTTTCAAGGCACCTAGGTGAGGTTAGGCAACAAGGGGGCACCCTTTTCACCTAGTCACCTAGGCGACGGATTTCTTTAGGCTGTGTTTGGTTGCAATGCAATTTTATTTGCACTAGTACAAATGCATGGGAGTGCAAATGAAAAAAATGCAAATTCTCAATTAATTTTGTTTTGGGTTTTACTTTATTCTGCTTCATGTCTTATTTACTTCATTTGTACTACAATCAAACAAGATAAGCTAAAATTTGAAACAAAAATAGGCCAACATTTACACTCAAATCATTTGTACTGTCATAGTTTTGCATCAGTGCAAATTTATTTGCATTGCAAACAACCACAACCTTAAGTTCAAAATCATATATATTAGGGTAATCGCCTAGGCGATGGATTTCCCTAACAATTATCCATAATTTTCATAAGAAAAGCATAAACCTCATGTTAAAGTATACAAAATCAGCATATTTGTGAGAAGAAAAAGAAACGAGAAAATTCAGAAAATATAGGGGTTGAGATGAGCCCCTATTTTTGTTATAGGAAAAGAAGAAAAGCAAAAGCGAAGAAGTAGAAGAAGAAGAAGAAGAAGAAGAAGAAGAAGAAAATGTGTTGATCAGATCATTAGACAAAATTTTAGGTTCTCCCCTACTTCTTGGTTCAGGTTTTGAAGTTTTTGAGGGTTCAATACATCATTTAGCAAAGTATGTCTTGATTAAACCCTAAAAAATAAGAAAATGATAAAAAAAAACTAGTAATATAAACACAGAAAATGAACATTTTAGTTTAAAAATGTTTATTTTATAATTATAATCCCAAAAAATTAAGAATGTAAAAGCATTTCATAACACCATGTACAAATCTGCTTGGCGATTAAGCAAGGTGACCCTCCATGGGTGCCTTGATGCCTTGACAACTATGATCCACACATGTCATGGTGGATGAGGACCCAACGGCCCATAATTGCATGGGTCCCACATAAGGGATTATATAGGCCAATTTAACCTAATTGAATGTGCAACTGAATGTAACCATTTTCTGATAAAAAAAAAATTGAATGCATTCTTTTGGATGGTGGAAAGAGTCTATCACAAATTTAAAACTGCACACCATCTCAGATGGAAGATATAAGCAAACTATGACAATTTTTTTGATACTCGAACGCTTTATGTATAAACACAGTGCATTACTTTAGACAACAAGTTCCCCATTTTAGCTTAAGTTTCTGAAACATTACTCCAATAAATATCTAAATAATGATCAAAGTAACCATTTTCTGATAAAAAAAAATTGAATGCATTCTTTTGGATGGTGGAAAGAGTCTATCACAAATTTAAAACTGCACACCATCTCAGATGGAAGATATAAGCAAACTATGACAATTTTTTTGATACTCGAACCTTTATGTATAAACACAGTGCATTACTTGAGACAACAAGTTCCCCATTTTAGCTTAAGTTTCTGAAACATTACTCCAATAAATATCTAAATAAAAATCAAAGTACTTGAACTGTGACAAATTTACAGATCACAAATTCTCTCGGCAAATGAGGGATGGGGGGACCATCCAGTGAGTCTAATGCATCCAAATATGCATATAAAACTGTCTTAAGAACACCTGATATGCCCATCTTGTACATCATAACTACATCCAGATCCAATTTTTTATTCAAATACCGTGACAAAAAGGGAAAAAGAAATAACTGTAAAATACTACTGGAGATAAAATATTAGGACAAAGTAACCACCACCGACCCCCACCCCCTCCTTCCCAGAAAAACATAAGCAGACAAAGAATCCAGAATCTGGAAATACTTGCACCAAAATAGATCTAGTGTAGAACTTCAACCAATAAATTATCATTACCTTTATTTCATAATCAACAACTAAGACAAGATCCAAACATCCACTTAATGCTCAACATCAACAAGTTATGGACCTAAACCTGTCCAACCACAAAGATAATCTAAAACAAATCAAATCCATTAGGTTACAACTTACAATTTCCAGATGTTTCTCAATTCATCTAGAATATCTCTTAGGGACCCCATTGTCTGGGGCACCCTGCATGTAGGGCCATGAACTCAAGCAATAAGATCATGGAATGAATTTAACTACTGGTTTAACGTTGGCCAGTTGCATGTGTACTCCGCCTGTTTAAAATTAGAAACAGCAGATTTTCTGCAGAAGACAGTTGATGGACTTTATCTTTCAGTTCCATGAAATGGTTTTCCAATTGGAAGTACATGCAGACTTAATCAAGAAGGATCAGAGGACGAGAGTTAACCTTCTAGCCTAAGCAAGCTGACTTGAGGGGGGAGATTAATTTGCAAGTTACAGACATGACAAATTAAGGGAAAATAAAATGCATGTATAACCTAACTAATTTTCTTAATTGGTGGGAA
The DNA here is from genome assembly GCF_055504915.1 of Nelumbo nucifera. Taxonomy (NCBI): domain Eukaryota; kingdom Viridiplantae; phylum Streptophyta; class Magnoliopsida; order Proteales; family Nelumbonaceae; genus Nelumbo; species Nelumbo nucifera. The sequence goes on from NC_142649.1 coordinate 30,827,982, forward strand.
GCAACCACATCATAGGAAGCAATCAATCAGTTACCAAATAGAAAACAATCATTCCAAAAAAGACCACTGCCACTAGCTTCAGACTTTGTACCATTTTTCCTCTTTTATCAACTAACAGTTTTTATTTTATTTTTATTTTTGAAGGATCTATCAACTAACAGTTTGAGTTTCATTTTGGACTCAAGGAAATTGAATTTATTTCCCAACTAAAATACTCTTGGCAAACTAGATATTTGGTACCACATATATAAAGTATTTCAAAAAGTAGAACTAGAAACATGTGTTTATATGCTTACTCCACAAAGATGAAGTATCACATTTTGGATTACCTAATACCATCCGGGGCATACCTTGCCTTGAACTAGCAAAAAGTAATTACAAGAAACCAAGGATCAAAGTATTGGCATCATGTATCATATCTGTAATCTTGGATATAGATACGGATACACTCTGGAAATGCATGAATACAGTGAAAAGATATAGATATGCTTGGATACATTAGGGAAATTGCTATAAATCCCACAAATACATTAATAACACTAAATTGAAGGTTGAAATAACCACAAATAAGGTATAAATACATAAGAAATGCATATTTATGATACAAATGAAGAAATACATTACAACAAATATAGTGGGATATCTATAATACTAAAATTTTATTGATAAATACATTAAATTCTCAAATATTTTATAAACAATACTTTTTTGTTTTTTGAAAATTATAAATATTTTATTATTTAGTGTAAATTAAAATATTAATTAATCATTTATAAGAATATATAATCTTAACTTAAAAATATATCAAATCTATTATGATTTCTAAGATATATCATGTTTAGCTAATTGACAAACTTTACCCTTACTGTATATTTATATCTTAAAGTACCCCTACTAGTTATGACAATTGACTAATTACTCCCTTGTCGTTAGGGTTCCATTACAATCCGTCACAATCTGCTCACATGTCACACCACATGACTGTTATAATTTGACAGTAATACCCTTTCTGTAACTGGTATTAATTTATCGTTCAAATCCACTCATAGGCCTTGGAAGCATCCAAATCTGCCAACACCAACTCCCTCTTATCCTTGTTGTGATCCACTGCCTTCATCCCAGATATCAACTCGAAGAAAACTACTTTGAAATTGTAAACATCGGTCTTCTCTGAACAAGCTTCATGTTTAATCCATTCATGAGACCGGAACCTCAGCATTTCACTTCATAGACAAGCAAGTAATGGATAGCGGACCAATCCAATTGCTTATTTGTTCTGTTCTTTTCAGAAAATACAAAAACAACACCGAGAGATGGTGCTGCTCCAAACCTAGAATTGCTTGCAAGGTGGTTTCAGCGGTCATCAAGTAATAAGTAGAAGATTTCAGCAGCACTCAGATAGCAGTGTCATTTGCTGCTGCCCCCAGAAAGAAGCAAAAACTAAAGAATTGGGGTTATGAGTTTGCCCGCAGGATAGTAGCGCCATCTGCTGCTGCTGTTGTTGCATCGGATTCAAGAGTTGCCCAATAGACATTCCAGAGTGGTTCAAGCACAAATTGCACAAACATCAGCCGTGCCTTACTCAAGCTACAGATTCCCTTCTTTCCCACAATCATCTTGGTCTTGGGATATAATTGAGGACCCTGCAAAGCCTTATATAATGCAGCTGCCTTACACAAACCACAAATCAAACTCCAACCCAATAAATACCAACGAGTAAACACCAGAAAGCTGTTAATTCAATTTAGCCAAACAAGAAACGATGACTGGATTTTCCTCTCTAAGAGAAATTTGAGGGTTTTGTTAGGTACTCAAATCTCTCAACCAAAAAGAAGGGGAAAAGCGATTTCTTTATGGTTGAACCTCACAAAACCAAGAAGTTATTTGTAGAATGTTTAAGGATGTAAAATAGTTATAGAACATGCAACCATTCTTTTACTAGATGTTTGGGGTGACCGATTTCTTCAGTTGGGGAGAGAGTCTTCAATCTGATGAATGGCATGAAGTTGCAAATAAGGTCTGAAGAGTCAAATACAGAGGTGGCAACTATTGGAGGTTGCAATTTTTTTGGTGAAAATGTGGTGGTTCTGCGATGGTGGTGGCAACCAATTTTCTACACGAAGCCCTCTCAGGTGCAGCCCCGAATTTTGCGCAGGATATTAACCTCCATCCTACTGGTATTCGCTCTCAGTTCTTACAAGGCAGGTCCACTGAAGGCTTTGTTCTAGCGGCCACCACATTCAAATTGACATCAACAGCAGCAGCTGCAGCAGCAACCCTAGTCCTGCAACAACCTCAGATATCTGCACCTCCAATCCATCGCCAATGTCAGTTTCCAGTAATTTTCAAAGGTGATCCGATTCCAGTTCATTTGCTGCCAGAAGTTGCAATGGTGGTGGTGATTTAGCTTGAATGAGAAAAAACAAGGGAACCAGTGGTGACAAAAAACGAAGACGGAGACAGAAAACAGAGATGGAGAGTGAGAGGGAACAGCGATCTGCTTCCTATTCATGAATTTTTTGGTTTTATTTTGAAAATTTGAGGAATAATAGAGGGAAAATTAGACATTTAATTTTTCCATTAGCACTTAACGGTTATGTCAATTCTCAGAAAGAATTCTTCGGTTCAGGAAAAAAGTAGATGGTGTGCTTCCCGGAAGGTAAGAAGGGTGAGGGGTGGTAGGAAATCTCAAATACTTAAAGAGTTTCTAATATTGGCAACTGGTTCACAAGCCCCAGAATCGTTGTACTCAAAAGTGAAGCATCTACAGAAAGCAAAGAAGGCAGTAGGGGCCCTGGCATTAGGCGGAGCTTCATGTGAAAGGAGAATGGTGGTCAATGCTTCAAAGGAGGACTGGGAAAAGTGGCTAGTTATAGAAACAAGTAGACCACCAAGGGACTGGAAAATCATAGCAGAGGAGCTGGTAAAGAAACTGAGAGTGAAATGCACAACTATTGTAACTCCCTTTGAGAGTTGTAAAGCACAGTTGGAGGCATCAGATGTTGAGGTAGAGATTGATGCACTCTGCTATCAAATAGAGTGTGGTGCAGTTACAGTATCTAGATGGTCTCCTTTGGCTAATACATAGGAATTGTTAGTAGAAGATTCAGTCATAGTTCGGCTGTTGGGCCTGCCTTTCCATCTGTTGGGGAAATGTCTTTTACAACAAGACGCATAGAACTTTGACACAGAACAACTTCTTTTTAGAGGAAGAAGATGCTGTAGCATTGAATATTTTGTCTATCCCTTCAAAATCTGTAGCTGAACTGGAAAATCGAAGGGGAGAAGAGAGCTCCATCGATAGGGAACCAAGTTTGAGGCTAGATAGTCCAAATCTGAAACCAGAGGATAGTCTGGGGCAAGATGGCCAGGGGGGAGTAAAAAAAGCAGACTAAGGTTTTGTACCATAGGGTTTTGTCAATCAAGACAATGTGGAAACTGAAGAACATACTTGTGGAGAACCCATAGACTAAAAAAGCTAGTTATAGACCATACACAAAGTTGCAATTCTTTTTTTTTCTTGTGCTCTTATTCATATTCATGCCAGAGTAGATTCAAAAAATTATTAGTCTTGGTGTGGGTGGGGAAGTGAGGGAAGAAAAACCACAAAATGGTGTTAGATTTTGGGTCCCAACCCAAATCTCTAGGCATCTATATGAACAAGCTAGAGTCTAAATGGGATGCCCGGTTCTTCCAGGAGTTGCTCCCACTGGACCCCTGCTTCCTATGGCATATGTGAGAAATGAATCTCGCATAACAGCAGCCATGGCAATTTAGACAAACATAACAACGCGCTGATGAACAAAAAGATTAAAAAAAAAAAAACACAACTCCCCATAAACGAAATCTAATTCGACCACCAAAAAACACCACCTACCTCGCCATGGTTTGAGCAACTCCCGATCCAAGACAATTTGGTCACAGTGACACTAATGTGGCTGTTCTAGGATCTCCTTGAAAGAAAAATGCAAGGCTCACACCTCCAACGAACCCAAAACGAACGATCTCAAGAAATTCCAACCAACGTGCAAAACGAAGGACCACACAGACAAACAGTTGGAAATCGAATGGGTCAAAAAAAACTTAAGAACTACGAAGCTACAACGGAAATAAACATTAATTAAATCACAAACACATGGGAAGTGAATATTGCCCAGCTGAGATTCACCATTCGTCATTCATCATTAAAAAAAATAGAATCAAAATCTTGATTAAATAAGTCAGAAATGATCAATCAAGGGTCAAACTTCCCATCATCCAAAACAAACATAAAAGAACCCTGAACAAAACAAACCGAAGCAACAAGAAACGATCTCAATGTTCGAGCCTTCAAGAAAACAAGCTAAAAGTGGAAATGGCATTGAAATCCTAGTGATGGGGATAAAGAAAACGATATCAGACGTACCTGATTCCTGAACAATCATCTGAGGTGACGTAACGACGAAGAAGGATGAATGGATGGATTTGAGTGGGCGAACAGGGTTTCGGAGATTGTGAGAGAGAGAGAAATATCTGGAATTTAGGCGGTTAGATCTTGGAGGAGAGTTATGGGCGGGAGACGAACGTCCCCATCTCCCACTTTTCTTCTGGTAATTATGTTCGCAAAGGCTTTCATACAGTGGTTTGTGATTGTATGAGCCAAAAAAAACTTGGAAGTTATAAATCCTTGTTTCTTGAAAATCTAGAAAGTTGAAAATAGATATACATGAGCCCAAAAATTGACTTTCCATTGAAGTTATCATAGTAGCTTCTCGAAAGTGACTTTTAATTTTAGGCCACATTCACCCAACTTCATGCATATTGGGAACATCTTTTATACTTTATATCACCAATATTTCTTGATGCTGATTTTTATAAAGGTAGTTCAAACGAAGTTGAAGCCCTCTCAACGAGTCCGGATCTCTTGCCCATAATAACTCTGTCCATGTTTACCCACATAACATTACAATCACATATGGCTAACATCCTATCCTCTTATGGGGATGTTATCATTGCACGGAGGTAGTGCATTGTGAGTAGATGTAGGCAAGAGATCCGGAGTCATCTCAAGCTAGTTTTGTTCCCTATTTGCAACTCTTGTGGTTGTGGGTATTATGGATAGCCTCTTTGTGAGTAGGAGATACAAGCTCCATTCCAATTAAACTACAAAGAGAGGGTGTCAAAATTAAAATTATGTGCATATTTGTATTAGATTTGATGCACTCAAGATCTATTGCTTGCCATGATGTGTATAATAGGCTATGCAGCCAATCACAAGTGGACATGTCAATGTTCTCCACTCGAGACCCAAATCTAAACAGAACATTGGCATGCATTGTTATGGGCCCGAGCGTAGGATCGCGTCACGGGTCGTTCCACGGCAGGAACCCCTGATCTTCCCTTGCCTTTGGTCTTATGCACAGACCCTATTTTGCCTATCTAGTGGGTGATTTGTCCAAGAGGCCACCCGAACTCTCACTTGGGTGATTTGTCCAAGAGACCACCCGAACTCTCCTCACTCTTTTCTTGACTGGAAAACTGAATAATGTTTTATTTCAATTCGTAGCTCCTTAAATAGGAGATTACAGAAGGAAATTCCTAATTAAACTCAAACTCCTAATTACCTACTCCTAATGGTAACTTACTCTTACTTAAGATAAGATAAAGATAAGATAAGATAAGGATAAAGGTTAAGATAAGGAAGGCTAGTGGCAAGTTCTCTTTGATGTGTCCTGATAAGGGTGGGCCCACCCCTATGAGCTGTCATGTGGGCCCCGCTCTGCTGTTGCTGCCCGGGTGCGTGCGCGCGGCTCATGGTGCTGCCGCCGCGCGGTGCGTGTGTGCGGTGCCGTTGCCGCGCAGTGCGTGCGCGCGGCTCATGGTGCCGCTGCCATGCGGTGCCGACTGTGTGCGCGGTCGGTGCTGCCGTGCGGTGCGCACTGCTGCCTCTGTTGCTGCCGTGTGGTGTGGTGCACGCTGCCGGGCGGTACGTGCGGCTGGGCGGCCCGCTGTGCGTGTTGCTGCCTATGACTACGTGCTGCTGCCTCTGCTGCTGCCGTGTAGTGCGGTGCGCGCTGCCGGGCGGTGGCCCATAACAGGTGCGTGTTGCACGCTGCCAGGCGGTGCGTGCGGCTGGGCGGCCCGCTGTGCGTGCTATTGCCTTATGACTGCGCCGCAGTGTGCTTCCGGCTGGCATGCCCATAACATGCATAGCATGTATAGTTCTCCTAGGCTAAAGATAGCTTGTTTAGACTATATGAATTGTTTTATCCCACCCAAATGTCTAATTTTATAATTCTTGGATAACTTTTAGTGGCCTTAAGCAATTAGGTACACATAGTTAGAAAAGTAACTTGTTTAAACTTGATGGACTATTTTATCCCACCCAAAGGGTCTCTCATTGTATATGTCTTGGATAATTTATAATTGCCATGAGCAATTAGGTACACATAGTCGAATCCCTTTAAATAAAAATCCATCATGCATCACAAAAATATGTTCTTGTATATCAACTTGTACAACATCCATGATACAAGCAAAATAAAGGTTAGTAAATAATAATTTACAAAAAGTATCAAATCCAAGTACTTTCCCCAGTTTCTCTTCTTTCATTCCTTTTCTCTTTTTCTTCCTATCTCCCTCTCTCTTACCCATTCCAATCATCTCTTTCTTTACTAGCGAGATAAAAGGAGGTTTCTGCCTCCTGTTCATCATCTTCTTGAAGAGAACAGCGGAGTTGCAACGATGGCACCTCTCCCTCATTTTCACCAATTTTTGGTGTACATCTTATCGACTTTGGATCACTTTTTCTTTTTTCCTCATCACTGTTATTCCCCGCTTCACCATTTTCTAGTTTCCATAACCATCCATCAATCCTCTATCGTTTTACCTCCATCTTCGACTGAGCAGTGTCATTAACAACAATAATAGCCCAATTGCATTGTTTATGTACCGATTATTGAAGGGATTGGAGATCCATCATATGAATGGCCGAACCCTGTAGGAAGGTTGAGCGAAATTTCAAAAATTTCTTCACTCCCATCCAGGAATCGTATTCTCAATTTAGAAAACTGCATTTTCAAGGTTTGTTCTTGTTACCAAACCAGACCAAATCTGAAACCAAGAATAGGGAGTGATATACCTGATACGGAATCTACACCAAAAGCTCCACCCAACGTAGGTGTTCACACCCAAAGAGTGTACCAAATCCTCCATCCACTAAAGATGACACAGCTTAGGATGAGGCAGGATCAACAGGTAGTTCTTCACCAAGAACTTATGATTCTTCAGCAAGAATTGAATGAGGTAGTGAACACAGCTTCAAAATTGTTTCTTCTAGCAAGAAATAATATCAAGATCAAATCTTGATTAGATCCAAGAATTGGAGATCAAATAGGGTAGGGCGGCAAGAGCAGGGAGAAAAAGAACTGAAGGCAAAAATTAGTCAAACTGAGTTGTCTTTGGTAATGTTTGTGTGTGTTTTTCAGATCTGCCTTGCTCTCAATTTATAGCCTTCAAGAGACAACCTCCTAATCTGATAAGGAGTCTCTTGATCCAACTCTTTATTTGGATCTGAACTCTTTAAGTGATAAGGATAATCCCTTATCTTATCTGCAGTTCAAGATCAGCCTATTCCTAATCAAATTAGGAGTTCCCTGATCAAAATCTTAATTTGGATATGGACTCTTTAAGTGGATAAGAGTTATCCTCTTATCCTTATTTGCTGATCCAAACCTAGATCCGCCCCTATTTAACTAACCCAATTAACCTAGTTTAAAATGGGCTTTGGGCCCATTAAGCTTTCAGGCACACTTCCTTTTAATGTTAGCTAGCTTGGCTCTTTTTGTATGGCGTAAGACCCTAACATTGATCTACACATCAGCAACATGGGTTCAACATAGCCTCTGTTACAAGGCCTGGCCGAATTCACTGCTGAATACAATAAACCCCTAAGTCCATCACTATGGGCTCTTAATGGGCCCAACATTCACACTAAATGGTCCTTCGCTCCAGCCATCTTATGAAGGCCTAAGGACTATGGGTAGATGCAATATTAGCCCATCAAGTATAACCCTCAATGGTCTTACACTTAACCTCTCATCCCATAATGATCAAACACTACCCGACAAGAGAGGACCTCTCCCTCGGCTGCATGGTACAATACTACACTCTCTACTCACATGGATCTTGGGAATTAAAACCTTTTGCAAACAATTTGTGAGACCATAATATATAAGTATGTCTCTATATAAATATATTTTGCAAAACCAAATTTCAAACACATTTGAATTTCACTGTTAGCAGTTTAGGTTTTTATCAGAGAGAGTGCATTTTCCCAATCATTCACTTTGTTTGACAAAGGGGCTGATCCTGTCACTATGATCACCCACTCAGATGAATTCTCGAACTATCCCAACATACCCAGGTTTTGACCCCGTCTAAGAATCTCACTGATTGGCACATCAAAGACAGCCAAATCCGACACCTAGTGCAGTATCATAATCGAGTCTAGGGGTCAGGTGTAACATTCCAGTTTTGCTCATCTATCTCCAAGGTCCAAGGTAATACTGGAATTTTGGTTCGGTTCAAGGTTTCAAGAAAATCTACACTGCATGTACCTCAGGTCTCACCAGGGCAATACAGGAATTTTGGAACCCGGTTCAATACGTATATCATAGTTTCTAATGCGTATCCCCAAAAGGATGTAGGTAATTCTGAGTGTACGAGAAGTGATCAAACCATATCCAATAAAGTCCGATTTCTCCTCTCTAACACACCGTTTAACTGTGGTGTAGCATGAGGAGCTAGTTGTGATACTATCCCATTTTCCTTTAAATAGTCCCTAAATTTGTCAGAGAGATATCCGCCTCCTCGATCTGATCGAAGGGCCTTAATGTGTTTCCCTAATTGTTTCTCAACCTCTTATCTAAACTCTTTGAACTTTTCAAAGGATTCAGACTTATGTCTCATTAGGTACATGTAACCATACCGAGAATGATCATTGGTAAATGTTATGAAATAAACATACTGGTTACGTATCCTAACATTCATGGGACCACATATATCGATATGTATAAGGTTAAGCGTACCTGTTGATCTTTCAGGCTTATCGTTAAATGGTCGTTTCGTCATCTTACCCTGAAGGCAAGGTTCACAGGTTAGAAGATCTTCTACAGTTAGAAAATCTAAAGGACCATCCTTTATCAACCTAGTGATATGATATATGTTAATGTGGCCAAGTCGGTAATGCCATAGGCACGTGGGATTAACTATATCATGGGTTCATTTCTTGGGGTTATTATCCGACGTAGTTTTAGTTATATTTGTTTCCAGAGAAGGATGGAGAACATAGAGACCATTCTCAAGTTCTCCATATGCAAGGAATTTGTTATTCCTTTTAATAGTAATCATATTACTAAAAAGAATAAAATAACCATCTACTCACAGTTTTGAAATAGAAATCAAATTTCTTCTCAAATTGGGTACATAAAGACAATCTTTTAATGTAATTATTCCTTCTCTGAAATGCAATTCTATAGTTCCTATGGTTGTAGTTGCAACACTTGCAGAAGTTCCCAAATAAAGAATCACTTCTCCATCACTCAGTCTTCTACTTGTCCTGAACCCCTGCAATGTATTACATGCATGAGTAGAAGCCTAGGAGTCAATACACCAGGAAGTAGAAGTGACCAACATATTGGTCTCTATGACAAAGGATTTGAAATTACCTTGTTTCTTGGTCTCTAGGTACTGAGGACAGTTCATCTTCTAGTGGCTAGTCTACTTGTAGAAGTGATAAGCATCTGATGCCTTATCCTTCATTTGCTTTTTAGGCTTGCTAGTTTTCTTCTAAAGTTTCTTCTTTGCCTTCCTTTTCTTCTTGCCCAATTTTCCACCTTCAACAAGCATGGCTATGGGCTCATCATTCTTTATCAGTTCTTCGGCCCTTTGTAATGTATTGCTGAGTTTCTGAATGCTAACATTTAGCTTGTTTATATTATAGTTCATTATGAACTGATTGAAGGAAGGAGGCAAAGAGTTCAGGATGGTATCAACTTTGGTGGCATAATCTAGCCCAGATCCAAGTGCCTCCAATTCATTAATGTATCCCATCATCTTAAGACAATAGTCATGAACTAGCTGGTTCTTGAACATTTGTGTGGTCATAAACTACTTTAGGACCTTCTGACGAGTATAACGATTTTTCTATTCATACATGGTCCTTAGACTATCCAAAAAATCCTTGGACACTTTGATCCGATCGAATTGTTGTTGTATCTAATTGTTTGAGGAGACTATGATGTAGCACCGGGCAAGAGAATTTTTCTTTTCCCATTCTTAATATTCTCTCCTGCAGGCATCAAAAGCCCTATCACCCGGATGATCTAGAGTAGGGTTCTTAGCAACTTTGTCTAATTTCTTGGATGTCAAAACCAACATAAGGTTACGAAACTAATCAACATAATTTGGGCCCTTAAGCTTATTATCGTCCAACAGTTTGGCGAATTGTTCGTTTGCCATTTCTAATAAAAGACAAAGCAAATATTAGTCCACAACCTCATTTGATTCATGTTATCTACATTGATATAGATTTTTAATCTATGTACCATTTTCATTTGTTCGTCTCTAAGATTTTCCTCCTATCTCAGTAACGGAGACTGCGAACTATGTCTCTAGAAATATGGGAAACCACATACAGTGCATGGAGCCAACTATTTTAGCTGCATAACCCCACCACTTTCTGTGAAGGATCACATCCACTCATCTCATGAGCTTTCCCTTTGGCCTCTGTTAGACAAGGTTCATTGTCATTTTAGGTTAAACCTTTATGTCTAGTAAGTGCTTACCCATCATATTCGTGAATGCCAAGGTACCGTGAGAGAGTCTTCTATTTTAGGATAGGCCCCTCCCACACCGGTTTATGACGCCCCTATCATCTTATGAAACAATCCAACAAATCCAGCAACAAATGGATGGCCCAATTTTATGGTATATCTCCTTATTATTGAAGGACCCATCTTCATGCTAATGATGAAAGGCCTTTAGAGAGTTCATCATATAAATCTCCTTATCACATGCACTTATATTTCAGTGGAGGGAACGAAATATTATGCCCTAGTTTTATTTAAGTCAAACCAAAGTGGCTCCCACTGACTTTCTCAAAGCTAGATTTAAATGGGCCCTAAACGGTTAGGGTTTCGCACGGTTCCTCTTGAGGAGGAAGCTAATGTTGGGCCCATCAAACAGGGAGATCACCCAATGATCTTATGGACACCATGGCAATGATGTGTATTTAGCCATGGTGTGCGAAAGAGCCATTATCGAATTAACATGGGCCAAGTACTTATGGCCCATGTACGTAGCACATCACACATCCATACATCACATGCATGAAACGAATTGATCCAATCAATTAAAATATCTGTAAAATCCTTAATTAATTAGATTAAATTAGTATCAGCCCAATAGAGCCCAAAATGTTATCATATAACATTATCTAGGTACATGGGTTGTACTGCAAAAAGTAGTTCGGCCCATGTAGCTAAATCAGGGTTGATTCAGTTTTATCATATTAAAACTGGGTTTTTACAGAGGTGGGCCATCAACCCTCTGGCCAAAATCAAATTTGGGTAAGAAAAACCAACCCCATCGAACCAATAATTCGGTCCAACTAGTTTGGACCAAATCTGATACAAATCGGCCCAAGTTTTGGTGTCCAGTTCAAGATTTAATCCAAGAAGAATGATTTGAAAAATAAATTAATTCAAGATAATCAAATTATCAAGAAAACAAAATTAGAGGGATGCACTGTGATTTTCTTGGACATCCTGCAAACCTACAAAGAACAATTAATCACAGATTGCAAAATCGTTATCTACAAAATCGTAGATCGCAAAATTTCTTCCCCTTTGTTGCGCACTCCAGCAATCTCCAGATGGAAATAAAATAGAAAAACCTAATTTTTCTATTATTACATAACATCGAATTCCTATACAAATTGTCTAAAAAAATTATTTACAGACCAAATTGAATAGAAAAGAAACAACAGGGCGCGCCAATCTTGGCACTAGAAAGATTCGATCTCCATCACATGTGCAACCCAAATATTCAAGAAACATACATAGAACAGTTCTATAAATATAACAAAATAATAAAGATTTATTTTCTAGATCATCTGCCCAAAATCTGGAAACCAATACGCTAACTGCGCAAATTGGGTAGAACACCTTCTGCCCATTTGCGTAGATTTAGATCTGATCTAATTTGGTTAAAAACTTGAACCTGGCTCTGATACCACTGAAGGGATAGGAGATCCATCATATGGATGGCCAAACCCTGCAGGAAGGTTGGGCGAAATTTCAAAAATTTCTTTACTTCCATCCAGGAATCGTATTCCCAATTTAGAAAACTGTATTTTTAAGGTTCATTCTTGTAACCAAACCGGACCAAATATGAAACCAAGAATAGGGAGGGATATACCTGATACAGAATCCATGCACAAAGCTCTTCCCAATGTAGGTGTTCATGAACAAAGAGTGTACCAAATCCTCCCTCCCCTGAAGATGATACAGCTTAGGATGAGGTAGGATCAACAGTTAGTTCTTCACCAAGAACTTGTGATTCTTCAGCAAGAATCGAATGGGGTAGTGAGCACAACTTCAAAATTTTTTCTTCTAGCAAGAAATAATATCAATATCAAATCTTGATTAGATCCAAGAATTGGAGATCAAACAGGGTAGAGCGGCAAGAGCAGGGAGAAAAAGAACTGAAGGCAAAAATTAGTCAAACTGAGTTGTCTTTTGTAATGTTTGTGTGTGTTTTTCAGATCAGCCCTGCTCTCTATTTATAGCCTTAAAGAGACAACCTCCTAATCTGATTAGGAGTCTCTTGATCCAAATCTTTATTTGGATCTAAACTCTTTAAGTGATAAGGATAATCCCTTATCTTTTCTGTAGTTCAAGATCAGCTTATTCCTAATCAAATTAGGAGTTCCCTGATCAAAATCTTAATTTGGATATGGACTCTTTAAGTGGATAAGAGTTATCCTCTTATCCTTATTTGCTGATCCAAACCTAGATCCGCCCCTATTTAACTAACCCAATTAACCTAGTTTAAAATGGGCTTTGGGCCCATTAAGCTTTCAGGCACACTTCCTTTTAATGTTAGCTAGCTTGGCTCTTTTTGTATGGCGTGAGACCCTAACATTGATCTATACATCAGCAACATGGGTTCAACATAGCCTCTGTTACAAGGCCTGGCCGAATTCACTGCTGAATACAGTGAACTCCTAAGTCCATCCCTATGGGCTCTTAATGGGCCCAACATTTACACTAAATGGTCCTTGGGTCCAACCATCTTATTAAGGCCTAATGACTGTGAGTAGATGCAAAATTAGCCCATCAGGTATAACCCTCAATGGTCTTACACTTAACCTCTCAGCCCATAATGATCAAACACTGCCCGACAAGAGAGGACCTCTCCCTCGGCTGCAAAGTACAATGCTGCACTCTCTACTCACATGGACCCCGAGAATTAAAACCTTTTGCAAACAATTTGTGAGACCATAATATATAAGTATATTTCTATATAAATATATTTCACAAAACCAAATTTCAAACACATTTGAAATCCACTGCAGGTAGTTTAGGTTTCCATCAGAGATAGTGCATTTTCTCGATCAATCACTTTGTCCGACAAAGGGGCTGATCCTGTCACTCTGATCACCCACTCCGATGAATTCTCAGACTGTCCCAACATACCCAGGTTTTGACCCCGTCTAAGGATCTCACTGATTGGCACTTCAAAGATAGCCCAATCTGACACCTAGTGTAGTATCATAATCGAGTCTAGGGATCAGGTGTAACATTCCAGTTTTGCCCATTTATCTTTAATGTCCAGGGTAATACTGGAATTTTGGTCCAATTCAGGGTTTCAAGAAAACCCACACTACATGTACCTCAAGTCTCACCCTGGCAGCTGAGACAAGCCACCCCAACCAACTTGGCGGTACATCAGTGTTTGCCTTGATAGGATAAATCTCCCCAAATCTGTCCAACGTCTATAAAGATTCTAAACTAACATGAGTCTCATATGTGTCTAGTTTAAGGGTATTACACATAAACACACCACAATAACATGAATCAAATATGTACTTTATTCATTTACAATGAATGTCATAATGTACATCATGCTGATTGGAGCTAAGGGCATACACTGTCTAACAATTATGATTGTGATCTGATGTATCGCCCATGGCCCGGACCAATAGCGTGCACGCACATGGCAAGTGGCAACGCTCAGGGCGGACCCATTGAGGGCACGCGTAAAGTAGAGGTCGGTGCACAACCCGAGGCCAATAGTGCAGCCGCACTCAGCAGCCTCGGATGGCCACGCTACTTAGGGCCAGACCGTATCCTGACCGTCCAAGCCCACCTACCTCTAGGCGACCTCAAGTACAAATAGGGGCAACCCTCTCAAGGTAAACACCTGGACTCTGGACTACTAAGGACTCTCCAGTTTCTTGTGTGACCTCGTCTAAGCACTCCTTACTCAGGCCTCATCCACCACCTATTACCCCCATACTAACTTGACCATCGGATTCTTCGCCTTAGGTTAGCACCTGGGGCCTCTAACGTTCTCTCTCTCTCTCTCTCCCTCTCTCTCTCTCACTCTCTTCATAGGTCTAACCTATCAACCCTCGGCCACAACAGACCTCGGATTCTTCAGCTAGCCCTCGGCTCATAAGCAAAATTACCTTGTTGCCCTCGACCCATCCTAGGTAGCAACAATTGGCACCGTCTATGGGAACGTCACTAAGACTTCCCTCAATTAAATTCACACTCTAAAAACTTAAGAATTAACTCCTAATCTTTAGTCGACATGGCAAGAAACACCAGGAACACTTAGAAGTTGGTCACGATGGACCATATCCAAGTGGTCCTCGACCGGCTCGACAACCACACAGAGAGGCTGGATGAAGTGGGGCATCTGGCAGGTCTTCGTTAGGGCAGCCACCCCTCTAGAAGCCTGGGGCACTGTGGTGAACGTGTATCCCCAGACCTGTTAGCCATCAACCTAATCGGATCCAACAAGGCCGACCCCTCAGAGTTCAACAACAGCCGACGTGCTAGCTAGTCGTCAAGGACCTCCCGACCCTCTAGCCGATGAGGGGATGAATCAACATAATTCACGATCATCATCGAGACCGAGGAAATCACCACCGCCAACAAGAAAGCCCTCAGGATGAAGGCATGTGATTAGGTCACCACATCCCCCTTCGAGGGTCGAGGGCTGATGTCGTGCCTCTCCTTCTTACGTTTTGAATCTCTAAAACCTCCTGAATGACAAGCGGGCCAGAAGAAACAGACACGTGCTCGCGTCAGAGTACTCGGGGAACCAAGCTGACCCATTCCACGTGCGGGAGAACCAGGATGAAGCCCAGGACCCATCGACCAGAAGATTGTCGAACTGTAGGCGCAGCTCGGTGCCGTAAAAGATGAGCTCTACCAGGTTAAAGAGAGCCAAGCTAATGCCTCGGCAAGCCAGAACCCCTCGTCCGTGAAGGTGGATGCCTTCACCCTTGACATCACCTCTGAACCCCTCCCATCGCACTTCAAAGCGCCGTCGCTCGAAATGTACAATGGAATGTTTGACCCAGACAACCACCTAGAAAGTTTCAAGAAGATCATGTTCCTTTGTGGATACTCTAATGCCTTGATGTGCTAGACTTTCCAAGCGACCTTCAAGGGGTAGCCCGCTGATGGTTATCCGGGCTCCCCCCTCGGTCCATTAGCTCATGGAAACAGTTCACCAGCCTCTTCCTTGCCCACTTTATCAACAACCGATGAATACAAAAGAATGTCATCTCACTCATGACTATCTGGCAGAAGCGTGGCAAGAGAAACTGAAGAACTTTTAATGGACGTTGTCTACCCTTCTTCTATCTGGCAGAAGCCCACTTTATCAACGGTTGAAGTCAGCCAACCATTGTTTACCCTTCTTCTATGCCATCAAGAAACTGAAGGACTTTTAATGGACGGAAGAGTGCCAATACGCCTTTGAAGAACTGAAGTCATACCTCGCTTTGCCTCCCCTCCTCACTTGGTCACTTCTAGGGGACATGTTGTACCTATATCTCTCGGTCGGGGATGAGGCCATCAGTTCAACGTTGATAAGGGAAGATGGAGTGTAGAGACTGATCTACTATATCAGCAAGGTCCTCTATGACGTCGAGACCCAATACCCCGAAGTGGAGAAATTGGACTTCGTCTTAGTGCTCTTGGCTAGGAAGCTTAGGCTGTATTTCCAAGCCCACACCATCACGATCCTGACCAACCAACCCCTTCAAGCCGTCCTTGCCAAGCCAGAGGCCTTGGTATGACTGATCAAATGGGCCGCCAAACTATTTAAGTTTGACCTGTAGTACCAGCCGAGGCCTGCAGTTAAAGCACATGCCTTGGCCAACATTGTAGTAGGATGCACCTTTATTCGAGCCCATGGCCGACTCCTAGAAAAGGAGGAAAGGCCTCATCCGATCGAGGGACCTTGGCCTACTTAGAAGCTATTCATTGACAGATCATCCAACTCTAAGGGAAGTGGAGCCGACCTCATACTCCTCACCTCAAACAACACCAAAGTGGAATACGCATTGAGGCTCAATTTCTTAGCCTCCAACAATGAAGTTGAGTATGAAGCCCTCCTCACCGGCTTGCAGCTTGCGAAGGACCTTGGCTCTCAATACATCAAGGTCTTTAGTGACTCCCAGTTGGTGGTGAATCAAGCTAACAGTGAGTATGAGGCCAGGGAACAGAGCATGGCCAAATACCTGGCAAAGGTGTAAGAGCTCGTCTGCCACTTCCAATACTTTTCACTGCTGCAAGTCCCACTTTCTGAGAATATGAGAGCTGATGCCCTATCCAAGTTAGCAAGAACCTCGGGCTCTACCCTCAGGCACACAGTCCGTGTTGAGAAGTTAGCTCGACCAAGCACTGAAGAAGTCCAAGTGCTCCCCATGTAGGCCGAGCCCTATTGGATGAACCTCATCATTGCCTTCCTCTTAACCGAGCAGCTACATGCCGACAAAAACCAAGCCAGATGAGTCTGACAACAGGCCGCCCACTACACCTTGCTTGAAGGGAAGTTGTATAGAAGATCTTTTACCTTGACCTACCTCCGATGCCTCCATCAATAGAAGGGCGGGCACGTGCTCCGAGAGTTTCACGAAGGCATCTGCGGTAGTCACATTGGAGGTAGAGCCCTGGCCCAAAAAGCACTTAGGTAAGGGTATTTCTGGTCGATGGTTCAGAAGGATGTAACCGATGGTTCGATGTGTGAGGTTCATAGAATGTGTGCTTCCCTCAGCATCAAACAACAGTACACCTCAGCGGGATTTCCACAAACCAATGACCTAGCCAAGGTTAGCAACAAAATAATCCCAGAAGGGCTGAAGACTAGGCTTGACAGAGCCAAGGACCTTTGAGCTGACGAACTCAACAGCGTCCTATGGGCTTACTGGATGACACCTCAAACTACCATGGGAGAAACCCCGTTTAACCTAATTTATGACACAGAGGCCGTCATTCTAGTAGAGATCGCCCAACCGACGCTTCAAACCAAAGCGTACAATGAAGCTGAAAACAATAAAGGACTTAGAACCAACCTAGACCTGCTGAAAGATGTCTGAGAGCATGCTCAAATCAGGGTAGTGCCCTACAAGGAAGGAGACCTCATCCTCAAGAAAGTCATGGTGCCCAAGCCCGATGTAGGCAAGTTTGGCCTCAATTGGGAAGGTCCCTATAGAATCAAACAAGTCCTTGGCCCCGACGCATTTTGGCTAGAGTATCTGAATGGAAGACCAATCCCTCGGACATGGAACTCAGAGAACCTCCAAATGTATTATCAATGAATGTACTCCTTAGTGGCTGGACGGTGAATAAAAATGCAAAGTTTCACCCCTGACTCCAATTCTTAGTGTATAAGTTCTTATTTTGCTAACTACCAGGACCCCTCGCCCGTACGACCAGCCGACGCATACAGCCTCCCCCAAGGTTACATGCTCGGACTGGACTGCAGTTAGGGCACATGATTCCTTACAAACCATATGCCCACTTCGCCTCCATGCTAAGGCAAGGAATGACAGGGACCTCGGCTATAAGCACTGACCAACGATCTTGGCCTACCATGAACAAGCACACTAAAAATAACCAAGTACTTCACCAAGTAGGAAGCGCCCTGCATCCTCCGCCAGACTGACCTCAGCCTCGGCACCCCGGTGGCTTGACTCGCCTCCCTTCCATTCTTGCCAAGGAAAGGGGCCTCAACACCTCAACGGCATATCCCTAAGTGGTGAGCCACCTCGACTCAATTCTTTGCTACTTGTGACCTCTCGGAAGGGGCACCAACCCCTCAACAAAAAAAAGTACAAGTGCAAGA
Organism: Nelumbo nucifera; assembly: GCF_055504915.1. NCBI lineage: Eukaryota > Viridiplantae > Streptophyta > Magnoliopsida > Proteales > Nelumbonaceae > Nelumbo > Nelumbo nucifera. The sequence goes on from NC_142649.1 coordinate 30,846,393, forward strand.
AACAAATAATAAAGGCACAAGTTACGCAAAAAAGTATATTCCATTAAGTTTGATCATTGTTTTTTACAAAAAGTTGGCCTCGAAGGGGGAGGTTGTGCCCTTTACAAAAAATGTAACTTGACAAAATTACAAGCAAAAAATCAAAAGAAAAGGAGGAGCCTATATAGCATCCTTGGCGGTGGGAGTAGGGACCTCGGCAACCTCAACAGAGGAGTCCTTGAAGACTAGTGCAGTTGGATCCTTAGCGGAGGGAGTAGAGGGGACTTTATCTCCTCTTGGGACCTTCAGCTGGGCCACCGGGAAGTCTGACATCAGCTTCAACACCTCAAGCTTGGTGTCCTCGATGCCTTCTAGGTAGGAGTCAACCCCGTTGTCGGTGAGGCAGTACTAGTACTCCTCTGTTATCTTCCAAATCGCGACGACATCCTTAGCCCTCTCCTTAGCCTCCACCACTTGTGCTCGGGCAGCTGCCAGGGCCTCATCCAACTGGACACGCTTTAGCTCCGATTGGCTCAGCATGTCATCGGCCTTCTTCTAGGCCTCCTTTAGCTCGGGCATAAGGGCCTTCTCTGCTTTGAGGTCCTCCTCTAGCATTTTCCACATCTCCTTCTCTTCATTCATAGCCGAGGAAGCTAAACCTCAGTAGCTCTTAGCCTCGATGACCCATATCTCGAGCTGCTCTCTCTGATTCTCGGACTTCTTCAAGTGTTGAACAAGAAGCCCGACCAAGTCACCTAGGCCGATGAGGTACCGACATGTCTGCAGAAAAGACACCTTTGTCAGTATGTTAAAGCAACAAAGACAACATCAACTAAAAAAATGAGAGGTGGAAAAGCTTAGCTCGGCCAAGTGGTCCAGGGCGAGGTCAGGTCCGATTGGCTCTTATTCATCATGGCCAGACGATCCCCCTGAGGGATCATCCCCATGATCAGAGCCCTCCCGACCCCCCGAGTGTCAAGAGAGTCCCCCTCTCGGATGTCCCATTGAGGGCGGAACACGCACCATGCGACTAGTTGCCCCTTTTCTTGTGTCTCCGGTGAAGGTTGAGGACCAAAAGGATGAGGCCCCCTCGAGCCCCCCGTGTCATGTTGGTGGCCTCTCCTCTTTGAACACCGCCTTCGGCATGGTGGTCCTTGTGTGCTAACCTCTTCCCACAGGGGGTTAAGGTACATCGACTGGCCTCTTCTGACCAAATTCTTGGTGCCGGCCCCCATCAGCCAGCCTTTGGCCTCGGTTATCCCTAGCATTGGCAAGCACTGGATGAAGGGATGGGATATCCATCACATGGATCACCAAATCTTGTGGAATAGATAGGGCGAATTTCAAAAATTTTCTCCCATCTTTGCAGGGAATCGAATTCCCTATTTCAGAAAACATAATTTTAAGGATCAATCGTGAATCAAGAACCAAATCAGATCTGAACCAAAAGGGGTAGGAGGGAGGATATACCTGATACAGAGAATCAACATCTCACAATGGAGGTGTTCACGCCCAAGGAATGATCCAAAATCTGCTCCCACTGAAGATGGCACAGTGAAGGATGGAGCAGAATCAGCAACGTTCTTCCAAAAGAACTTGACCCATCGCAAGAATCAATTGGATGGCTTGTGGGTACAGCTCCAACCAATCTTTTCCCAAAAGATTGGAATCAAGATCAAATCTTGATTTCTCCCAAGAACTGGAGATCGAACTAAAGGCAATGGCGGTGGCAGGAGAGAATTCGTAGGGTGCAGAAATCTCTCTTTCTAGGATTTTTCTCAGCTCTGAAGAGAATCAGATGTGTGTCTTAGTTAGGCTGCCGCCCCCTTCATTTGTTAACCTAAAAGATCAGCTCCTAATCCAATTAGGAGCTGCTTATCCAAATCATATTTGGATAAGATCTCTCTTTAGGTGATAGGGATAAACCCTTATCTTATTTGCAGATTAGATTAGCTTTCTCCTAATCTCATTAGGAGGTTTCTAAATCTGAATCACATTCAGATCTGGACTCTCTGAGTTGATAGGATTAAGACCCTATCCTATCTGCTAATCTATCTCAGAATTCGCCCCATAATTAATTAAATAAGCAGCCTAGTTCAAAATGGGCTTTAGGCCCATTAAGCTGATGTACTCACTTAACCTTCCAAATTGCTACCTAGTTGGGCATCCTTGTATGGCGTGGGACCCAAACATTGATCTACACATCAGCCACATGGGTTCAGCCCAGCCTTTGTTACAAGGCCTGGCTGAATACACTATTATGGACAGTGCACCCCTTGAATCCCATGGCCGAATACCTTCTGCCCATTTGCGCAGGTTCAGATCTGAACCATGGCTCTGATACCACTGAAGGGATGAGAGATCCATCCTATGGACGCCCAAAGATTGCGGAATAAGGGGCGAATTTCAAAAATTTTATCTCTCCCTTCAACTGGGAATCGTATTCCCTATTTAGAAAATCATATTTTCAAGGATCAATCTTGAACCATAAACTGAACCAGATCTGAACCAAAAGGAGTGGGAGAGGATTATACCTGATACGGAGAAATACTATCTCCCAATGGAGGTGTTCACGCCCAAGGAAGGATCCAAAATCTGCTCCCACTGAAGATGGCGCAGTGAAGGATGGAGCAGAATAAGCAATGTTCTTCAAAAGAACTTGACCCTTCGCAAGAATCAACTGGACGGCTTGTGAGTACAGCTCCAATCAATCTTTTCCCAAAAGATTGAAATCAAGATCCAATCTTGATTGCTCCCAAGAACTGGAGATCGAACTGAAGGAATGGCAATGGCAGGAAGGTGGCGGCAGAAGAGAATTCGCAGTATGCAGGAAATCTCTCAATCTCTCTTTCTTTAAGAGAAGAATGCTGTTGATGATGTTGTGTTGTGTCATGGCTGCCGCCCCCTTCCCCTTTTATAATCTTAAAGGGATCAGCTCCTAATCAGATTAGGAGTTGCTAATCCAAATCATATTTGGGTTAGAAGTCCCTTAGTGATAAGGGATAATCCTTATCTTATCTGCAAATCAGATCAGCTGTCTCCTAATCTAATTAGGAGGTTTCCAGATCTAAATCTTATTTAGATCTTGGACTCTCTGAGTGGATAGGGTCTAAGCCCAATCCTTTTAGCTGACCCACTTCAGAATTCGCCCCATTTAAATGACTGATCAAATCAGCCCAGTTCGAAATGGGCTTAAGGCCCATTAAGGTTATGTACTCAAAAAAAAACTTTCCAAATTGCTGCCCAGTTGGGCTTCCTTGTATGGCGTGGGACCCAAGCATTGATCTACACATCAGCCACATGGGTTCAGCCCAGCCTTTGTTACAAGGCCTGGCCGAATGCACTGCTAAAGACAGTGTACCCCCTAAAACCCATCAAATGAGCTCTATGGGCCCAACACTTACACTAAGTGGTCCCTGGGCCAAGCCACCTTGTAACACCCAGGGACTGTGGGCAGATGCAAGATTAGCCCATTAGGCATTATCCTCAATGGTCTTACACTTAACCTCTCAGCCCATAATGATCATACACTACCCGACAAGAGAGGACCTCTCCCTCGGCTGCAAGGAACAGTGTTGCACTCTCCACTCATATGGATCCTGGGAATTAAAACCTTCTTGCAAACATTTTAGAAACCATATATATATTCTTTTATAACTTATATAAAATATATTTTGCAAAACAAATCTCAACGGTTAAAATCGGCTACCGGCAGTCTTGGTTTCCATCAGTGAGAGTGCATCCCCGATCATTACCTTTGTCCGACAAAGGGGCTGATCCTGTCACTATGATCACCCACTCAGATGAATTCTCGGACTGTCCCAACATACCCAGGTTTTGACCCCCGCTAAGGATCTCACTGATTGGTACATCAAAGATAGCCCAATCCGACACCTAGTGCAATATCATAATCGAGTCTAGGGGTCGGGTGTAACTTTCCAGTTTTGCCCATCAATCTCCAAGGTCCAGGGCAATACTGGAAATCTGGTCCAGTTCAAAGATTCAATTAATCCTACACTGTATGTGCCTAGGGTCTCACCCTGGTAGCTAAGACAAGCCACCCCAACCGACTTGGTGGCACTACAGTGTCAGCCTTGTCAGGATAGGTCTCCCCAGACCGACCCACTGGCTGTGAACATTCTAAACTAACACGAGTCTCATTAAGTGTCCAGTTTAAGGGTATTACACAGAAACATACCAAGGGAACATGAATCAAATATGTATCTTTATTCATTTACAATAAACTCATAAAGTACATCATTCTGATTGAAGCTAAGGGAATACAAAACTGTCTAACAGCTCCCACTTGCACTTAGGTCCAATCAGGTACTAGCCGGAGTCCCATGCTTTCCACGTGTTTCTCAAACACTTTCTGTGATAGTGGCTTAGTCAATGGGTCTACCACATTCTCCGCTGATGCTACCTCTTTACACTATCCTCCCGTAGGTCCAGCGTTGTCATACAACAGTGGAATGGGTGATGTGCTGAATTCCAAATTCAGGAATGAACACCTTCATTCATAAGGCAGCCTCACTTACGGCAATGCTTTCGGCTTGGGTTGTGGACTATTAATTTGCTACTAAGGACCCCTGTTTGCTGAAATTCAGGAAACAACACACGATCCTATCGTGAAAACATATCCAGATGTAGACTTTCTATCATCTGGGTCTGACTGAAAATCGGCATCTGTAAACCCCTGGATCTGTAGTGAGCTACCGTCGAACACCAGACAAAACTCTTTTGTCCTTCGAAGGTACTTAAGTATGTTTTTCACAGCAGTCCAATGCTCCTGCCCTGGGTTGGCCTGAAATCTGCTTACTACACTCACTGCCTGAGCTATGTCAGGATGAGTGCACAGCATGGCATACATGATGCTCCCTACGGCTGAGGCACAAGGAACGTCTTTCATGCCATCAATCTCCTCAGAAGTCTTGGGTGACATCTTCTTGGAGAGAGTGACTCCGTGCCTGAAAGGAACATTTCCTTTCTTGGAGTTTTCCATGATGTATATTTTGACTATTTTGTCATTGTAAGCAGATTGGGATAATCCTATTATCTGCTTCGATCTATCTCTATAGAGTCGAAGACCCAGTATATAGGAGGCTTCTCCAAGATCTTTCATGGAGAATTGCTGCGAAAGCCATACTTTCACCGTAGTTAACATTCCTATATCATTCCCAATGAGTAGAATGTCATCTACATACAGAACCAAGAAGGTAACCTTATCCCCACTGTACTTCCTGTAGACACAGGGTTCATCCGGATTCTGCTCGAAGTCAAACGATTTGACAGCAGAGTTAAAACAGATGTTCCAACTTCTAGAAGCTTGCTTAAGCCCATAAATGGATCTGTTAAGTTTACATACCATGTTTTCCTGACCTGCAGCAATGAAGCCTTGCGGCTGCTGCATATAGATATCTTCAGTAAGATCTCCATTCAGGAATGCAGTTTTGACATCCATCTGCCAAATCTCATAATCATGGTATGCTGTTACAGCTAGCAGGATCCTAATGGATTTAAGCATGGCCACAGGCAAAAAGGTTTCCTCATAATCGATGCCCTCTTTCTGAGTGTACCCTTTCGCCACTAGACGAGCCTTGAAGGTCTAAATCCTGCCATCGGGGCCCTTCTTCGTCTTGTAAATCCATTTGCAACCGATTGCTTTTACCCCGGAGGGTGGATCTACTAGAGTCCAGACTCTATTGGCCTCCATTGAGTCCATCTCTGCTCTCATGGCCTCCACCCACTTCTGGGAATCTATGTCCAACATAGCTTCCGCGTAAGTCACAGGATCCTCCTCACTAGTCAAGGTTTCCACCAGGTAACTATCCTGGTCATAACCATAACGGACTGGTGGCCTGGATGCCCGAGTGGATCTTCTAAGTTGGTCACTACCTGGAACTTGTGGGACATCTCCCACTGCTCCTGAGCTCTCCTCATCAAGAACAATTTCCTGACGATGGGTGTCCAGGATATAGTCGGTTTCCAAGAATTGTGCATTTCGACTGCAGAACACTTTCTGCTCACTTGGGTCATAGAAAAGGTAACCTACAGAGCCTTTTGGGTAGCCTACAAATAGGCAACAGCTGGTCTTAGATTCTAACTTGTCTGCACTCGTTCTTTTAACGTGTGCTGGACAACCCCAAATCTTCAAGTGTCTGACACTTGGTTTCTTTCCGGTCCAAAGTTCATATGGAGTATTCGGAACCGATTTGGTTGGAACCCGATTCAGCACGTAAATCGCAGTCTCTAATGCGTAACCCCAAAAGGATGTGGGTAACTCTGAGTGTATGAGAAGCGACCGGACCATATCTAATAAGGTCCTATTCCTCCTCTCTGAAACACCGTTAAGTTGTGGTGTAGCAGGAGGAGCTAATTGTGATACTATCCCATTGTCCTTTAAGTAGTCCCTGAATTCGTCAGAGAGATATTCGCCACCTCGATCGGATCGAAGGGCTTTAATTTCTCTCCCTAACTGTTTCTCGACCTCTTGTCTAAACTCTTTGAACTTTTCAAAGGATTCAGACTTGTGTCTCATTAGGTACACGTAACCATATCATGAAAACTCATCTGTGAAGGTGATGAAATACACGTGTTGATTTCGTGTCCTAACACTCAGGGGACCACATACATCAGTATGTATTAGGTCAAGTGTGCCTGTACATCTTTCAGGCTTACCATTAAATGGCCGTTTCGTCATCTTGCCTTGTAGGCAAGGCTCACAGGTGGGAAGATCTTCTATAGCTAGAAAATCCAAAGGACCATCCTTTACCAACCTTGTGATTCGGTCAACACCGATGTGGCCAAGTCGGTAATGCCACAGACACGTGGGATTAACTGTATCACGGGCTTTCTTCTTAGGGTTTTCAACCGACGTAGTTTCGGTTATGTTAGTTTCTGGAGAAGGATGTAGAACATAGAGACCGTTCTCTAGTTCCCCATATGCGATGAATCTGTTGTTTCTTTTAATAGTAATCGTATTACTAAAGAAGACAGAATAACCATCTGCACACAGTTTGGAGACAGAAATCAAATTTCTTCTTAAATTTTGTACATAAAGACAATCTTTTAGTACAATTATTTCTTCTCTAAAATATAATTCCACGGTTCCTATGGCCGCGGCTGCAATAGTTTCAGTAATCCCCAAGTAGAGTGCGACTTCTCCTTCACTCAGCCTTCTGCTTACCTTGAACCCCTGCAGTGAGTTACACGCATGAGTTGAAGCCCCGGAGTCAATACACCAGGACGCAGAAGCTACCAATAAATTGGTTTCTATAACACAAGTTTCGAAGTTACCTTTCTTGGATTCCAGGTAGGCAGGACAATTCCTTTTCCAGTGGCCGGTCTTCTTGCGAAAGTGACAGGCATCCGATGCTTTGTCTTTCTTCTGCTTCTTGCTTTTAGTGGCTTTCTTCTGAGGCTTCTTTGCCTTCCTCTTTCTCTTGCCTGTCTTGCCAGTTTCAACAAGCATGGCTACAGGCTCATCCTTTTTAATCAGTTCTTCAGCTCTTTGCAACATATTGCAGAGCTCTTGCAAGCTGACATTCAGCTTGTTCATGTTATAGTTCATGATGAATGGATTAAAGGAAGGAGGCAAAGAGTTAAGGATAGCATCTATCTGGGTTGCAAGGTCCAGCCCGGATCCAAGAGCCTCCAGTTCGTTGATGTATCCCATCATCCGAAGACAATGGTCATGAACTTGTTGACCCTTGGACATTTGAGTGGTCATGAACTGTTTCAAGACCTTTTGTCGAGTAGAACGATTCTGCTCTTCATACATTGTCCTGAGACTGTCCAATATGTCTTTGGCAAGTTCGATCTGATCGAACTGCCTTTGTATCGGATTGTCCAAAGAGGCAATGATGTAACACCGGGCAAGGGAGTTTTTCTCCTCCCATTCTTGATAGTCTCTCCTTCGGGCCTCAGAAGCCCTATCTCCCGGACGCTCCGGGGCAGGATTCTTTGCCACTTTGTCAAGTTTTTCAGAAGCAAGGACCAGCATAAGGTTCCTATACCAGTCAGCATAGTTTGGGCCCTTCAACTTGTTGTCATCAAGTAGCTTTGCAAATGATCCGTTTGCCATTTTCTGATAAAAAAGCAAACATCAGTCCACGACCTAATTTGATTCATGTTCATTTCATAGATATGGATTTTAATCTACGATCCATTTCCATTTATTCATCTCTGAGATTTCCTTCCTTTCTCAGTGACGGAGACTACGGGTTGTCTCTGGAAATGTGGGAAATCACATAGGGTGCATGAAGCCAACTGTTTTAGCTGCATAACCCCACCACCTTTCTGTGAAGGATCATATCCACTCATCATATGAGTTTTCCCTTTGGCCTCTGTCAGACAAGGTTCAGAGCCATTTTCAGGTAAACCTTTCTGTCCAGTGAGTGCTTACCCATCATATTCGTGAACGCCAAGGTACCGTGAGAGAGTTCCCATTTTCTGGTGAAGCCCCTCCCACATCGGTTTATGACGCCCCTATCATCTTATCAAACACTTAGACAAGCCCAACAGCAAATGGATAGCACATTTTCTGGTGCGTTTCCTCATTACTGAAGGACCCATCTTCGTGCTAATGATGGAAGGCCTTTAGAGAGTTCATCATATGAATCTCCCTATCACATGCACTCATATTATCTGGAGGGAACAGATAATTACGCCCTAGTTCTATCTTTAGGTCAAACCGAAGTGGCTCCCACTGACTTTCAAAAAGCCAAATTTTGGTGGGCCTAAATCGGCTAGGGTTCCGCACGAGACCTCATGATGAGGTGTGGGGCCCACCACGGAGGGAGGTCATCCAATGACCAAAAGGGACACCATGGCAATGATGTGCATTCAGCCATGGTGTGCAAAAGAGCCACTGTCGATTGAGCATGGGCCAAGTACTTATGGCCCATGTACGTAGCACATCACACATCCATACATCACATGCAGGGATAAATTGATCCAATCAATTTATTATCTGTAAAGCCCATTTGAAGCCCATTTTAAATCCATAATATTAACCATTAACATTATCTAGGTATATGGGCCGAACGATTCAACCCATATAGCTTTAAGGGTTAAGTGGGCTTTTACCAGTTTTAACTGTTTAAAACTGGGCCTTTACAAGTTGGGCCGAATTAACCATTCAATTAAATATCAATCCTTATGCCCATTAGTGAGAAAATTAGGGCTGACTTTCAGCCTTGATTAAACCCTAGATTTGGTCCAAACAGTTTGAACCAATCTTGGTTCGAATGGGTCTAGGGTTTGATTTTTAATTAAATCTTTAATTCAAGAAAATAATCTGAAATTAATTACTTATAAAAGAAAAAACAACAATCAGTAAATCAGGGCTGTTCGCACAATCCATCCTGCAAAACAAAGGTTAGATCACAGAATGCAGTTTCACAAACTGCAACTCGCAGATGGCGATTTTCCCATCTGCGAAATCTTCTTCTCTGCGAAATCTCCCTTTCTGCGCCGCCATCTTCGATCCATAATTAAAATAAATAGAAATCCTATTTCTATTAATAATTACAACAGATCGAATACCTATAGATTGGGTCTAGAAAATAAAAAAAATTATTTACAATATTTCTTGGTCTATCTTTAGAGCAAAAAGACAGTCTTGCACAATAAAAAAAATCAAATTTCTTCTTAGATTTTGCACAAAAAGACAATCTTTAAGTACAATATTTCCTTCTCTAAATTTTAGTTCTACGGTGCCTATTGCCGTAGCTGCAACGTTTGCATAAGTCCCCAAGTAGAGCATCACTTCTCCATCATTCAGCCTTCTGCTTACCTTGAACCTCTGCAGTGAGTTACACGCATGAGTTGAAGCCCCAGAGTCAATACACCAGGACGCAGAAGTCACCAATAAGTTGGTTTCTATGACACAAGATTCGAAATTACCTTTCTTGGATTCCAAGTACTGAGGATAGTTCCTCTTTCAGTGGGCAGTTTGTTTGCAGAAGTGACATGCATCTGTTGTCCAGTCCTTCTTCTGCTTCTTGGGCTTGGTAGTCTTCTTCTGAGGCTTCTTTGCCTTCCTCTTTTTTTTGCCCGTTTTGTTAGCTTCAACAAGCATCACGACAGGCTCATCCTTCTTAAGTAAGTCCTCGGCCCTTTGCAACATATTGCTCAGCTCTTGGACGCTGACATTCAGCTTGTTCATATTGTAGTTTAATATGAACCCATTGAAGGAAGAGGGCAAGGAGTTCAGAATGACATCTACTTGAGTTCCAAGATCTAGCCCAGATCCAAGGGCTTCCAGCTCGTTAATGTAACCCATCGTCCGAAGACAATGGTCGTGAACTTTTTGCCCCTTGGACATCTGAGCAGTCATGAACATTTTCAAGACCTTCTGCCGAGTAGAACGGTTCTGCTCTTCATACATTGTTTTCAGACTGTCCAATATGTCCTTAGGGAGTTCGATTTGATCGAACTGCCTCTGTATTGAGTTGTCCAAAGAAGCAATGACATAGCAGCGGGCTAGGGAGTTTTTATCCTCCCATTCTTGGAATTCTCTCCTACGGGCTTTAGAAGCCCTATCACTTGGACGTTCCGGGGCAGGAGACTTGACTACCTTGTCCTGTTTTTCAGATGTTAAAACCAGAATTAGGTTACGGTACTAGTCGGCATAGTTTGGGCCCTTAAGCTTGTTGTTGTCAAGAAGCTTTGCAAATTGTCCGTTTGCCATTTTCTAATAAAACAGCAAATATTAGTCCACAACCTTATTTGATTCATGTTCAAGTCATAGATATGGATTTTAATCTATGTTCCATTCCCATTTTTCATCTCTGAGTTTTCCCTCCTGCTCAGGGACGGAGACAGTGACTTGTCTCTGGAAATGTGGGAAACCACATAGGGTGCATGGAGCCAACTGTTTCAACTGCAAAACCCCACCACCTTTCTGTGAAGGATCACATCCACTCATCATATGAGTTTTCCCTTTGGCCTCTGCCAGACAAGGTTCAGAGCCGTTTTTAGGTAAACCTTTCTATCCAGTGAGTGCTTACCCATCATATTCGTGAACGCCAAGGTACCCTGAGAGAGTTCCCATTTTCTGGTGAAGCCCCTCCCACATCGGTCTATGATGCCCCTATCATCTTATGAAACACTTAAACAAGCCCATCAGAAAATGGATAGCCCATTTTCTGGTGCATTTCCTCATTACTGAAGGACCCATCCTCATGCTAATGATGGAAGGCCTTTAGAGAGTTCATCATATGAATCTCCCTATCACATGCACTCATATTTACTGGAGGGAACAAGAATTACGCCCTAGTTTATTTTAGGTCAAACCAGAGTGGCTCCCACTAACTTTCATAAAGACAGATTTTGGTGGGCCTAAATCGGCTAGGGTTCCGCACGTAACCTCTTCAGGAGGTGAGGGGCCCACCATTGAGAGAGGTCATCAAATGACCAGTAGGGACACCATGGCAATGATGTGCATTCAGCCATGGTGTGCGCAAGAGCCACTATCGAATCTGCATGGGCCAAGCACTTATGGTCCATGAACGTAGCACATCACACACATCCATACATCACATGGAGGGAGGAATTGATTCAATCAATTAATTATCTGTAATAGCCCATTTGAAGCCCATTTTAATTCATAATATTATCAGTTAACATCATCTAGGTATATGGGCTGAATCAGGGTTACCCAGTTTGGCCCAAATAGCTTGTTCCTTTAAAGTGGGCTTTTGGCAGTTTTAACAGTTTAAAACTGGGCCTTACAGGTTGGGCCGAATCAACCATTTAATCAAACATCAATCCTTAGGCCCATTTGTGGGAAAATTAGGGCTGACTTTCAGCCTTGAATAAATCCTAGATTCGGTCCAAACAATTTGAACCAATCTTGGTTCGAATGGGTATAGGGTTTGATCTTTAATTAAATCTTTAATTCAAGAAAATAATCTGAAATTAAAGAACTGATAAAAGAAAACAAGAATCAGTTAATCCAGGGCTGTCCGTACAATCCATCCTGCAAAACAGAGGTTAGATCACAGAATGCAGTTTCATAAACTGCAAATCGCAGGTAGCGAATGTCCCATCTGCGAAATCTCCTTCCTTGCGCCGCCATCTTCGTTCCAAAATTAAATTAAATAGAAAACCTAATTTCTATTATAATTACATCAGATCGAATACCTAATACATTGAGTCTAAAAATAAAAAAAAATATTTATAGACCAAATGTAACGAATAAATCAAGAAACTGCCAATCTTGCAGGTTCCCTGCGCAAACCAAGAATTCGATCTCCTCTCGTACGAACAACCCATAAATCAAGAAAATCATAAAGAACTATTCTAAACAATAATCAGATTTATATAAAATTAATTTCAGATTATTTGCCCAATAATTTTGGGAATAAATTTCCCAAAACCCATATCTGCGCAAATCGGGTAAAACACCTTCTGCCCATTTGCGCAGGTTCAGATCTGAATTAAATTGATTCAAGATTTGAACCATGGCTCTGATACCACTAAAGGGATGGGATATCCATCACATGGATGCCCAAATCTTGCGGAATAGATAGGGCGAATTTCAAAAATTTTCTCCCATCTTTGCAGGGAATCGAATTCCCTATTTCAGAAAATATAATTTCAAGGATCAATCTTGAATCAAGAACCAAATCAGATCTGAACCAAAAGGGGTAGGAGGGAGGATATACCTGATATAGAGAACCAATATCTCCTAATGGAGGTGTTCACGCCCAAGGAATGATCAAAAATCTGCTCCCACTGAAGATGGCACAGTGAAGGATGGAGCAGAATCAACAACATTCTTCCAAAAGAACTTGACCCATCGCAAGAATCAACTGGATGGCTTGTGGGTACAGCTCCAACCAATCTTTTCCCAAAAGATTGGAATCAAGATCAAATCTTGATTTCTCCCAAGAACTGGAGATCGAACTAAAGGCAATGGCAGCGGCAGGAAAGAGGCGGTAGGAGAGAATTCGCAGGGTGCAGAAATCTCTCTTTCTGTGATTTTTCTCACCTCTGAAGAGAATCAGATGTGTGTCTTAGTTAGGCTGCCACCCCCTTCGTTTGTTAACATAAAAGATCAACTCCTAATCCAATTAGGAGCTGCTTATCCAAATCATATTTGGATAAGATCTCTCTTTAGGTGATAGGGATAAACCCTTATCTTATTTGCAGATTAGATTAGCTTTCTCCTAATCTCATTAGGAGGTTTCTAAATCTGAATCACATTCAGATCTGGACTCTCTGAGTGGACAGGATTAAGACCCTATCCTATCCGCTAATCTATCTCAGAATTTGCCCCATAATTAATTAAATAAACAGCCCAAATTGAAATGGGCTTTAGGCCCATTAAGCTTATGTACTCACTTAACCTTCCAAATTGCTGCCCAGTTGGGCTTCCTTGTATGGCGTCGGACCCAAACATTGATGTACACATCAGCCACATGGGTTCCGGGAATTAAAACCTTTTGCAAACATTTTAGAAACCATAATATATACTTTTATATCTCATATAAAATATACTTTGCAAAAACAAATCTCAATGGTTGAAATCGGCTGCTAGCAGTCTTGGTTTCCATTAGAGAGAGTGCATCCCCGATCATTACCTTTGTCCGACAAAGGGGCTGATCCTTTCACTATGATCACCCACTCAGATGAATTCTCGGATTGTCCCAACATACCCAGGTTTTGACCCTTGTTAAGGATCTCACTGATTGGTACATCAAAGATAGCCCAATCCGACATCTAGTGTAGTATCATAATCGAGTCTAGGGATTAGGTGTAATTTTCCAGTTTTGCCCATCTATCTCCAAGGTCCAGGGAAATACTGGAAATTTGGTCCGGTTCAAAGGTTGTATTAATCCTACACTGTATGTGCCTAGGGTCTCACCCTGGCAGCTGAGACAGGCCACCCCAACCGACTTGGTGGCACTACAGTGTCAGCCTTGTCAGGATAGGTCTCCCCAGACCGATCCACTGGCTGTGAACATTCTAAACTAACACGAGTCTCATTAAGTGTCCAGTTTAATGGTATTACATAGAAATATACCAAGGGAACATGAATCAAATATGTACTTTTATTCATTTACAATAAATTAATAAAGTACATCATTCTTGATTGAAGCTAAGGGCATACAAAACTGTTTAACACTGGAGGCCAAGGCGTCCTCTCGGCAGGCACTTTCTCTCTTGGCGTCTGCCTCTCATGCCTCGGAGCTAGGACCTCGGGCTCACTTGAGAAGTCTCCATTGCTGCTAGTAGCTGACGAACTTCGAAAGGAGCTCACTCCCAAGGGATCTGGGAATTAATAGCACTCTGGGCCAAAGTCTGAGTAAGACATAACTAAAGAAGGGCTCTTTACCTACGGAGACGAGGTCTGTGGAACTCTAAATGAAGGAAAGTTGAGGCCTCTAAGAGCAACAACGCTTGGAAGAAAATGGTGGGGGGAACACGACTAAGTCTCCTATTTAAAGGAAAATGGGCGGCCTAGATCACCTCCACAGCCTAGTCAAGTAACCGACATGCGTTGCTCGCCTCAAGAAGACGAAATGACGTGAGGTGAGCTGACCAATTTGCTCACTGCGATGGCTGGTTTGCCCAATGACCCTGAATTGGAGGTAGTGCAACCTGGCCAGCCTGGTGCCCATCTCATGCCTGAACATGACACAATGACCCATTCTTATTGTTTCTTCCTCTCTGTTCTAACTTCATTTTTATTTTAGTCTTCTTTTCCTTAGTTCACTATAGGATTGGTATGATCTAGATGGTTGTTGGAGCTGGTAGTGGAGTCTCTATTGATCTGGCTCCTATGAAATCTTTGAAACTAACCCAGTCTCGCCATAGTTTGCTCCTCCTTTTTTATGCACTGATCACCGGGTCTGCTTTGTGGTTTAAAGAGAAGACTAGTAATCTGTTTAGATTTTTAAACTATCGCTTCTCTGATGATACTGAACAATGTAATTTGTTTCATAGCATCTTCTGTGTTTTTTGTTCACAAAAGATTAAACTTTGTTTAAGCATATTCACTTCATTTCCTTCCTTATTATTCCACCACTTTATTAATAGTAGTTTGCTATGTCTGTTATGTTTCCAATTGATTTGCGCATGAGATTTGTTAGATTTTGCTAGTGGTTGGTTTTTTAATTCTGATTCTCTAATGCTATTTCATTGATGGAATAAATTTGTTTGAATTGAAAGGATAGTATGGTTTAGTCTCTCAGAACTAAGATGAATTTCAACCTTTCGCTATTTGATATAGTCGGAGTTGGAGAAGACTACAATATGTTTTTTCTTTCTGGTCAATGAAGTCATCTCTTGTGTTAAAAGAAATAAAAAGAATGAGGAAAAAATGAAAAATAAATAAAAAATAGAACTAGAATGAGAAGGATGATTGTTGGGAAATGGGGTCACTGAAACTTGGAGGAGAATCTCTGAGGCATATCTGAAGACACTGTCTTTAGAACATTATTTGCCCCTACTCAGTTTCACTGAGTTTGTTGTTGGGTTACAGGAAAATCCATTCCTATGATACAATAGAGCCTTGGGCAAGAATCTGCAACCAACAAAGTTGAAGAGTCTCTGAAGAAACCTTCTGTGAGATAGTAGTAGACCAGACTTAGAGAGAGAGAGAGAGGGACAAAGTGATTTTCGAAATTGTTTGTGAAATGCTTGATTCATGCTCCTTAAATAGTTTCTAAAGAGTTATGGAGCAGAGGAAGGTGCAGGTTCAGAGAAAGGCACCTTGAACAGTCACAATTTCAAACATTGTGATTGTTTAAAAGGTAGTTAATAGTTAATGACTATTAACTTTGAATTGTGCCTCTTGATCACACCTGATCGAATCATGGTCGTAGATCATATCAATTGTCAGCATTGCACCAAAAGCCAAATCCCCCCTTTGCGAGCCAGGCAGGTGCACGCGAAGTGCAAAAAAAGTGTGCCTCTAAAGTGCCTCATTGCACTGCATACACGCGTGCGCATGCAATGCGTGGTAGCAAGCCTCCATACTCTCCTCTTTTATATCTAAAGAGTGTAAATCAACTCCTATTAAAAAACCCAAAACAATTCTTGTAATTTTCCAATGTGGGACAAGTTAAAACTGATTCTGGTAAGAGAAAAGCTATTTTTCAAAACATGTGTGTTCAGGTGTGTTTTGTCATGTAATTGACTAATCAAGGCCCATTGGATTTAATCTCTAATGAGATTAAAATCCCAAAATCCCCCACTTTGGTTGATCGATTACATAGGTTTCTCTTGATCCAAACTACTATGACATAGTTATGCATACAAAATGAGTTTTACAACTTAAACCTTTTATTAGTATAGATATCTCAGAGTCTTGTCAAAGTTATTGGTGGTAAGAACTTAAACCAATTGCTCTAAAGATAGACCAAGATACCCATACACATAATTGGGTATGGGATTAGAGAGAAAGAGGGGGGCGGCAGTTGGGTTTTAGTAAAAACATGGGTGCCCTAGGGTTTAGAATGAAGAGTTAGGATGGTTCTAAAGTGATCCTAAGGCTGAGAAGAGAAGGAGAGGGTGCCCAATATTATGTAGGGCTGGGATTTGGGCACACAAAATTGTATGGTGGAGATTTGGGCGCCTAGGGCTGAAAAGTGGAGATTAAAAGGAATGGGTGGCTCCCTAGAGTGAATGGCTGAGATAGAGAGTGGAATAAAGGGATGGGATCTAGTGGCTAAAGGCTGAATGGTGAGGGTTAGAAGTTAGGTGGCACCCTAGGGTTAGAATGCTAAGAAGTGAGTGTCTTAGAATGAATGGTGGAGATTGGCAGGGATGGAAGGTAAGGATTTAGCAGTTAGGGGCGGATAGGGTTTGTTAAAGATGAAAAGAATGATTGGAGAGGTGCCCTAGGGTTTACTAGGGAGAGGGGAGTATGCTAATACAGTTGGAGGGGCGCCATTCTAGGTTTAGCAGATAGGAGGCGCCCTCCTATGCTCATTTTTTCACAAAAACACCCCCTCTCTCCATTGGACTTCACATCAGCTTCCCAAAAATTGCATTTCTACCATGAGACTTCCCTAGTTTTTCACAAGATTTGCATAGAGACCCTCAGAAGTCACAATATTGAATTTAATTGGGAAAAGGGGACATTTTGACTATTCTACGGCCTAAAATACCCTTGAAATGATGTCCTTAAGGCATCAAACTACAGAGTTATCACACCCCCCAACTTAACTATTGCTAGTCCCTTAGCAATGCAGCCTTAAAATTACATGGAGTGTAGAGATCATTCCCATTATAAGATCATCCCTAACAAAATTAGCCAAGTATCATGATTCAAAATTCTCAAACTTTGTATAGATCGGCATTGGGCTTAAGGAGTAAAACTGTCTTGCTTTGAATATTACAGAAGCTTGGCTTAAAAATCTTATATACCCTTCCATTTGCAGACTGTCTCAATAAGCTGAGGTTGATTTTTAAAATCAAACGGATATTCTTCTTGTCATTTCTAACAGTGGATTTCTACCCCTGAACTTGATATGCATACTTTTTCTTTATTGCTACCTCCCACCGTTTAACGCAAATCTCGACACTTTCCTTATGTGAAGAGACACGATTACTAAGTGTTAGGTGAGTGTCTTTGGCATTCCTTTTTCCGTTTGACATGAATCTCGACACTTAACTTAAGTGAGGAGACCCGGTTACTAAGTCTAGGGTGTCCATTGACCTTTTATTATTCTTTTTTTTATTGCTACCTTCCACCATTTGACGTGAATCTCGGTACTTGCCTTAGGTGAAGAGACCCGGTTACTAAGTATTAGGTGAGTGTCTTTGGCATTCCCTTTTCTGTTTGACGTGAATCTTGACACTTGACTTAGGTGAAGAGACCTGCTTACTAAGTCTAGGGTGTCAATTGACCTCTTATTCTTCTTTTTTTTTAAACATTGTTCAGGGTAGTCCACTGTCTTTAACAATTTGAAGAAATTTTGTCTAATTTCTCAATCTTTCTCTTCTTATCCTACAAGGGGCAAACTTGAGAGTATTTTCCAATTTCTAAACGGTTTCGACAATATTCAAATAAGACCAATTTTGACTCCTATCACTTGCTACCAATTTCTACAAAATTCAATATTTTTTTTTATCAATTTCCTCAACCTTTTCTGTTTGGGAAGCTCTTTTAATGGAAAGAATTTTTTTAAATTTTCAGTGAAATTTTCAAAATTTTCTCTCTTTCCTCCGCCCCCAACTTAAGTGCCATTGTTCCTAATGGCATGACTAGACTAATGCACAAAGGACTTGGGCTAAAGGTAACAATCAATAGGGTTTTCTTGAGGGGTTCAAGGTCTGCCAACTGGTCTCGAATCAAGAAAAGAAAAACTCTAATCCTAAGAGCAAAAGCATTTGAAAACTATGTTGTGTTGCCTCCTAACCAGCGCTAGGTTTAACATCTTCAGCCAGACATATTCACACACTTCTTTCATCTATACTCTCAGACTCACTTTCTTCTTTCCATAGACAGGGTTCAAATTGATCTAAGCAAGGGGTAGACACGGCATCTAAAAGATCATCTACTACATCTACCTTGCACTCATCTACCCCTAGGTTTGGATACTTAGAGGCACTAAAAACATTTAACTGGACTTTCTGCTCCCCAAATGAAATGTCCATTTCTTCCGATTTACAATTGATGTTTGCATTGGCCATTGCTAGAAATGGACGTCCTAAGATTATCGGGTTATGGTTTAGTTCCTCGGTTGGAGTCATGTCTAAGATGAAAAAATCTACGAGGAAGTAACAATCCTTTATCCAGACAATGACGTCCTCAATAACACCTCGAGGAGTCTTGACTGACTGATCAGCGAGTTGCAAAACTACAAGGGTAGGTTTTAACTCGCCGATCTTGAACCTTTCATTAATGATTGAGGAAAGCACATTTACACAAGCCCCAGGATCCAATAGGGCCCGATCGAAAGTGATTCCAGAGATGACGCAACTTATGAAAGGAGCACCAGGGTCTTTCATCTTCCGAGGGAGTTGGTTTAGGAGGACTGCACTAACATCTACCGAGAGCATCACTTTTTATGGGCTCGATCGTGGCTCCCTCTTTTGAGTGTGCAGCTCTTTCAAAAACTTGGCATAGGCCGGGACATGTTGGATCGCATCGAGGAAAGGGATGTTAAAATGCAATTGCTTAAATAACTCTCTGATATCCTCATTGCGAATCTCTTTCTTCTTTCACAATGGCCCGGTTGTGAGTGTGGTTGGAAAGGGGACCACAGGTCGGCTCACTATAGGCTCTTCTTCTAATTTTTCCTTTCCTTTTTCTTCCCTCCCAAACAGAAGGTCTTCTTGCTCATTTTCTTCTTCATTGACTTTCTTTTTCTTATACATGTCTTTTAAAATCCTCTCACTCCTTAAGGTTGTAACAACTTTGGCATTTTCAAACTAGGGGTTCTTAGGAGGTGGTTGAATTTGTTGTGGAGAAAAACCCGTTGGCTGATTTCTAGGATTTGCAACCGGTTGACTCGGTAATTGCCCTACTTCTCTCCTCGCATTGGCTTCGGCCAAAATAACATGGTGGTAAGTTGTAGAAACACAAAACTTTAATTAATCAAACTAGAATCCATTAAAACAAAATTCTAACAATGTTGAAAGTGAAAAGTGCAGAAAAATAAATAAATAACAAAACTAAATAAATAAAAAAGCTAAATGAAAAGTCTGCAACTCGGTCAGAGGAAGCAGTCTCCAGATCTTTCCTTTTACCCTCAAACTCCTCGAGCTAGGCCTTCTGTCTTACCTGGCCGAATCCCAGATCTGCAAAAAAGAAAACAAAAATTAAACTAGATAAAAGTAAATTACAGAAAGGAAACATAAGAACTGGAAGTTAAAGAATGGAAATTAAATATAAAACAAAAGTAGACTGGTTGGGATCCGAATCCAGAGGTGGCAGCAGTGGCTAGGCGAATTGCAAGTAGGAACCCCTCCTCTTGCTTGGGCGTTCTCCTCTTCCTGTACCCATGAACTTCTCAAGGTCAGCCTTTTGTCTTACCTGGGGGTAGAATCCAACCCCTTCTCGGGACCCCTTGGGTCCTTTTTATAGAAAAGGGTGGATAAAATTGGGATTAGAGAGAAAGAGGGGGGCGATAGTTGGGTTTTAGCAAAATCATGGGCACCCTAGGGTTTAGAATGAAAGGTTAGGATGGTTCTAAGGTGATCCTAAGGCTGAGAAGAGAAGGAGAGGGCACCCAATATTATGTAGGGTTGAGATTTGGGTGCCCAGAATTGGATGGTGGAGATTAAAAGGAATGAGTGGCCACCTAGAGTGAATGGCTGAGATAGAGAGTGGAATAGAGGGCTGAGATCTAGCGGCTAGAGGATGAATGGTGAGGATTAGAAGTTAGGCGGAGCCCTAGGGTTAGAATTTTAAAAAGAGAGTGTCTTAGAATGAATGGTGAAGATTAGATGGGATGGAAGGTGAGGATTTAGCAGTTAGGGGCGGCAAGGTTTGTTAGAGATGAAAAGAATGAGTAGAGAGGCGCCCTAGGGTTTGCTAGGGAGAGGGGAGTATGATAATACAATAGGAGGGGCGCCATTCTAGGTTTTGTAGATAGGAGGCGCCCTCCTGTGCTCAGTTTTTCACGAAAGCACCCCTCTCAGCTAGACTTCACACCAACTTCCCAAAAACTGCATTTCAGCAATGAGACTTCCCCAGTTTTCCACAAGATTTGAATTAAACTTAAGGCATCAAACTTCAGAGTTATCAGTAGCCCCTCCTATTGTATTAGCATACTCCCCTCTCCTTAGAAAACCTTAGGGCACCTCCCCACGAATTCTTTTCACCTCTAACAAACCCTAGCCACCTAGGCTATCAAATCTCCACCCTCCGCTCTCTCTTAACCTCTAATCTCAACTATCCAAGCCTTAGCAGCCCCTCATACCCTTAGATCTCTCCCTATACAACATCCTAGCCTTACGCCTCACTGCTTAAACCTCAACCAATCACCTTAGGGCACCACATCACACCAACCAATCACATTTCTCCATTTCGGGCGCGCAAATCTCAGCCCTACATAATATTGGGCGCCCTGTCCTTCTCTTATCAGCCTTAGGATCACTTTAGAACAATCCTAACCCTCCATTCTCAACCCTAGGGTGCCCATATCACTGCAAAAACCCAGTTGCCACCCCTCTCTTACTCTCTAATCCTAGTTTTGTCCACCATTCTCTATAAAATGGACCCCAAGGGCCCTGGAGAAGGGATTAGTCAATTCACCTAATTCACAAGCCTAAGGTTTCTTAAGGAGTTCAAGGGTTGTAGAAGGTAAGGACACCCAGATTTTTTTAGGAGGGGTTCTTGCAAGCAGTCCATCCAATCTGCAACTACCGCCACTGGATTTGATCAACCATCCCTTTTGTTTTTGTTTTTTTTTTTTTCTTTTAGGTTGGATTCTGCTCCCAAGTAAGATGGAAGGTTGTTCTTGAGAAGTTCAAGGGTAGAGGAAGAGGAGAACGCCTAGGCAAGAGGAGGGGTTCTTGCTTGCAGTTCGCCTAGCCACTACTACCACCTCTGGATTCGGATTCCAACCAGTTTTCCATAGTTTTAGATTTATATTTTATGCGTGTTTTTATTTTCCGTTCTTTAATTTCCAGTTTTTATTTTGTTTTTGCAATTTATTTTTATCAAATTTAATTTTTGTTCTCCTTTCTGCAGATCTGAAATTCAGCCAGGTAAGACGGAAGGCCCAGCTCGAGGAGTTCGAGAAAGGATAAATCCGGAGACTGCTACCAATGACTGAGCTGTAGATTTTTTTATTGTTTTTTTATTTCTGTTATTTATTTATTTTTCTGCAATTTTTACTTTCAGCATTGTTAGAAGTTTATTTTAATGGATTCCAATTCAGTTAATTAAATTTTGTGTTTCTGCAATATCAAATCTTGTTATTTTGTTCAGATTGAAGTACGTAATAATTTTTCCCTTGCTTCCCTGTGGATACGACCCCTTTCTCTCCACTAACTGTGTTTTGTAGTTATTTTGAGAATCAAAAAATTTATAAATATTGAAACTAGTGTTTCGAATTGGTTAACGACATGCTTCCAGACACACCAATAGGCTCTCAATAGAGTTGCCTCACTATCACAATAAATGGAAATTGGAGGCATAGGACTAGGCTAAAGTTTTATATCCAATAAAAATTTCCTAATCCATTCAGCCTTTTTTTCAGCAGCCACCAAGGCTATGAATTCAGATTCCATGGTCGAGTGAGATATACAAGTTTGTCTCTTGGATGCCCAAGAGACCACATCCCCACCAAGGACGAAAATCCATCCAGAGGTGTACTTGTTATCTCCATTACCAGTAATCCAACTTGCACCAGTGTACCTTTCTAGTATAGCTAGATAATCATAGTTGAACAATCAAAGTTCCAAGGTTCTTTTAAGGTACCCAAGAACTCTCCCAATTGCCTTCCAATGCTCAGCACTGGGATTACTTATAAATCGACTAAGTTTACTTACTGAATATGCAATATCAGGTCTAGTACAAAGCATAACATACATCAGACTTCCTATTGCACTAGCATACTTAAGTTGTGCAATTTCTCTAACAGAATTTTGTACTAGCTTTATACTAGAATCATATGGTGTGCTATATTCTTTAAATCCTAAATGCTTAAATTTCTCAAGTATTCTCTCAATACAATGTGATTGGCTTAATGCATAACCCCTACTACGCTTTTTAACTTTTATCCCCAAGATGGTATCTGAAGGGATGAGAGATCCATCCCATGGATGCCCAAAGATTATGGAATAAGGGGCGAATTTCAAAAAAATTTTCTCTCCCTTCAACTGGGAATCACATTCCCTATTTAGAAAATCATATTTTCAAGGATCATTCTTGAACCTTAAACTCAATCAGATCTGAACCAAAAGGAGTAGGGGAGAAGTATACCTGATACGGAGAAGTAGTATCTCCCAATGGAGGTGTTCACGCCCAAGGAAGGATCCAAAAACTGCTCCCACTGAAGATGACGCAGTGCAGGATGGAGCATTATCAGTAGCGTTCTTCTCTAAGAACTCTGTCCTTCGCAAGAATCAGTAGGAAGGTACATGAGCACAACTTCCTTTCAATGCTTTCTCAAAGAACTGATTGGTATATCAAAGATAGCCCAATCCGATACCTAGTGCAGTATCATAATCGAGTCTAGGGGTTGGGTGTAACTTTCCAATTTTGCCCATCAATTTCCAAGGTCCAGGGCAATACTAGAAATCTGGTCCAGTTCAAAGATTCAATTAATCCTACACTATATGTGCCGAGGGTCTCACCCTGGCAGCTGAGACAAGCCACCCGAACCGACTTGGTGGCACCACAGTGTCAGCCTTGTCAGGATAGGTCTCCCCAGACCGACCCACTGGCTGTGAACATTCTAAACTAACACGAGTCTCATTAAGTGTCCAGTTTAAGGGTATTACACAGAAACATGAATCAAATATGCACTTTTATTCATTTACAATAAACTCATAAAGTACATCATTCTGATTGAAGCTAAGGGCATACAAAACTGTCTAACAGCTCCCACTTGCACTTAGGTCCAATCAGGTACTAGCCGAAGTCCCATGCTTTCCACGTGTTTCTCCAACACTTTCTGTGATAGTGGCTTTGTGAATGGGTCTGCTACATTTTCCACTGACGCTACCTTCTAAATCAGGACGTCCCCTCTACCAATAATCTCCCGCAGTATATGGTACTTCCTCTCGATGTGCTTGACTTCGAGTGGGCTCGTGGCTCCTTAGCCTGAGCAATGGCTCCATTGTTGTCACACAACAATGGGATGGGTGATGTGCTGGAGGGAACTACTCCCAACTCATGAACGAACTTCTTCATCCACATGGCTTCTTTGGTAGCCTCACTTGCAGCAATGTACTCGGCCTCAGTCGTGGAGTCTGTAGTGAACCCCTGTTTGCTGCTTTTCCAGCAAACAGCACACGATCCTATCGTGAAAACATATCCAGATGTAGACTTTCTATCATCTGGGTCTGACTGGAAATCAGCATCTGTATACCCTTGGATCTGTAGTGAGCTACCGTCAAATACTAGACAAAACTCTTTTGTCCTTCGAAGGTACTTAAGTATGTTTTTCACAGCAGTCCAATGCTCCTGCCCTAGGTTGGCCTGAAATCTGCTTACTACACTCACTGCCTGAGCTATGTCAGGACGAGTGTACAGCATGACATACATGATGCTCCCTACCGCTGAGGCATAAGGAACGTCTTTCATGCCATCAATCTCCTCAGAAGTCTTGGGAGACATCTTCTTGGAGAGAGTGACTCCGTGCCTGAAAGGAACATTTCTTTTCTTGGAGTTTTCCATGCTGTATCTCTTGACTATTTTGTCAATGTAAGCAGATTGGGATAATCCTATTATCCGCTTCGATTTATCTCTTTAGAGTCGAAGACCCAGTATATAGGAGACTTCTCCAAGATCTTTCATGGAGAATTGCTGTGATTACCATACTTTCACCGTAGTTAACATTCCTACATCATTTTGAATGAGTAGAATGTCATCTACATACAGAACCGAGAAGGTAACCTTATCTCCACTGTACTTCCTGTAGACACAGGGTTCATCCGGATTCTGCTCGAAGTCAAATGATTTGACAGCATAATTAAAATGGATGTTTCATCTTCTAGAAGCTTGCTTAAGTCCATAAATGGATCTGTTAAGTTTACATACCATGTTTTCCTGTCCTGCAGCAATGAAGCCTTGCTGCTGCTGCATATAGATATCTTCAGTAAGATCTCCATTCAGGAATGCAGTTTTGACATCCATTTCCCAAATCTCATAATCATGGTATGCTGCTACAGCTAGCAGGATCCTATTGGATTTAAGCATGGCCACAGGTGAAAAGGTTTCCTCATAATCGATGCCCTCTTTCTGAGTGTACCCTTTCGCCACCAGACGAGCCTTGAAGGTCTCAACCTTACCATTGGTCTACTAGAGTCCAGACTCCATTGGTCTCCATTGAGTCCATCTCTGCTTTCATGGCCTCCACCCACTTCTAGGAATCTATGTCCAACATAGCTTCCGCGTAAGTCACGGGATCCTCCTCACTAGTGAAGGTTTCCACCAGGTAACTATCCTAGTCATAACCATAACGAACTGGTGGCCTGGATACCCGAGTGGATCTTCTCGGTTGGTCACTACCTGGAACTTGTGGGACATCTCCCACTGCTCCTGAGCTCTCCTCATCAAGAACAATTTCCTGATGATGGGTGTCCAGGATATAATCGGTTTCCAAGAATTGCGCATTTCGACTGCAAAACACTTTCTGCTCACTTGGGTCATAGAATAGATAACCTACAGAGCCTTTTGGGTAGCGTACAAATAGGCAACGGCTGGTCTTGGATTCCAACTTGTCTGCACTCGTTCTTTTAACGTGTGCTGGACAACCCCAAATCTTCAAGTGTCTAACACTTGGTTTCTTTCTGGTCCAAAGTTCATATGGAGTATTCAGAACTGATTTGGTTGGAACACGATTCAGCACATAAATCGCAGTCTCTAATGCGTAACCCCAAAAGGATGTGGGTAACTCTGAGTGTATTAGAAGCGACCAGACCATATCCAATAAGGTCCTATTCCTCCTCTCTGAAACACCGTTAAGTTGTGGTGTAGCAGGAGGAGCTAATTGTGATACTATCCCATTGTCCTTTAAGTAGTCCCTAAATTTGTCAGAGAGATACTCGCCACCTTGATCTGATCGAATGGCTTTAATTTCTCTCCCTAACTGTTTCTCGACCTCTTATCTAAACTCTTTGAACTTTTCAAAGGATTCAGACTTGTGTCTCATTAGGTACACGTAATCATATCGTGAAAAATCATCTGTGAAGGTGATGAAATACATGTGTTGATTTCGTGTCCTAACACTCAGGGGACCACATACATCAGTATGTATTAGGTCAAGTGTGCCTGTACATCTTTCAGGCTTACCGTTAAATGGCCGTTTCGTCATCTTGCCTTGTTGGCAAGGCTCACAAGTGGGAAGATCTTCTACAGTTAGAAAATCCAAAGGACCATCCTTTACCAATCTTATGATTCGGTCAACACCGATGTGGCCAAGTCGGTAATGCCATAGACACGTGGGATTAACTGTATCATGGGCTCTCTTCTTGGGGATTTCAGCTGACATAGTTTCGGTTATTTTAGTTTCTAAAGAAGGATGTAGAACATAGAGACCGTTCTCCAGTTCCCCGTATGCGATGAATCTGTTGTTTTTTTAATAGTAATCATATTACTAAAGAAGACAAAATAACCATCTGCACACAGTTTTGAGACAGAAATCAAATTTCTCCTTAAATTTTGAACATAAAGACAATCTTTCAGTACAATTATTCCTTCTCTAAAAAATAACTCCACGGTTCCTACGGCCATGGCTGCAACAATTGTAGTAGTCCCTAAGTAGAGTGTGACTTTTCCTTCACTCAGCCTTCTACTTACCTTGAACCCCTGTAGTGAGTTACACGCATGAGTTGAAGCCCCGGAGTCAATACACCAGGATGCAGAAGCTACCAATAAATTGGTTTCTATAACACAAGTTTCAAAGTTACCTTTCTTGGATTCCAGGTAGGCAGGACAATTCCTTTTCCAGTGGCCGGTCTTCTTGCAGAAGTGACAGGCATCCGATAATTTGTCTTTCTTCTGCTTCTTGCTCTTAGTGGCTTTCTTCTGAGGCTTCTTTGCCTTCCTCTTTCTCTTGCCTGTCTTGCCAGTTTCAACAAGCATGGCTACAGGCTCATCCTTTCTAATAAGTTCTTAAGCTCTTTGCAACATATTGCTAAGCTCTTGCAAACTGACATTCAACTTGTTCATGTTATAGTTCATGATGAACGGATTAAAGGAAGGAGGCAAAGAGTTAAGGATAGCATCTATCTGGGTTGCAAGGTCCAACCCGGATCCAAGAGCCTCCAGTTCGTTGATGTATCCCATCATCCGAAGACAATGGTCGTGAACTTGTTGACCCTTGGACATTTGTGCGGTCATGAACTGTTTCAAGACCTTTTGTCGAGTAGAACGATTCTTCTCTTCATACATCATCCTAAGACTGTCCAATATGTCCTTGGCAAGTTTGATTTGATCAAACTGTTAGACAGTTTTGTATGCCCTTAGCTTCAATCAGAATGATGTACTTTATGAGTTTATTGTAAATGAATAAAGATACATATTTGATACATGTTCCCTTGGTATGTTTCTGTGTAATACCCTTAAACTGGACACTTAATGAGACTCGTGTTAGTTTAGAATGTTCACAACCAGTGGGTCGGTCTGGGGAGACCTATCCTAACAAGGCTAACACTGTGGTGCCACCAAGTCGGTTGGGGTGGCCTGTCTCAGCTGCCAGGGTTAGACCCTAGGCACATACAGTGTAGGATTAATTGAATCTTTGAACTGGACCAGATTTCCAGTATTGCCCTGGACCTTGGAGATTGATGGGCAAAACTGGAAAGTTACACCCGACCCCTAGACTCGATTATGATACTGGACTAGGTGTCGGATTGGGCTATCTTTGATGTACCAATCAGTGAGATCCTTAGCGGGGATCAAAACCTGGGTATGTTGGGACAGTCCGAGAATTCATCTGAGTGGGTGATCATAGTGACAGGATCAGCCCCTTTGTCGGACAAAGGTAATGATCGGGGATGCACTCTCACTGATGGAAACCAAGACTGCCGGCAGCCGATTTCAACCGTTGAGATTTGTTTTGCAAAATATATTTCATATAAGATATAAAAGTATATATATGGTTTCTAAAATGTTTGCAAAAGGTTTTAATTCCCGGGATCCATATAAGTGGAGAGTGCAACACTGTTCCTTGCAGCCGAGGGAGAGGTCCTCTCTTGTCGGGCAGTGTATGATCATTATGGGCTGAGAGGTTAACTGTAAGACCATTGAGGTTAATGCCTAATGGGCTAATCTTGCATCTGCCCACAGTCCCTGGGTGTTACAAGGTGGCTTGGCCCAGGGACCTCTTAGGGTAAGTGTTGGGCCCGTAGAGCCCATTTGATGGGTTTCAGGGGGTGCACTGTCTTTAACAGTGTATTCGGCCAGGCCTTGTGACAAAGGCTGGGCCGAACCCATGTGGCTGATGTGTAGATCAATGCTTGGGTCCCACGCCATACAAGAAAGCCCAACTGGGCAGCAGTTAAGAGGGTTAAGTGAGCACATAAGCTTAATGGGCCTAAAGCCCATTTCGAACTAGGCTGCTTATTTAGTTAATAAAGGGGCGAAATCTGAAGTGGATCTGCTAATAGGATTGGGCTTAGACCCTATCCACTTAGAGAGTCCAAGATCTAAATAAGATTTAGATCTAGAAACCTCCTAATCAGATTAGGAGATGGCTGATCTAATCTCCAGATAAGATAAGGATTATCCCTTATCACTTAAAGGGACTTCTAAACCAAATATGATTTGGATTAGCAACTCCTAATCTGATTAGGAGCTGATCCCTTTAAGACTATAAAAGAAGAAGGGGGCGGCAGCCTTTAGAGACACAATACACACAGATCATCAGGTTTCTTTGGTGCTGAAATCTAGAAGAGAGAATTCTGCTCCCTGCAAATACTCTCTTGCCGCCTCCCTGTTCTTGCCGCCCTGCTTTCCAGTTCGATCTCCACTTGTGGGAGAAGTCAAGATTGGATCTTGACATCAGTTCTTTGAGAAAGGATTGAAAGGAAGCTGTGCTCACGTGCCATCTTGCTGATTCTTGCAAAGGACAGAGTTCTTGGAGAAGAACACTGCTGATTCTGCTCCACCTGCACTGCGCCATCTTCAGTGGGAGCAGTCTTTGGATCCTTCCTTGGGCGTGAACACCTTCGTTGGGAGATATTACTTCTCCGTATCAGGTATAATCCTTCCCACTTCTTTTTGGTTCAGATCTGGTTCAGTTTATGGTTCAGAATTGATCCTTGAAAATATGATTTTCTAAATGGGGAATGCGATTCCCAGTTGAAGGGAGAGAAAAATTTTTTAAATTCGCCCCTTATTCCGCAATCTTTTGGGCGTCCATAGGATGGATCTCTCATCCCTTCACGAACTGCCTCTGTATCGGGTTGTCCAAGGAGGCAATGATGTAACACCGGGCAAGGGAGTTTTTCTCTTCCCATTCTTGAAAGTCTCTCCTTCGGGCCTCAAAAGCCCTATCACCCGGATGCTCTGGGGCAGGATTCTTTGCCACTTTGTCCAGCTTTTCAGAAGCCAGGACCAGCATAAGGTTCCTGTACCAGTCAGCATAGTTTGGGCCCTTCAACTTGTTGTCATCAAGTAGTTTTGCAAATGATCCGTTTGCCATTTTCTGATAAAAGAGCAAACATCAGTCCACAACCTAATTTGATTCATGTTCATTTCATAGATATGGATTTTAATCTACGATCCATTTCCATTTATTCATCTCTGAGATTTTCCTGCTTTCTCAGTGACGGAGACTACAGGTTGTCTCTGGAAATGTGGGAAATCACATAGGGTGCATGGAGCCAACTATTTCAGCTGCATAACCCCACCACCTTTCTGTGAAGGATCATATCCACTCATCATATGAGTTTTCCCTTTGGCCTCTGTCAGACAAGGTTCAGAGCCGTTTTCAGGTAAACCTTTCTGTCCAGTGAGTGCTTACCCATCATATTCGTGAACGCCAAGGTACCCTGAGAGAGTTCCCATTTTCTGGTGAAGCCCCTCCCACATCGGTCTATGACGCCCCTATCATCTTATGAAACACTCAGACAAGCTCAACAGCAAATGGGTAGCCCATTTTCTGGTGCGTTTCCTCATTACTGAAGGACCCATCCTCATGCTAATGATGGAAGGCCTTTAGAGAGTTCATCATATGAATCTCCCTATCACATGCACTCATATTAGCTAGAGGGAACAGTTAATTACACCCTAGTTCTTATTTTAGGTCAAACCAAAGTGGCTCCCACTGACTTTCATAAAGCCAGATTTCGGTGGGCCTGAATCGGCTAGGGTTCCGCACGTAACCTCTTGATGAGGTGTGGGGCCTACCACTTTGGGAGGTCATCCAATGACCAAAAGGGACACCATGGCAATGATGTGCATTCAGCCATGGTGTGTGCAAGAGCCACTGTCGATTGAGCATGGGCCAAGTACTTATGGCCCATGTACGTAGCACATCACACATCCATACATCACATGTAGGGATAAATTGATCCAATCAATTAATCATTTGTAAGGTCCATTTGAAGCCCATTTTAAATCCATAATATTAACCATTAATATTATCTAGGTATGTGGGCCGAAAGGTTCAGCCCATATAGCTTGAAATGTCAAGCGGGCTTTTAGCAGTTTTAACCTTTTAAAATTGGGCCTTTACAGGTTGGGCCGAATTAACCATTTAATTAAACACCAATCCTTAGTCCCATTAGTGGGAAAATTAGGGCTGACTTTAAGCCTTGATTAAACCTTAGATTCGGTTCAAACTATTTGAACCAATCTTGGTTCGAATGGGTCTAGGGTTTGATCTTTAATCAAATCTTTAATTCAAGAAAATAATTTGAAATTAAATACTGATAAAAGAAAAACAAGAATCAGTCAATCAGGGCTGTTCGCACAATCCATTCTGCAAAGTAGAGGTTAGATCACAGAATGCAGTTTCATAAACTACAAATCGCAGATAGCAATTCTCCCATCTACGAAATCTCCTTCTCTGCGAAATCTCCTTTTCTGTGCCGCCATCTTCGATCCAAAATAAAATAAATAGAAATCCTATTTATTTTTATTAATAATTACATCAGATCGAATACCTATACATTGAGTCTAGAAAATAAAAAAAATTATTTACAGACCAAAATTAGTTCAAGAATTGCAAAATCCCAGGTTCCGTGCGCAAACCAAGAATTTGATCTCCTCTTGTATGAACAACCCATAAATCAAGAATATCATAAAGAAAAATTCTAAATAATAATTAGATTCATGTAAAATTAATTTCAGATTATTCGCCCATTAAGTTTGGGAACAAATTTCCCAA
Source organism: Nelumbo nucifera (assembly GCF_055504915.1). Lineage (NCBI taxonomy): Eukaryota > Viridiplantae > Streptophyta > Magnoliopsida > Proteales > Nelumbonaceae > Nelumbo > Nelumbo nucifera. The sequence continues at coordinate 30,877,346 of NC_142649.1, forward strand.
ACCCCATATCTACGCAAATCAGGTAGAACACCTTCTGCCCATTTGCGTAGGTTCAGATCTGAAACAAACTGGTTCAAGATTTGAACCATGGCTCTGATACCACTGAAGGGATGAGAGATCCATCCCATTGACGCCCAAAGATTGCGGAATAAGGGGCGAATTTCAAAAAAAGTTTCTCTCCCTTCAACTGGGAATCGCATTCCCTATTTAGAAAATCATATTTTCAAGGATAGTTCTTGAACCTTAAACTAAATTAGATCTGAACCAAAAGGAGTAGGGGAGAAGTATACCTGATACGGAGAAGTAGTATCTCCCAACGGAGGTGTTCACGCCCAAGGAAGGATCCAAAAACTTCTCTCACTGAAGATGGCGTAGTGCAGGATGGAGCAGAATCAGTAGTGTTCTTCTCCAAGAACTCTGTCCTTTGCAAGAATCAGTAGGATGGTATGTGAGCACAGCTTCCTTTCAATCCTTTCTCAAAGAACTGATGTCAAGATCCAATCTTGACTTCTCCCACAACTGGAGATCGAACTGGCAAACAGGGCGGCAAGAACAAGGAGGCGGCAAGAGAGTATTCGTAGGGTGTAGAATTCTCTTTTATTGATTTCAGCACTAAAGAAAATCTGATGTTGTGTGTCTTCTAAAGGCTGCCTCCTCCTCCTTCTTTTGTTAACCTAAAAGGATTAGCTCCTAATCCAATTAGGAGCAGCTTATCCAAATCATATTTGGATAAGACTTCTCTTCAGGTGATAGGGATAAACCCTTATCTTATCTGCAGATTAGATTAGCTTTCTCCTAATCTCATTAGGAGGTTTCTAGATCTGAATCATATTCAGATCTGAACTCTCTGAGTGGATAGGATTAAGACCCTATCCTATCTGCTAATCCATCTCAGAATTCACCCCTTTAATTAACTAAATGAATAGCCCAGTTCGAAATGGGCTTTAGGCCCATCAAGCTTATGTGCTCACCTAACCTTCCTAACTGCTACCCAGTTGGGCTTCCTTGTATGGCGTGGGACCCAAGCATTGATCTACACATCAGCCACATGGATTCGGCCCAGCCTTTGTTACAAGGCCTGGCCACATACACTGTTAAAGACAGTGCACCCCTGAAACCCATCGAATGGGCTCTATGGGCCCAACACTTACCCTAAGTGGTCCCTGGGCCAAGCCACCTTGTAACACCCAAGGACTGTGGGCAGATGCAAGATTAGCCCATTAGGTATTATCCTCAATGGTCTTACACTTAACCTCTCAGCCCATAATGATCATACACTGCCCGACAAGAGAGGACCTCTCCCTCGGCTGCAAAGAACAGTGTTGCACTCTCCACTTATTTGGATCCCGGGAATTAAAACCCTTTTGCAAACATTTGAGAAACCATAATATATATACTTTTATATCTCATATAAAATATACTTTGCAAAACAAATCTCAACGGTTGAAATCAGCTGCCGGTAGTCTTGGTTTCCATCAGTGAGAGTGCATCCCCGATCATTACCTTTGTCCAACAAAGGGGCTGATCTTGTCACTATGATCACCCACTCAGATGAATTCTCGGACTGTCCCAACATACCCAGGTTTTGACCCCCGCTAAGGATCTCATTGATTGGTATATCAAAGACAGCCCAATCCGACACCTAGTACAGTATCATAATCGAGTCTAGGGGTGGGGTGTAACTTTCCAGTTTTGCCCATCAATCTCCAAGGTCTAGGGCAATACTGGAAATCTGGTCCAGTTCAAAGATTCAATTAATCCTACACTGTATGTGCCTAGGGTCTCACCCTGGCAGCTGAGATAGGCCACCCCAACCGACTTGGTGGCACCACAGTGTCAGCCTTGTCAGGATAGGTCTCCCCAGACCGACCCACTGGCTGTGAACATTCTAAACCAACACGAGTTTCATTAAGTGTCCAGTTTAAGGGTATTACACAGAAACATACCAAGGGAACATGAATCAAATATGCACTTTTATTCATTTACAATAAACTCATAAAGTACATCATTCTGATTGAAGCTAAGGGCATACAAAACTGTTTAACAGTATCTACTCCTAAATCTTTCATCTTGAAGAGAGAGGATAAGTAGTTTTTAGTTTCATTTATGCCAACCATATTAGTATCCACAATAAGCATATCATCAACATAAAGACGTAAAATTACACCATACTTTTTAGTAAATTTTGAGTAAATGTATCTATCAGCACTATTGTGTTTAAAACCAAAAGCTAGAATGCAAGAATCAAATTTCTCATGCCATTGTTTGGGTGTTTGTTTTAAAACATATAGATCTAGAGATTTAACTAGTTTATAGACTTTCTTCTCATTTCTAGGAAGAACAAAATCCTCTGGTTGTTCCATATAGACTTCTTCATTTAAATCACCATTTATGAAAGCCATTTTAACATCCATTTGATGAACAGATAAGTGATAAATGGAATCTAGGTGTTCTAATGGAAGTTGTTTTGGCCACTGGTGCGTAGGTGTCAAAATATTCAATCCCTTCCTTTTGACTGAATCTTTTGGCTACCAATCTAGCCTTAAAAGTTTGTATAGTTCCATCAGTGTTGTATTTTCTTCTAAACACTCATTTACCTTTGATTGGTTTTGATCCTAGAGGCAAGTGTACTAGTACCCATGTGTTATTTGACATTATTAAACCCATTTCATCATTAATTTATAGCTTCTTTCCAAAAGGCAGCATCTCTAGAAGTCTCTAACTTCTTCTAGGTTCTACTGTAGGTGTTATAGTTGTGTCATTTTTCTTTTTAGTCTCATTTTTTCCAATGGGTATTGAGATCTGAGTTTCTCTTCCTAGTCCTTTGTAATTTTCTATGGATTCAGAACATAGTTTATTTTCAAAGAATTCAACATCTCTAGTTTCAATAATTATGTTGGACTCTAAATTTAGAAGCCTATAGGACTTGCTATGTTTTGCATATCCAACAAACATTCTTCTTTTTGCTATAAGTCCTAACTTGGTTATTTTAGGATCTAGAACTCTATAATATGCTAAGCACCCCCACACTTTTAGGTATGCTAAGTTAGGCTTTCTTCCTGTCCATAACTCATATGGACACTTATTATTAACTATAGAGACAATTCTGTTATGTAAATGATAGGCTGTTAGGAGTACTTCCCCCCCATAGATTTAAGGGTGCATTAGCTTTCATCAACATACAGTTTATCATTTTTGTAATTGTTTTATTTTTCCTTTTGGCCAGGTCATTCTGTTGAGGGGTATAGGGAACAAAACTCTATTGTATTATTCCAAATTCTTCATAGAAAGAATTAAACTCATTCTTAAAGTACTCAACACCTCTATTACTTCTAAGGATTTTACTCATCTTGCCCCTTTTCTAAGCTTATCCTTCGCAAAAATCTCTGCGTACTTCTTTTTAGTCTTTGTTGTTTTGTAGTTTCCTACCTTACAATAAAGAGGGGCAACTGTTAGCACTTAATATTTACTTAGTCCATCGTCTGAACCTCCAATTTACCCCAAACACCTGATCATGTCCTTCTGATCTCTCTATAACGCCAAAAAACCTAAAGAACCTGCTTTTTGCTCCGAGAACCCTCAAATCCACTGTTAAATTTACTCAATAAGAATCCGATGGCCCTGATCAACCCCCATCTCCACTTTGATCCTTAGATTAGAAACCGCCATCATACTCAAGACCTCCAGAATTACCTACCCAACAAATCCCAACTAAAAATTCCTCAATTTACCTTCTCATCAAGTGAAGATTCCATTTCAACCCCTTTCGTTAGCCTAAAACATTTACAACCTAGATCCCATGATCCAAACACATCTGAGCTAATTGGACCATACGATTGAGCCCTAGAAACACCAAAATACCTGCCCATAAAGTTGTAACCCAAGATTCCCCCATTTACCCTTTCATCAAACTAAGATTCTGTTCTAACTTCTCTCGTTAACCCAAATTCCTACAATCTTGACCCCATGAACCAATAAGACATTACCACCAGATCTCAGATACTCTAACAAATCCACTTGTAAAATTTTAACCCAAAATACCCTTGTTCGCTCCCATCACATAAAGATTATGTTCTAAAGCTCAATCATTACCATTCCAGATCTACCTGATCCAGGCCCAATTAGGCCAATTTAACCCCACCAATCAACTCAGAATTCTCAAAAATGCTACCCTATGAAGTTTTAACCAAAAATACCCCTATTTACTTATTCATTCAAAAATATTCTATTTTGGTCAATCTCATTAGCCCATACACACAAAACCCCTCTCTATAGTCAAACCCATCTCAACCTTTTGATCTTTGACCAAAAAATTCTAGCCATCCATCAAAGAACCCCAGTTTGACCCCCTGGACATAATTTGAACCAAATATATCAAAATTATAGAAATGCTCGTCGAAACCCGAAAAATTTCTAAAATGCCAATATGCCCTATTATAAATACAAAGCTAAGTTTAAAATTTTAATCTAATGCATTATACAGTGGCATCTTCCTTCAAATCCAAAACCAAAGTGGCGGTGGCAAGAAGGAGCTCTTGACATAGTAGTGTCCCCCCTTGCACCCTTGGCTTCTCTCTCTCATTCGCTTTCTTCCTATTCTTCTTTATCCTTTTCATCTTCTTCCTAGAAATTGTAGCACTGTTCATCTTCCCCTTTTTCTCAATGCAAAGGTAGTGAATAGAGGAGGTCAAACCTTCCCCATTTCTTTCCCTCATTTCTCTTATTCTCTCACTCTCTCCTTATTGTATTAACCTAATCAACCTAGCTTCTTTTCCCCTATTATTGTTGTCCCAACTGAACCGCCATTGCAGCTACTTGCAGTGGTGGCATTCTTCTCTCTATCTCTCTTTCCTCCCCTCTTCCATGGGTTTTCCCTCCTCTCCATCTCCCTTTTTTTGCCGTTCAGACTATGTGTCAAGTCCCCTTTTCTCTTTAACATTCTTTGGCGGAGAAAAACCAACAATAGTAGCCATATCTTAAAGCCATTTACTTCTCAGATTTTGACAAGAATCATATTAGAAAGTTAATCTTCCTGCTTGTCTCTCAGTTATGAACTTGTTCTTAACTTTGGAGTTTGGGAAAAGTGATTTAGATGAGGAGTCCTCACCCTTATTGCAACATCTACATCAAATTGCAATCATCTGATGTTTTTCCCTTCTTTCGTCAATTAATTTTAGGGCAAACACAACAAGGAGAACTGATGGTGCTGAATTAGCTCCGGTTCTTGACATCAACACAGGTTTGTCGTTCATTTTTCTTCAATAGCTATATAGATTAAAACTCTCCATTATTTAGATATTGAATTAGGTCATTATTATTTTTTTAAGATTTATTTTCCTTGTTTTGATGGTTACTAAGGATAATATTTATATATTCTTCTGCTTTTGGATTAAGGTCTGATTGAATGAAAGATTGTAGAGACTCAAAATCTAAGGTTGTTAGTTATTCTCTTTGGGTGTTTTTCTTAATCAACCATTTATCATTTCTACCATGTTACTGTTTATGGCTAGAAGTCTCTATGCTAAGCAAATGGAATTGTTTTTGTAGTGGTTAGGGATATATATAATGGATATATAAGATATCACTAAAAATTAGGTGATAGAAGGAGGATGTAGCAGAATAGGGGGTGGATCATCTCTCTTTAGATCAGATTAAGAGGGAAGGGAAGGAAAATCAGTTATAGGGAGTGAAAAACAATCTCAAAATAAAATATAAATAAATAAATAATGGTAGAGATTAGGGATTGATGCTTAGCGGTTAGGAGAAATGGGCAAGTTAAGAATGGTAAAAGGAGGGGGGTAGGTTAAAGAATAATTAGTGAATAAATAATCAAATGGGGTCCCATAAGAAAATAATAAAATAAATAAATAAATGAATAAATCATAAAAATAAAAAATAATGATAATAAAATAATGAAAATAAAAAATAAACAATAAAAATATGGAAAGTTCTCTTTCATGTTGGTTTTCTCTTGTAGTTTGATTTCTTTATGATTAATATTCTCTTGATTAGCTAATTATATCTTTATGCTTATGTTTATTTGGGATACCTTGTGGGCTCCTGCTATTGGACCCATGAAAGGGATGCCTAACCCCTTCCCTTTTCCATCCGAGTCTTTCCCAGACTGGTGTAGTTAATGCGTAGGCTTTGTAGTTACTACAAATGAAAACGATTTTTTATGCCATTCCTGGAGGTCCCATCACCTACATTTCTTAAACTGATGGGTGGTGACTCCAAATCAGCCTAAGTGAGCCATTTTCCCATGCTCATAGTGATGCATGTTAGATGTCTAAACATTGTAGAACAAATTATCCAAGTTCTAGTACCAAAGTTAATGCATGTTTTGATTTAATTCAGTCTAATGTTTGGGGTCCTTTAGTCATTATTTGCATGGACAACTATCGGTATTTTATTAGTTTTATTGATCACTTTACAAGATGCATTTGGATTTATTTGATTAAAGAAATAGAAGAAGTACCTAGAATCATTATTGTGTTGTGTATGATGATTGGAACACATTTTGGAAAGTAGGTTAAACAGTTCCATTTCAAGAGTTCTCTAAATTTGTTCTTTGAAGATGAAGGGAGCTTAGGTCGGTCATCATGTACTTAAATGCCATAATAGAATGGAGATGCACAAAGGAATAATAGACTTTTACTTGTGACTACTCATTCTCTAGTCATCAACCAAATGCCATCCAAGGTTTTGGGGATGAGAACCCTTTTTCTGTCTTGTGTCTAGAGCAAGCTATGCTCTCTTTGCCTCCCAAGGTTTTTGGTTATGTATGTTTTATTCATATTAATGATCTTATTAAATGGACAAAGTTGGATCCAAAGGCAATCCATGGGGTGTTCTTGGGTTATTCTCCTACATAAAAGGGTATAAATGTCTTGATCCAACTACTGGAAGGAATTTCATCACCAAGGATGTCACCTTTTGTGAGTCACAATCCTTCCTTAAGCCTCAATGAAATCCTATTCAAGGGGAGACTAGTGGAGTAGAAGAGACATCCTCAAAGTCTAACCCTTTTGTATCCGCTCCTACTTCTCCTACTTCTTCTTCAGAGCCTCCTCATATTGAACCTTCTTCCTCTTGTCTAATGGAAACTACAATGGTGACGTAATGATGACCTAGATGATGAAAGGCAGATATGTGTTTATCGAAGAGAGAGAAAGAGAGGCCTACCAGTGAATAACTATGACTAATCAGGAACTTCAGATTCTGGCCAAGGTATTGCTCCTCACATTACTTCCTCTAATCCAAATTCAAATCTTTGTATTGCCTTGCAGAAACCGGTTCGTTCATGCCCTTTATCCTATTAATAGATTTGTTTCATATTATCACTTGTCACCTACCTATTACTCTTTTGTATTGGCCTTGTCCTCTGTTTCTACCCCTTCTAGGCAAGGTTCAAAGTATCGAAAACATCAAGTGTATCGGAAAGGTAATTTTAAGAGACATATCAAGATACACCTTGGATATGCATGCATATCAGAGAAGAACTAAGATACACATAGATATGCTTAGACACACTATAAATATTTTAATAAATCATAAAAATACATCAATAACACTAAATATAAGACCTTAATGAGGTGTATATACATTAAATTAATATATTTTAATGGTTTTATGAAGAAATATATTGTAGCTAATTATAATTTCATTAAAAATCCTATGCTTAACTATAATTTATAAATTATAATTCTTAAGTTTTAATGTTTTATGAGATGGGAAAAATCCAATTCTCCTATCCAACCATAAAACATGGATTGGCACAACTTCTATGTGAAAATGTAATTAATAATTATTTATTATTCATTTCCAAAAATTATAAAAAATAAATACACATTATATAATATATTAAAAAAATAGTTATTAAAGGAGAAGTTTCAATTGCTTTGTGGATATGATAGATCATCCATAGAATTACAAAATATTCAATCATTGTGATCAAATGATAAAATATAATTAATTAATTAATTAATTTTTAATTCTAAAAATATAAAAATTAAAAAAATAATCATTAAAGAAGAAATTTCAATTGGTCTGTGGATATGATAAATCATCCATAGAATTATAATATATTCAATTGTTTTGATCAAATAATAAAATATAATTAATTATTATTTATTTTTTAATTCTAAAAATATAAAAAATCAAAAAAATATATATATTAAAGAAGACATTTTAATTGCTCTATGGATATGATAGATAAACCCATAGATCTAAAACATATTTAGTCTTCATTAGCAGAGAAAAAATTACATTTTTAAATTTTTTGTTAATTTATATTTTCCCCAAATATCTTCATGAAATTTCCATAAATCTACTAATAAAAAACATTGTGATTTTGAATGTAAAAAATGTAGATCAACATAAATTTAAACATTCAAGAAAAAAAGAAATAACAAGATATTATAAAAGATTGAAAAGATTTACCTATTTTTGCCATATTTTTTCAAAATTTGAAAAATCTTTAAAAAATTTAACGATTCACACTTATTTCTTGCAAACTTTTGCAAATCAAGCACTCTAGGAATGAAGTTTGGAGTTTTAGAGTCATTTGGGGGTGAAAGAAGGCTTATTTTAGGGAAAATAATCTTGCTTTCCCCCTTTAATTTTTTTTTTTTAGTTTTAGCCGTAACTTTTTGTCGATGCGCTACTGATACGCCCTGATACACCCCCAATACGCCCCTGATACGGGTCTGATATGCATGAAAAAAATGAAACATCCGATTTCCATGTGTATCTCATATCGATTTTTCAAAGATATGATACAATACGCCTCGTATTGGGAATGGAGGGAAGCTATGGATGAGGAAATGTAAGTCATGTTGAAAGCTAACACTTGGGAGCTTGTGGATCTACCAACCGAGAAAAGCACTGTAGGGTGTAAGTGGGTATATAGTCAAGCACAAGGCTGATGGAATTAACTATAAGGAGACCTTTGCTCGATTATCAACTTGAATACTATACGGGTGTTACTCTCTCTTGCAACAAATTTTTCTTGGGAGCTACATCAGTTACATGTCTAGAATGCTTTCTTAAATGAAAATCTACAAGAAGTCTACATGGACCTCCTCTAGGGTATGACATGAGAGGAAAGGTATGCAAGCTAAGGAGGACCTTATATGGCCTCTAGGGGTGGATTTGAGCCGAGCCAAGCCAAATACTTGGCTATTCGAGCTTGGCTCACAGGAATAGTATTAGGCTCGAGCTTGAGCTTAAGCTTGATTCGAGCTAGAGACTTGAGCTCAAGCTCAGCTCGGTTTATAGCTTGCAAGTTCGAGCTCAGCGTGGCTCGAGCTCGACTATAAGCCAGGTTTTTTTTTAAATAAAAATTATATGATTAAATTGTTTTTTTTTAGACAAAAACTTAAGAATTATAAAAATTATTTACTAATATACATGAAAAATAAAAATATTATTATTTATAATAAAATTATTTATTATATATTTATATGTATGTATGTATGTATGTATGTATGTATATAATAAAAATTATTTATTTAATACTAGGCTCGCGAGCCTCATGAGCCGAGCTTCACTAGGCTTGAGTTCGACTTGAGCAAACGAGCCTATATATTGGGCTCCAATTAGACTTGAAGCTTAGTTTAAATTGAGCCAAGTTGAGCTTTTCACGAGCCAAGCTTGAATATCTTGTGAAAGGCTTGACTCGTGGCCACCCCTAATGGTCTCAAATTATCTCCAAGGGCTTGGTTTGAAAGATCATGCAAGGTAATGAAGGTTGTTGGGTACAAGTAGAGCAATGCTAATCACATGTTGTTATATAAAAAAAATGAAGGAAAACTAACAACATTAATTGTTTATGTTGATGGTATCGTTGTTACAGGAGATGATTCAAATGAGATTCGAAAGTTGAAAGACTTCTTAGCCTCAGAGTTTGAAATCAAATATCTAGGACCTCTAAAATATTTCTTGGGAATAGAGGTGACTAGATTTAGACAGGGAATATACATATGCCAAAGGAAGTATGCATCATACCTTCTAAAAGAGACAGGGAAGCTAGGAGCCAAACCACTAGACACTCTTATAGAGCAAAATCATGGGTTGCAGGAAGATGATGGAGAACTGTATCCTAACAAAGAGAGTTATCAGAAATTAGTTAGAAAATTGCTTTATTTATCCCTTACAAGTTTCTGATATTGCATATGCAATTCATGTGGTTAGCCAATTTATGCATACTCCACAAGTTGCACATATGAGGGTAGTAGAAAGGATCTTGAGATACTTGAAGACATATCCTGAGAAGGAATTATTATTTAAGAAATGTAATGAAATAGATGTAGAAGCCTACATTGATAATGATTGGGCAAGTTCTCGTGGAGATAAAAAGGTCTACGTCTAGATATTGCACCTTCATAGGTGGCAATCTAGTCACTTGGAGATACAAGAAATAAACAGTTGTTGCAAGATCATGTGCCAAGGTTGAATATAAGGCTATGGCCCATGAAGTTACAGAACTACTTTTGTTTTAGATTCTTCTAAAAGAGTCAGGGATAGGAGTAACTAGACCTTTAATGTTGTATTGTGATAGTCAGGCTACAATCAACATTGCTAACAACCCAGTCCAACATGATAGAACAAAGCATATTGAGATTGATAGACTATTTGTGTGAGAAGGAATTGTTTCTAGGGACCTTTACCTCTCTTATATGCCATGTACAAGACAACTAGCTGATGTTCTTACCAAGGGGCTTACGAAGACAAGATTTATGGAACTGTTATGCAAGTTGGGCATGAAAGATATCTATGCTCATCTTGATGGAGAGTGTTGTAAGACTTATTTTGTAGTCTTGGGCCTTAGTTGTCAACTATTATCAGTACATTGTTCTTAGTAGTCAACTACTATTGGTATACTATTCCTAGTAGTCGAGTACTTGGTGAAGAGATTTCCTAGTAGTCGACTACTTGGACACCGTTGTACTTTTTCATATTTTTATTTTGATCGCCCTAATATAATAGAATGATTGGTGCAACCAACATAACTTTTTGGCCTCTCTCACATCTTTTCTCTCTCTCTCTCTCTCTTATCCTCTTCTCTTCTTCTTGGAAAATAGTATATAATATAATATAATGTTTAAACATATATATATGTATGTGCGTATTCATTTAACATTTCATACATTCACTACAAGAAATTTTTGTTTAGATGGTGGTTTCCCTCCAGTGATCTTGTGCAATTGCCAACAACTCCAAAAAACCTTTTTCCCACCTAATGTTTGATTAGGAACCGGTGTTCAAGTTTTGATGGGAAACAATTCACTTAGACACATGGTGGGTACTAACAATAATGCTTTGGCAAAAAAAAAAAAAAAAAAAAAATCCATTGATAGGTCAAGACCCCTGGCAATTAGGGCTATAAATGGATCATATTCAACAAATGTAAATCTGATCTGATTATTGAATAATTGCATCCAAATCCAATCTGATTTGGATTTAGTCTAAATCCATTTTAATTTTGTAAAATACAAAAAACTAAAAAGTTAGTTACTTTTCAACTTTATATATAATAGACTAATGTAAACATAACATACTAAATTTATTTTATATATATAAATTCATATATAATATAATGTATAAAAATATATTTTTCATAATTTAAATATAATTATATAAAATTTATGTATTAAAATCAATACGTTTTCGTTTGTTTGTGGTGTAAATATGGACCGGTGTAAAACTTCACTCCGGTTTGTATTTGTCGGTGTTTCTATGAGGTGTAGTTAAACATTGAGAATCAATGTAAAACTCCACTCACGGTAGAGCTTTACATCAACAATCGATGTAAATACAACATCGATAAAATCATTGTAAATATTTACATCGATAATAATACATTTCAAATTCCAACGATTCACGACTTTAAGCTGATCGGTGTTGGAACTGTTAGACAGTTTTGTATGCCCTTAGCTCCAATCAGTTTTGATGTACTTTTGACATTTAGTGTAAATGAATAAAGTGCATGTTTGATTCATGTTGTGTGGTATGTTTCTGTGTAAGACCCTTAAATTGGACACTTAATGAGACTCGTGTTAGTTTAGAATGTTCACAGTCGTTGGATAAGTCTGGAGAGATTTATCCTACCAAGGCTGACACTGGTGGGCTGCCAAGTGTTGGGGTGGCCTATTTCAGCTGCCAGGGTGAGACCCAAAGCACATGTAGTGTAGGATTACTTGAATCTTTGAACTAGACCAGATTTCTAGTATTACCCTAGACCATGGTGATTGATGGGCAAAACTGGAAAGTTACACCTGACCCCTAGACTCGATTATGATACTGCACTAGGTGTCGGATTGGGCTATTTTTGATATGCCAATCAGTGAGATCCTTAGCGGGGGTCAAAACCTGGGTATGTTGGGACAGTCTGAGAATTCATCTGAGAGGGTGATCATAGTGACTGGATCAGCGCCTTTGTCGGACAAAGGTAATGATCAGGGATGCACTCTCTTTGGTGGAAACCAAACTGCCGGCAGTTGATTTCAATCATTGAAATTTTGTTTTGCAAAATTTATATATAAGATATATAGATATATACGGTTTCAAAATGTTTGCAAATGGTTTTAATTCCCCGGATCCATATGAGCAGAGAGTGCAACACTGTTCCTTGCAGCCGAGGGAGAGTTCCTCTCTTGTCGGACAGTGTTTGATCATTATGGGCTGAGAGGTTAAGTGTAAGGCCATTTAGGGTTATACCTGATGGGTTAATCTTGCATCTGCCCACAGTCTCAGGGTTTTTATAAGATGGCTTGACCCAGGGACTACTTTGTGCAAGTGTTGGGCTCATAAAGTCCATGTGATGGATGCAGGGGGTTCACTGGGTTGTCCAATGAATTCGGCTAGGCCTTGTAACAAAGGCTGGGCCAAACCCATGTGGCTGATGTGTAGATCAATGCTTGGGGCCCACGCCATTCAAAGAAGCCCAACTGGGCAGTAGTTTGGAAGCCTGTTGAGCACTTAATACATATTGGGCCTAAAGCCCATTTCGAACTGGCTGATTTAATTACCCACTTAAAGGGGCGGATCTGAGATTAGGGCAAGGCAAAGGATTGGGTCTTGACCCTATCCATTTTTGGAGACCAAATTCAAATAAAGATTTGAATCTGGTAACCTCCTGATAATATCAGGAGTGGGTTAACCAAATTTGCAGATAGGATTAAGATAATTCCCTATCCAAATACAGATTTGGATTGTGATAACTCCTAATAGGATTATGAGGTTTCTTAATCACTAAGAAAGAGGAGAAACCCTAATCTTGAATTACAAGAATTTGAACCAAGGGTTTAGCAGAAAAAAAGCCTCCTGCAATTTGAGATAGGATCTTATAAACCCAAGAGAGAAAAAGCAAATATGCCAACTTCATCTCTAGAGTTCTTCTCCAGCCACCGCAATTCACTGCCTGGTTCAATCTCTCTGAGAGGGAAAGATCAAGAAGGTATTCTTGATATCAGTATTTGCTGAAAGGTTGGTTGTGTACGGTGCTCTTCGCTTCCATCGAATTCTTGTCAAGAATTTGGTTCGTAGGACGAACACTACTGGTTCTGTTCCAGTATCACTGCGTCATCTTCAGTGGGAGCAGATCTTGGGAGTATTCTTTGGGCGTGAACACCAACGTTGGGAGATACCAACTCTTCGTATCAGGTATAACCCTTCCCTTTCTCTTTGGTTCAGATCTGGTTTGGTTTTGGTTCAATTAGAACCTTGAATATTGTATTCTAAAATCAGGGAATATGATTCCCAGTTGGAAGGGAGGAGAGAAATTTTTTGAAATTCGCCAACCCTGTTCCGTTGCATTCTTGGCGTCCATACAATGGATCTCTCCTTCCTTTCTGGAACTCCACAATGTACCTCAAGGCCCAGCCGAGAGGTCAAAGGAGGGCTATTCGGCCCGTAAAGCCCATGCAGCACTCTTTGGGAGAGCCCAAAGAGAGAACCCAGCCACAGCCTTCCAAGGGAGTCTATTCAGCTCAGCAAGGAGGATGCCCATTTGCAGCTCAAGAGCATTCCAAATTGCACCCCAAGAGAAGATAGGGGTGGCAACTTCTAGAAAGTTCAAGAGAAGCTAGGGGCAGCAACTTCTAGAAGGTTCAAAAGTCGCTAAAGGCGCCAAACTTTCTAGATGAGAGAACTTTCTAGATGAGAGAAAGGGGATGAAGAGAAAGCTATAAAAGGAGAAGAGAAAGAGAGGAAAATGGGTCAAAAACCTTTTGGGTGAATTCTTTTTGGGAGAAGATAAAGATAGGCGCAAAAGAGGAGAAGATTCAACAATATTCAACAGAAGAAGAAGCTGATTTTGAATTTGGAGAAGAAGCCATTGGAGGAGATCAATCTAGGTTGTCTTCTTCCTAGATTTCTTCACAAGTGGTAATCGAATTCAGTTAGGGCTTTCATGTTTATTTTCTCCATTAATTCAATCATTCTTGCTGTAATTGAATGATGTTTCATGTAATTTCAGATCTGTAATTAGTTCTCTAGGGTTATTCGAATGGATTAGATTCAATTTTAATGTTTCTTGATTAGAAATTTAATTGTTAAAACTGTTAGCCGAATTGATCTTAATCTTTGTAATGTCTGAATTGTTTGAGAAAGAATTTAGGCAATCTTAATTCTATTTGGCTGAACTGTTCTTCTTTCTTAGAGTTTTAGATTGCTTGAGAAAGAGTTTAGAAATTCAGATCTGCTAATCAAGAACCAAATTGAGTGCAAGGTTAGAGATAACTTGCACAATTTGGTTGGTGATCATTCAATCTGAAATGATGCCCTAGAATTTCTAGATCTTAATGCATGCATGGGAATTAGATTCTTGTTAGAGATAGAAGAATCATCACTCATGCATAAAATGAACATCCGCTTGAGAGAGTTTGTTCATTGCCTTGGGGTTTCACCAAACCAAGGCTGAATCCTAATTTAATCGAATGACCTAGAGAACTAATTGCTGAAGCAATTCAATGCATAGTGAGCTTATCTTCTCAATTGCATGAAAGGTGTTTGATCAAATTTGTTAGAGATAGTTTGTTAGATAGGAATTCAGTTTTTGATTAGGTAAGCATTTTGAATAATCAGATAATAGATGGCTGATATATTACTAGTAGTTGTTACATAAGTCCTCGTGGGAACGATACTCTATTCATCACTCTATTACTTGTGCGGCTGGTGCACTTGCAAGTGTAGCAAATGCGCATCATACCTTTTATCCAAATTCATGAGTTCTTTTATAACAAAGGATAATAGTTTAATGTAGCAACATTCCCCTTGTCTAAAATCCCTAGTAGGATGTTGTCAAGGTGTATTAAACTTTTCAAGGTTTATGAAAAATAACACTTTGTAAAGGAAAAATTATCATCAAGAAAGTTCTCTTCTTGCTAAACAAAACAACCTCATATTTCTAGAGTTGGAGATGCCATTGCTTGTGTTGTTATCTCTTTTCTTCTAAATGGCAATACACAGGGCTTTGACTTTGCCAGGAATATTAATGGATTGAGGAGGTTTTTTTTCTCATAAATTCCTTTTTTCTATAACCTTTAAATCTGATGATAAGATTTGAAGCCCTGAACCAAGTAGTTTTAAATCACAAATCCTTCCTTTTCTACATGGCATCATCTAACAATTCTGCCATCTGCCCACAGCCCCTAGGTTTTTATAAGATGGCTTGACCTAGGGACTACTTAGTGCAAGTGTTGGGCCCATAAAGTTTATGTGATGGGCTCAGGGGGGTCACTGGGTTGTCCAGTGAATTCGGCAACGACTTTTAACAAAGGCTGGGCCAAACC
This sequence comes from Nelumbo nucifera, assembly GCF_055504915.1. Lineage (NCBI taxonomy): Eukaryota > Viridiplantae > Streptophyta > Magnoliopsida > Proteales > Nelumbonaceae > Nelumbo > Nelumbo nucifera. The sequence continues at coordinate 30,893,140 of NC_142649.1, forward strand.
CATGTGGCCGATGTGTAGATCAATGCTTGGGTCCCATGTTATACAAAGAAGCCCAACTGAGCAGCAGTTTGGAAGCCTGTTGAGCACTTAATACATATTGGGCCTAAAGCCCATTTTGAACTGGCTGATTTAATTACACACTTAAAGGGGCGGATCTGAGATTAGGGCAAGCCAAAGGATTGGGTCTTGACCCTATCCATTCTTGGAGACCAAATTCAAATAAAGATTTGAATATGGTAACCTCCTGATAATATCTGGAGTGGGCTGACCTAATCTGCAGATAGGATTAAGATAAGTCCCTATCCAAATATAGATTTGGATTGGAATAACTCCAAATAGGATTACGCGGTTTCTTAATCAATAAGAAAGAGGAGAAACCCTAATCTTGAATTACAACAATTTGAACCAATGGTTTAGCAGAAAAAAGCCTCCTACAATTTGAGATATGATCTTAGAAACCCAAGAGAGAAGAAAAGCAAATACGCCAACTTCATCTCTAGAGTTCTTCTCCAGCCGCCGCCATTCACTGCCTAGTTCAATCTCTCTGAGAGGGAAAGATCAAGAAGGTATTCTTGATATCAATATTTGCTGAAAGGTTGGTTGTGTACGGTGCTCTTCGCTTCCATCGAATTCTTGTGAAGAATTTGGTTCGTAGGACGAACACTGCTGGTTCTGTTCCAGTATCACTGCGTCATCTTCAGTGGGAGCAGATCTTGGGAGGGAGAAACCCTAATCTTGAATTACAACAATTCGAACCAATGGTTTAGCAGAAAAAAGCCTCCTACAATTTGAGATATGATCTTAGAAACCCAAGAGAGAAGAAAAGCAAATACGCCAACTTCATCTCTAGAGTTCTTCTCCAGCCGCCGCCATTCACTGCCTAGTTCAATCTCTCTGAGAGGGAAAGATCAAGAAGGTATTCTTGATATCAATATTTGCTGAAAGGTTGGTTGTGTACGGTGCTCTTCGCTTCCATCGAATTCTTGTGAAGAATTTGGTTCGTAGGACGAACACTGCTGGTTCTGTTCCAGTATCACTGCGTCATCTTCAGTGGGAGCAGATCTTGAGAGTATTCTTTGGGCGTGAACACCAACGTTGGGAGATACTAACTCTTCGTATCTGGTATAACCCTTGCCTTTCTCTTTGGTTCAGATCTGGTTCGGTTCTGGTTCAATTAGATCCTTGATATTGTATTCTAAAATCAGGGAATATGATTCCCAGTTGGAAGGGAGGAGAGAAATTTTTTGAAATTCGCCCACCCTGTTCCGTTGCATTCTTGGCATCCATACGATGGACCTCTCCCTCCTTTCAGGAACTCCATCGATGTACTTTTACAGCGATAGAGTTTCACATCACAAACAACATAGCCTAAATGTTATGATATAATTGGATTCAGATTTTAATGAGATCGGATGGAGTGAAATCAGAATCTGACACTATTATTAATTGGATGCATATTACAAAATTTGAATTCGATCCAATTTCGTAAACTCATTGTCTGAATCCAAGATAATGGGATTGGATGCTAGATCGGGTCATGGATTTTTTACTATAATTGACAAGCCTACTTGCAATTACCCATGACAAATATGAGGTTAACATTTTGTTGTCATCTTCAAAACATTTGTAGCCTGCTATTTTCTTCATGAGCTTTTTGATGCTTTATCTCCTAAAAGCTACAGTTAAGAAATATTCATAAAATTCCAGAAATTCAAGTATGAATAAAATTCAAGAAATTCAAGAAATATTGCAGGATTTATATAGTGCATATAAATCATACTTTCAAATTCATATATAATATTCAATTCAGATTGTTAGTTTGAAGTTCTTTGAATTTATAGATTTGGAATTCATGATTTCAGTGGTTGAAACACAACAAATATTTATCTTTAAGCTAACATATTTATCTTGAAACACAACAAATATGTATTTATCAAAAAGAGTAGTTTCAAATATGCTATCAAAAAGTGTAGTTTCAAAAACTAGAAAATTTGAGAAACCACATTGAGTACTCGGAAGAGATCACACAGTACGAAGAAGAAACCACATGAACATTTCATCGAGGCAATTATAGGCTGAATCATACCATCAAAGACATGACAACTGCCCTCACAATTCAAACTGAGCAAGATATGGTTAATATGTTGTATCAAGAAGTTATGGACTTACACTCAGAGGGGTTTGATATTCAAGTCTTAAATGCAATATTTGGGTACCTAGTGGAAAATGAGAAGGAAGCAAGGATTTTCATTGCTAGGGAGAAGATCCTACGAGCCTAGATGGTATGCACTATCTTAACAAAATTGCCTGGATTTAGAAGGATACCACACCCTATTGAGAGAGAAGGTTGCTGAGTTTCAAACAGTCTACATTGGACAATCTAAATTTCTCAAATTTTCTAGTTTTTGAAACTACACTTTTTGATAGCATATTTGAAACTACTCTTTTTGATAAATACATATTTGTTGTGTTTCAAGATAAATATGTTAGCTTAAAGATAAATATTTGTTGTGTTTCAACCACTGAAATCATGAATTCCAAATCTATAAATTCAAAGAACTTCAAACTAACAATCTGAATTGAATATTATATATGAATTTGAAAGTATGATTTATATGCACTATATAAATCCTGCAATATTTCTTGAATTTCTTGAATTTTATTCATACTTGAATTTCTGGAATTTTATGAATATTTCTTAACTGTAGCTTTTAGGAGATAAAGCATCAAAAAGCTCATGAAGAAAATAGCAGGCTACAAATGTTCAAGGATCAATCTTGAACCATAAACTGAACCAGATCTGAACCAAAAGGAGTGGGAGAGGATTATACCTGATACGGAGAAATACTATCTCCCAATGGAGGTGTTCACGCCCAAGGAAGGATCCAAAATCTGCTCCCACTGAAGATGGCGCAGTGAAGGATGGAGCAGAATAAGCAATGTTCTTCAAAAGAACTTGACCCTTCGCAAGAATCAACTGGACGGCTTGTGAGTACAGCTCCAATCAATCTTTTCCCAAAAGATTGAAATCAAGATCCAATCTTGATTGCTCCCAAGAACTGGAGATCGAACTGAAGGAATGGCAATGGCAGGAAGGTGGCGGCAGAAGAGAATTCGCAGTATGCAGGAAATCTCTCAATCTCTCTTTCTTTAAGAGAAGAATGCTGTTGATGATGTTGTGTTGTGTCATGGCTGCCGCCCCCTTCCCCTTTTATAATCTTAAAGGGATCAGCTCCTAATCAGATTAGGAGTTGCTAATCCAAATCATATTTGGGTTAGAAGTCCCTTAGTGATAAGGGATAATCCTTATCTTATCTGCAAATCAGATCAGCTGTCTCCTAATCTAATTAGGAGGTTTCCAGATCTAAATCTTATTTAGATCTTGGACTCTCTGAGTGGATAGGGTCTAAGCCCAATCCTTTTAGCTGACCCACTTCAGAATTCGCCCCATTTAAATGACTGATCAAATCAGCCCAGTTCGAAATGGGCTTAAGGCCCATTAAGGTTATGTACTCAAAAAAAAACTTTCCAAATTGCTGCCCAGTTGGGCTTCCTTGTATGGCGTGGGACCCAAGCATTGATCTACACATCAGCCACATGGGTTCAGCCCAGCCTTTGTTACAAGGCCTGGCCGAATGCACTGCTAAAGACAGTGTACCCCCTAAAACCCATCAAATGAGCTCTATGGGCCCAACACTTACACTAAGTGGTCCCTGGGCCAAGCCACCTTGTAACACCCAGGGACTGTGGGCAGATGCAAGATTAGCCCATTAGGCATTATCCTCAATGGTCTTACACTTAACCTCTCAGCCCATAATGATCATACACTGCCCAACAAGAGAGGACCTCTCCCTCGGCTGCAAGGAACAGTGTTGCACTCTCCACTCATATGGATCTTGGGAATTAAAACCTTCTTGCAAACATTTTAGAAACCATATATATATTCTTTTATAACTTATATAAAATATATTTTGCAAAACAAATCTCAACGGTTAAAATCGGCTACCGGCAGTCTTGGTTTCCATCAGTGAGAGTGCATCCCCGATCATTACCTTTGTCCGACAAAGGGGCTGATCCTGTCACTATGATCACCCACTCAGATGAATTCTCGGACTGTCCCAACATACCCAGGTTTTGACCCCCGCTAAGGATCTCACTGATTGGTACATCAAAGATAGCCCAATCCGACACCTAGTGCAATATCATAATCGAGTCTAGGGGTCGGGTGTAACTTTCCAGTTTTGCCCATCAATCTCCAAGGTCCAGGGCAATACTGGAAATCTGGTCCAGTTCAAAGATTCAATTAATCCTACACTGTATGTGCCTAGGGTCTCACCCTGGTAGCTAAGACAAGCCACCCCAACCGACTTGGTGGCACTACAGTGTCAGCCTTGTCAGGATAGGTCTCCCCAGACCGACCCACTGGCTGTGAACATTCTAAACTAACACGAGTCTCATTAAGTGTCCAGTTTAAGGGTATTACACAGAAACATACCAAGGGAACATGAATCAAATATGTATCTTTATTCATTTACAATAAACTCATAAAGTACATCATTCTGATTGAAGCTAAGGGAATACAAAACTGTCTAACAGCTCCCACTTGCACTTAGGTCCAATCAGGTACTAGCCGGAGTCCCATGCTTTCCACGTGTTTCTCAAACACTTTCTGTGATAGTGGCTTAGTCAATGGGTCTACCACATTCTCCGCTGATGCTACCTCTTTACACTATCCTCCCGTAGGTCCAGCGTTGTCATACAACAGTGGAATGGGTGATGTGCTGAATTCCAAATTCAGGAATGAACACCTTCATTCATAAGGCAGCCTCACTTACGGCAATGCTTTCGGCTTGGGTTGTGGACTATTAATTTGCTACTAAGGACCCCTGTTTGCTGAAATTCAGGAAACAACACACGATCCTATCGTGAAAACATATCCAGATGTAGACTTTCTATCATCTGGGTCTGACTGAAAATCGGCATCTGTAAACCCCTGGATCTGTAGTGAGCTACCGTCGAACACCAGACAAAACTCTTTTGTCCTTCGAAGGTACTTAAGTATGTTTTTCACAGCAGTCCAATGCTCCTGCCCTGGGTTGGCCTGAAATCTGCTTACTACACTCACTGCCTGAGCTATGTCAGGATGAGTGCACAGCATGGCATACATGATGCTCCCTAAGGCTGAGGCATAAGGAACGTCTTTCATGCCATCAATCTCCTCAGAAGTCTTGGGTGACATCTTCTTGGAGAGAGTGACTCCGTGCCTGAAAGGAACATTTCCTTTCTTGGAGTTTTCCATGATGTATATTTTGACTATTTTGTCATTGTAAGCAGATTGGGATAATCCTATTATCCGCTTCGATCTATCTCTATAGAGTCGAAGACCCAGTATATAGGAGGCTTCTCCAAGATCTTTCATGGAGAATTGCTGCGAAAGCCATACTTTCACCGTAGTTAACATTCCTATATCATTCCCAATGAGTAGAATGTCATCTACATACAGAACCAAGAAGGTAACCTTATCCCCACTGTACTTCCTGTAGACACAGGGTTCATCCGGATTCTGCTCGAAGTCAAACGATTTGACAGCAGAGTTAAAACGGATGTTCCAACTTCTAGAAGCTTGCTTAAGCCCATAAATGGATCTGTTAAGTTTACATACCATGTTTTCCTGACCTGCAGCAATGAAGCCTTGCGGCTGCTGCATATAGATATCTTCAGTAAGATCTCCATTCAGGAATGCAGTTTTGACATCCATCTGCCAAATCTCATAATCATGGTATGCTGTTACAGCTAGCAGGATCCTAATGGATTTAAGCATGGCCACAGGCAAAAAGGTTTCCTCATAATCGATGCCCTCTTTCTGAGTGTACCCTTTCGCCACTAGACGAGCCTTGAAGGTCTAAATCCTGCCATCGGGGCCCTTCTTCGTCTTGTAAATCCATTTGCAACCGATTGCTTTTACCCCGGAGGGTGGATCTACTAGAGTCCAGACTCTATTGGCCTCCATTGAGTCCATCTCTGCTCTCATGGCCTCCACCCACTTCTGGGAATCTATGTCCAACATAGCTTCCGCGTAAGTCACAGGATCCTCCTCACTAGTCAAGGTTTCCACCAGGTAACTATCCTGGTCATAACCATAACGGACTGGTGGCCTGGATGCCCGAGTGGATCTTCTAAGTTGGTCACTACCTGGAACTTGTGGGACATCTCCCACTGCTCCTGAGCTCTCCTCATCAAGAACAATTTCCTGACGATGGGTGTCCAGGATATAGTCGGTTTCCAAGAATTGTGCATTTCGACTGCAGAACACTTTCTGCTCACTTGGGTCATAGAAAAGGTAACCTACAGAGCCTTTTGGGTAGCCTACAAATAGGCAACAGCTGGTCTTAGATTCTAACTTGTCTGCACTCGTTCTTTTAACGTGTGCTGGACAACCCCAAATCTTCAAGTGTCTGACACTTGGTTTCTTTCCGGTCCAAAGTTCATATGGAGTATTCGGAACCGATTTGGTTGGAACCCGATTCAGCACGTAAATCGCAGTCTCTAATGCGTAACCCCAAAAGGATGTGGGTAACTCTGAGTGTATGAGAAGCGACCGGACCATATCTAATAAGGTCCTATTCCTCCTCTCTGAAACACCGTTAAGTTGTTGTGTAGCAGGAGGAGCTAATTGTGATACTATCCCATTGTCCTTTAAGTAGTCCCTGAATTCGTCAGAGAGATATTCGCCACCTCGATCGGATCGAAGGGCTTTAATTTCTCTCCCTAACTGTTTCTCGACCTCTTGTCTAAACTCTTTGAACTTTTCAAAGGATTCAGACTTGTGTCTCATTAGGTACACGTAACCATATCATGAAAACTCATCTGTGAAGGTGATGAAATACACGTGTTGATTTCGTGTCCTAACACTCAGGGGACCACATACATCAGTATGTATTAGGTCAAGTGTGCCTGTACATCTTTCAGGCTTACCATTAAATGGCCGTTTCGTCATCTTGCCTTGTAGGCAAGGCTCACAGGTGGGAAGATCTTCTATAGCTAGAAAATCCAAAGGACCATCCTTTACCAACCTTGTGATTCGGTCAACACCGATGTGGCCAAGTCGGTAATGCCACAGACACGTGGGATTAACTGTATCACGGGCTTTCTTCTTAGGGTTTTCAACCGACGTAGTTTCGGTTATGTTAGTTTCTAGAGAAGGATGTAGAACATAGAGACCGTTCTCTAGTTCCCCATATGCGATGAATCTGTTGTTTCTTTTAATAGTAATCGTATTACTAAAGAAGACAGAATAACCATCTGCACACAGTTTGGAGACAGAAATCAAATTTCTTCTTAAATTTTGTACATAAAGACAATCTTTTAGTACAATTATTTCTTCTCTAAAATATAATTCCACGGTTCCTATGGCCGCGGCTGCAATAGTTTCAGTAATCCCCAAGTAGAGTGCGACTTCTCCTTCACTCAGCCTTCTGCTTACCTTGAACCCCTGCAGTGAGTTACACGCATGAGTTGAAGCCCCGGAGTCAATACACCAGGACGCAGAAGCTACCAATAAATTGGTTTCTATAACACAAGTTTCGAAGTTACCTTTCTTGGATTCCAGGTAGGCAGGACAATTCCTTTTCCAGTGGCCGGTCTTCTTGCGAAAGTGACAGGCATCCGATGCTTTGTCTTTCTTCTGCTTCTTGCTTTTAGTGGCTTTCTTCTGAGGCTTCTTTGCCTTCCTCTTTCTCTTGCCTGTCTTGCCAGTTTCAACAAGCATGGCTACAGGCTCATCCTTTTTAATCAGTTCTTCAGCTCTTTGCAACATATTGCAGAGCTCTTGTAAGCTGACATTCAGCTTGTTCATGTTATAGTTCATGATGAACGGATTAAAGGAAGGAGGCAAAGAGTTAAGGATAGCATCTATCTGGGTTGCAAGGTCCAGCCCGGATCCAAGAGCCTCCAGTTCGTTGATGTATCCCATCATCCGAAGACAATGGTCATGAACTTGTTGACCCTTGGACATTTGAGTGGTCATGAACTGTTTCAAGACCTTTTGTCGAGTAGAACGATTCTGCTCTTCATACATTGTCCTGAGACTGTCCAATATGTCTTTGGCAAGTTCGATCTGATCGAACTGCCTTTGTATCGGATTGTCCAAAGAGGCAATGATGTAACACCGGGCAAGGGAGTTTTTCTCCTCCCATTCTTGATAGTCTCTCCTTCGGGCCTCAGAAGCCCTATCTCCCGGACGCTCCGGGGCAGGATTCTTTGCCACTTTGTCAAGTTTCTCAGAAGCAAGGACCAGCATAAGGTTCCTATACCAGTCAGCATAGTTTGGGCCCTTCAACTTGTTGTCATCAAGTAGCTTTGCAAATGATCCGTTTGCCATTTTCTGATAAAAAAGCAAACATCAGTCCACGACCTAATTTGATTCATGTTCATTTCATAGATATGGATTTTAATCTACGATCCATTTCCATTTATTCATCTCTGAGATTTCCTTCCTTTCTCAGTGACGGAGACTACGGGTTGTCTCTGGAAATGTGGGAAATCACATAGGGTGCATGAAGCCAACTGTTTTAGCTGCATAACCCCACCACCTTTCTGTGAAGGATCATATCCACTCATCATATGAGTTTTCCCTTTGGCCTCTGTCAGACAAGGTTCAGAGCCATTTTCAGGTAAACCTTTCTGTCCAGTGAGTGCTTACCCATCATATTCGTGAACGCCAAGGTACCGTGAGAGAGTTCCCATTTTCTGGTGAAGCCCCTCCCACATCGGTTTATGACGCCCCTATCATCTTATCAAACACTTAGACAAGCCCAACAGCAAATGGATAGCACATTTTCTGGTGCGTTTCCTCATTACTGAAGGACCCATCTTCGTGCTAATGATGGAAGGCCTTTAGAGAGTTCATCATATGAATCTCCCTATCACATGCACTCATATTATCTGGAGGGAACAGATAATTACGCCCTAGTTCTATCTTTAGGTCAAACCGAAGTGGCTCCCACTGACTTTCAAAAAGCCAGATTTTGGTGGGCCTAAATCGGCTAGGGTTCCGCACGAGACCTCATGATGAGGTGTGGGGCCCACCACGGAGGGAGGTCATCCAATGACCAAAAGGGACACCATGGCAATGATGTGCATTCAGCCATGGTGTGCAAAAGAGCCACTGTCGATTGAGCATGGGCCAAGTACTTATGGCCCATGTACGTAGCACATCACACATCCATACATCACATGCAGGGATAAATTGATCCAATCAATTTATTATCTGTAAAGCCCATTTGAAGCCCATTTTAAATCCATAATATTAACCATTAACATTATCTAGGTATATGGGCCGAACGATTCAACCCATATAGCTTTAAGGGTTAAGTGGGCTTTTACCAGTTTTAACTGTTTAAAACTGGGCCTTTACAAGTTGGGCCGAATTAACCATTCAATTAAATATCAATCCTTATGCCCATTAGTGAGAAAATTAGGGCTGACTTTCAGCCTTGATTAAACCCTAGATTTGGTCCAAACAGTTTGAACCAATCTTGGTTCGAATGGGTCTAGGGTTTGATTTTTAATTAAATCTTTAATTCAAGAAAATAATCTGAAATTAATTACTTATAAAAGAAAAAACAACAATCAGTAAATCAGGGCTGTTCGCACAATCCATCCTGCAAAACAAAGGTTAGATCACAGAATGCAGTTTCACAAACTGCAACTCGCAGATGGCGATTTTCCCATCTGCGAAATCTTCTTCTCTGCGAAATCTCCCTTTCTGCGCCGCCATCTTCGATCCATAATTAAAATAAATAGAAATCCTATTTCTATTAATAATTACAACAGATCGAATACCTATAGATTGGGTCTAGAAAATAAAAAAAATTATTTACAATATTTCTTGGTCTATCTTTAGAGCAAAAAGACAGTCTTGCACAATAAAAAAAATCAAATTTCTTCTTAGATTTTGCACAAAAAGACAATCTTTAAGTACAATATTTCCTTCTCTAAATTTTAGTTCTACGGTGCCTATTGCCGTAGCTGCAACGTTTGCATAAGTCCCCAAGTAGAGCATCACTTCTCCATCATTCAGCCTTCTGCTTACCTTGAACCCCTGCAGTGAGTTACACGCATGAGTTGAAGCCCCAGAGTCAATACACCAGGACGCAGAAGTCACCAATAAGTTGGTTTCTATGACACAAGATTCGAAATTACCTTTCTTGGATTCCAAGTACTGAGGATAGTTCCTCTTTCAGTGGGCAGTTTGTTTGCAGAAGTGACATGCATCTGTTGTCCAGTCCTTCTTCTGCTTCTTGGGCTTGGTAGTCTTCTTCTGAGGCTTCTTTGCCTTCCTCTTTTTTTTGCCCGTTTTGTTAGCTTCAACAAGCATCACGACAGGCTCATCCTTCTTAAGTAAGTCCTCGGCCCTTTGCAACATATTGCTCAGCTCTTGGACGCTGACATTCAGCTTGTTCATATTGTAGTTTAATATGAACCCATTGAAGGAAGAGGGCAAGGAGTTCAGAATGACATCTACTTGAGTTCCAAGATCTAGCCCAGATCCAAGGGCTTCCAGCTCGTTAATGTAACCCATCGTCCGAAGACAATGGTCGTGAACTTTTTGCCCCTTGGACATCTGAGCAGTCATGAACATTTTCAAGACCTTCTGCCGAGTAGAACGGTTCTGCTCTTCATACATTGTTTTCAGACTGTCCAATATGTCCTTAGGGAGTTCGATTTGATCGAACTGCCTCTGTATTGAGTTGTCCAAAGAAGCAATGACATAGCAGCGGGCTAGGGAGTTTTTATCCTCCCATTCTTGGAATTCTCTCCTACGGGCTTTAGAAGCCCTATCACTTGGACGTTCCGGGGCAGGAGACTTGACTACCTTGTCCTGTTTTTCAGATGTTAAAACCAGCATTAGGTTACGGTACTAGTCGGCATAGTTTGGGCCCTTAAGCTTGTTGTTGTCAAGAAGCTTTGCAAATTGTCCGTTTGCCATTTTCTAATAAAACAGCAAATATTAGTCCACAACCTTATTTGATTCATGTTCAAGTCATAGATATGGATTTTAATCTATGTTCCATTCCCATTTTTCATCTCTGAGTTTTCCCTCCTGCTCAGGGACGGAGACAGTGACTTGTCTCTGGAAATGTGGGAAACCACATAGGGTGCATGGAGCCAACTGTTTCAACTGCAAAACCCCACCACCTTTCTGTGAAGGATCACATCCACTCATCATATGAGTTTTCCCTTTGGCCTCTGCCAGACAAGGTTCAGAGCCGTTTTTAGGTAAACCTTTCTATCCAGTGAGTGCTTACCCATCATATTCGTGAACGCCAAGGTACCCTGAGAGAGTTCCCATTTTCTGGTGAAGCCCCTCCCACATCGGTCTATGATGCCCCTATCATCTTATGAAACACTTAAACAAGCCCATCAGAAAATGGATAGCCCATTTTCTGGTGCATTTCCTCATTACTGAAGGACCCATCCTCATGCTAATGATGGAAGGCCTTTAGAGAGTTCATCATATGAATCTCCCTATCACATGCACTCATATTTACTGGAGGGAACAAGAATTACGCCCTAGTTTATTTTAGGTCAAACCAGAGTGGCTCCCACTAACTTTCATAAAGACAGATTTTGGTGGGCCTAAATCGGCTAGGGTTCCGCACGTAACCTCTTCAGGAGGTGAGGGGCCCACCATTGAGAGAGGTCATCAAATGACCAGTAGGGACACCATGGCAATGATGTGCATTCAGCCATGGTGTGCGCAAGAGCCACTATCGAATCTGCATGGGCCAAGCACTTATGGTCCATGAACGTAGCACATCACACACATCCATACATCACATGGAGGGAGGAATTGATTCAATCAATTAATTATCTGTAATAGCCCATTTGAAGCCCATTTTAATTCATAATATTATCAGTTAACATCATCTAGGTATATGGGCTGAATCAGGGTTACCCAGTTTGGCCCAAATAGCTTGTTCCTTTAAAGTGGGCTTTTGGCAGTTTTAACAGTTTAAAACTGGGCCTTACAGGTTGGGCCGAATCAACCATTTAATCAAACATCAATCCTTAGGCCCATTTGTGGGAAAATTAGGGCTGACTTTCAGCCTTGAATAAATCCTAGATTCGGTCCAAACAATTTGAACCAATCTTGGTTCGAATGGGTATAGGGTTTGATCTTTAATTAAATCTTTAATTCAAGAAAATAATCTGAAATTAAAGAACTGATAAAAGAAAACAAGAATCAGTTAATCCAGGGCTGTCCGTACAATCCATCCTGCAAAACAGAGGTTAGATCACAGAATGCAGTTTCATAAACTGCAAATCGCAGGTAGCGAATGTCCCATCTGCGAAATCTCCTTCCTTGCGCCGCCATCTTCGTTCCAAAATTAAATTAAATAGAAAACCTAATTTCTATTATAATTACATCAGATCGAATACCTAATACATTGAGTCTAAAAATAAAAAAAAATATTTATAGACCAAATGTAACGAATAAATCAAGAAACTGCCAATCTTGCAGGTTCCCTGCGCAAACCAAGAATTCGATCTCCTCTCGTACGAACAACCCATAAATCAAGAAAATCATAAAGAACTATTCTAAACAATAATCAGATTTATATAAAATTAATTTCAGATTATTTGCCCAATAATTTTGGGAATAAATTTCCCAAAACCCATATCTGCGCAAATCGGGTAAAACACCTTCTGCCCATTTGCGCAGGGTCAGATCTGAATTAAATTGATTCAAGATTTGAACCATGGCTCTGATACCACTAAAGGGATGGGATATCCATCACATGGATGCCCAAATCTTGCGGAATAGATAGGGCGAATTTCAAAAATTTTCTCCCATCTTTGCAGGGAATCGAATTCCCTATTTCAGAAAATATAATTTCAAGGATCAATCTTGAATCAAGAACCAAATCAGATCTGAACCAAAAGGGGTAGGAGGGAGGATATACCTGATATAGAGAACCAATATCTCCTAATGGAGGTGTTCACGCCCAAGGAATGATCAAAAATCTGCTCCCACTGAAGATGGCACAGTGAAGGATGGAGCAGAATCAACAACATTCTTCCAAAAGAACTTGACCCATCGCAAGAATCAACTGGATGGCTTGTGGGTACAGCTCCAACCAATCTTTTCCCAAAAGATTGGAATCAAGATCAAATCTTGATTTCTCCCAAGAACTGGAGATCGAACTAAAGGCAATGGCAGCGGCAGGAAAGAGGCGGTAGGAGAGAATTCGCAGGGTGCAGAAATCTCTCTTTCTGTGATTTTTCTCACCTCTGAAGAGAATCAGATGTGTGTCTTAGTTAGGCTGCCACCCCCTTCGTTTGTTAACATAAAAGATCAACTCCTAATCCAATTAGGAGCTGCTTATCCAAATCATATTTGGATAAGATCTCTCTTTAGGTGATAGGGATAAACCCTTATCTTATTTGCAGATTAGATTAGCTTTCTCCTAATCTCATTAGGAGGTTTCTAAATCTGAATCACATTCAGATCTGGACTCTCTGAGTGGACAGGATTAAGACCCTATCCTATCCGCTAATCTATCTCAGAATTTGCCCCATAATTAATTAAATAAACAGCCCAAATTGAAATGGGCTTTAGGCCCATTAAGCTTATGTACTCACTTAACCTTCCAAATTGCTGCCCAGTTGGGCTTCCTTGTATGGCGTCGGACCCAAACATTGATGTACACATCAGCCACATGGGTTCCGGGAATTAAAACCTTTTGCAAACATTTTAGAAACCATAATATATACTTTTATATCTCATATAAAATATACTTTGCAAAAACAAATCTCAATGGTTGAAATCGGCTGCTAGCAGTCTTGGTTTCCATTAGAGAGAGTGCATCCCCGATCATTACCTTTGTCCGACAAAGGGGCTGATCCTTTCACTATGATCACCCACTCAGATGAATTCTCGGATTGTCCCAACATACCCAGGTTTTGACCCTTGTTAAGGATCTCACTGATTGGTACATCAAAGATAGCCCAATCCGACATCTAGTGTAGTATCATAATCGAGTCTAGGGATTAGGTGTAATTTTCCAGTTTTGCCCATCTATCTCCAAGGTCCAGGGAAATACTGGAAATTTGGTCCGGTTCAAAGGTTGTATTAATCCTACACTGTATGTGCCTAGGGTCTCACCCTGGCAGCTGAGACAGGCCACCCCAACCGACTTGGTGGCACTACAGTGTCAGCCTTGTCAGGATAGGTCTCCCCAGACCGATCCACTGGCTGTGAACATTCTAAACTAACACGAGTCTCATTAAGTGTCCAGTTTAATGGTATTACATAGAAATATACCAAGGGAACATGAATCAAATATGTACTTTTATTCATTTACAATAAATTAATAAAGTACATCATTCTTGATTGAAGCTAAGGGCATACAAAACTGTTTAACACTGGAGGCCAAGGCGTCCTCTCGGCAGGCACTTTCTCTCTTGGCGTCTGCCTCTCATGCCTCGGAGCTAGGACCTCGGGCTCACTTGAGCAGTCTCCATTGCTGCTAGTAGCTGACGAACTTCGAAAGGAGCTCACTCCCAAGGGATCTGGGAATTAATAGCACTCTGGGCCAAAGTCTGAGTAAGACATAACTAAAGAAGGGCTCTTTACCTACGGAGACGAGGTCTGTGGAACTCTAAATGAAGGAAAGTTGAGGCCTCTAAGAGCAACAACGCTTGGAAGAAAATGGTGGGGGGAACACGACTAAGTCTCCTATTTAAAGGAAAATGGGCGGCCTAGATCACCTCCACAGCCTAGTCAAGTAACCGACATGCGTTGCTCGCCTCAAGAAGACGAAATGACGTGAGGTGAGCTGACCAATTTGCTCACTGCGATGGCTGGTTTGCCCAATGACCCTGAATTGGAGGTAGTGCAACCTGGCCAGCCTGGTGCCCATCTCATGCCTGAACATGACACAATGACCCATTCTTATTGTTTCTTCCTCTCTGTTCTAACTTCATTTTTATTTTAGTCTTCTTTTCCTTAGTTCACTATAGGATTGGTATGATCTAGATGGTTGTTGGAGCTGGTAGTGGAGTCTCTATTGATCTGGCTCCTATGAAATCTTTGAAACTAACCCAGTCTCGCCATAGTTTGCTCCTCCTTTTTTATGCACTGATCACCGGGTCTGCTTTGTGGTTTAAAGAGAGGACTAGTAATCTGTTTAGATTTTTAAACTATCGCTTCTCTGATGATACTGAACAATGTAATTTGTTTCATAGCATCTTCTGTGTTTTTTGTTCACAAAAGATTAAACTTTGTTTAAGCATATTCACTTCATTTCCTTCCTTATTATTCCACCACTTTATTAATAGTAGTTTGCTATGTCTGTTATGTTTCCAATTGATTTGCGCATGAGATTTGTTAGATTTTGCTAGTGGTTGGTTTTTTAATTCTGATTCTCTAATGCTATTTCATTGATGGAATAAATTTGTTTGAATTGAAAGGATAGTATGGTTTAGTCTCTCAGAACTAAGATGAATTTCAACCTTTCGCTATTTGATATAGTCGGAGTTGGAGAAGACTACAATATGTTTTTTCTTTCTGGTCAATGAAGTCATCTCTTGTGTTAAAAGAAATAAAAAGAATG
The DNA here is from genome assembly GCF_055504915.1 of Nelumbo nucifera. Classification (NCBI taxonomy): domain Eukaryota; kingdom Viridiplantae; phylum Streptophyta; class Magnoliopsida; order Proteales; family Nelumbonaceae; genus Nelumbo; species Nelumbo nucifera. The sequence continues at coordinate 30,908,760 of NC_142649.1, forward strand.
AGGAAAAAATGAAAAATAAATAAAAAATAGAACTAGAATGAGAAGGATGATTGTTGGGAAATAGGGTCACTGAAACTTGGAGGAGAATCTCTGAGGCATATCTGAAGACACTGTCTTTAGAACATTATTTGCCCCTACTCAGTTTCACTGAGTTTGTTGTTGGGTTACAGGAAAATCCATTCCTATGATACAATAGAGCCTTGGGCAAGAATCTGCAACCAACAAAGTTGAAGAGTCTCTGAAGAAACCTTCTGTGAGATAGTAGTAGACCGGACTTAGAGAGAGAGAGAGAGGGACAAAGTGATTTTCGAAATTGTTTGTGAAATGCTTGATTCATGCTCCTTAAATAGTTTCTAAAGAGTTATGGAGCAGAGGAAGGTGCAGGTTCAGAGAAAGGCACCTTGAACAGTCACAATTTCAAACATTGTGATTGTTTAAAAGGTAGTTAATAGTTAATGACTATTAACTTTGAATTGTGCCTCTTGATCACACCTGATCGAATCATGGTCGTAGATCATATCAATTGTCAGCATTGCACCAAAAGCCAAATCCCCCCTTTGCGAGCCAGGCAGGTGCACGCGAAGTGCAAAAAAAGTGTGCCTCTAAAGTGCCTCATTGCACTGCATACACGCGTGCGCATGCAATGCGTGGTAGCAAGCCTCCATACTCTCCTCTTTTATATCTAAAGAGTGTAAATCAACTCCTATTAAAAAACCCAAAACAATTCTTGTAATTTTCCAATGTGGGACAAGTTAAAACTGATTCTGGTAAGAGAAAAGCTATTTTTCAAAACATGTGTGTTCAGGTGTGTTTTGTCATGTAATTGACTAATCAAGGCCCATTGGATTTAATCTCTAATGAGATTAAAATCCCAAAATCCCCCACTTTGGTTGATCGATTACATAGGTTTCTCTTGATCCAAACTACTATGACATAGTTATGCATACAAAATGAGTTTTACAACTTAAACCTTTTATTAGTATAGATATCTCAGAGTCTTGTCAAAGTTATTGGTGGTAAGAACTTAAACCAATTGCTCTAAAGATAGACCAAGATACCCATACACATAATTGGGTATGGGATTAGAGAGAAAGAGGGGGGCGGCAGTTGGGTTTTAGTAAAAACATGGGTGCCCTAGGGTTTAGAATGAAGAGTTAGGATGGTTCTAAAGTGATCCTAAGGCTGAGAAGAGAAGGAGAGGGTGCCCAATATTATGTAGGGCTGGGATTTGGGCACACAAAATTGTATGGTGGAGATTTGGGCGCCTAGGGCTGAAAAGTGGAGATTAAAAGGAATGGGTGGCTCCCTAGAGTGAATGGCTGAGATAGAGAGTGGAATAAAGGGATGGGATCTAGTGGCTAAAGGCTGAATGGTGAGGGTTAGAAGTTAGGTGGCACCCTAGGGTTAGAATGCTAAGAAGTGAGTGTCTTAGAATGAATGGTGGAGATTGGCAGGGATGGAAGGTAAGGATTTAGCAGTTAGGGGCGGCTAGGGTTTGTTAAAGATGAAAAGAATGATTGGAGAGGTGCCCTAGGGTTTACTAGGGAGAGGGGAGTATGCTAATACAGTTGGAGGGGCGCCATTCTAGGTTTAGCAGATAGGAGGCGCCCTCCTATGCTCATTTTTTCACAAAAACACCCCCTCTCTCCATTGGACTTCACATCAGCTTCCCAAAAATTGCATTTCTACCATGAGACTTCCCTAGTTTTTCACAAGATTTGCATAGAGACCCTCAGAAGTCACAATATTGAATTTAATTGGGAAAAGGGGACATTTTGACTATTCTACGGCCTAAAATACCCTTGAAATGATGTCCTTAAGGCATCAAACTACAGAGTTATCACACCCCCCAACTTAACTATTGCTAGTCCCTTAGCAATGCAGCCTTAAAATTACATGGAGTGTAGAGATCATTCCCATTATAAGATCATCCCTAACAAAATTAGCCAAGTATCATGATTCAAAATTCTCAAACTTTGTATAGATCGGCATTGGGCTTAAGGAGTAAAACTGTCTTGCTTTGAATATTACAGAAGCTTGGCTTAAAAATCTTATATACCCTTCCATTTGCAGACTGTCTCAATAAGCTGAGGTTGATTTTTAAAATCAAACGGATATTCTTCTTGTCATTTCTAACAGTGGATTTCTACCCCTGAACTTGATATGCATACTTTTTCTTTATTGCTACCTCCCACCGTTTAACGCAAATCTCGACACTTTCCTTATGTGAAGAGACACGATTACTAAGTGTTAGGTGAGTGTCTTTGGCATTCCTTTTTCCGTTTGACATGAATCTCGACACTTAACTTAAGTGAGGAGACCCGGTTACTAAGTCTAGGGTGTCCATTGACCTTTTATTATTCTTTTTTTTATTGCTACCTTCCACCATTTGACGTGAATCTCGGTACTTGCCTTAGGTGAAGAGACCCGGTTACTAAGTATTAGGTGAGTGTCTTTGGCATTCCCTTTTCTGTTTGACGTGAATCTTGACACTTGACTTAGGTGAAGAGACCTGCTTACTAAGTCTAGGGTGTCAATTGACCTCTTATTCTTCTTTTTTTTTAAACATTGTTCAGGGTAGTCCACTGTCTTTAACAATTTGAAGAAATTTTGTCTAATTTCTCAATCTTTCTCTTCTTATCCTACAAGGGGCAAACTTGAGAGTATTTTCCAATTTCTAAACGGTTTCGACAATATTCAAATAAGACCAATTTTGACTCCTATCACTTGCTACCAATTTCTACAAAATTCAATATTTTTTTTTATCAATTTCCTCAACCTTTTCTGTTTGGGAAGCTCTTTTAATGGAAAGAATTTTTTTAAATTTTCAGTGAAATTTTCAAAATTTTCTCTCTTTCCTCCGCCCCCAACTTAAGTGCCATTGTTCCTAATGGCATGACTAGACTAATGCACAAAGGACTTGGGCTAAAGGTAACAATCAATAGGGTTTTCTTGAGGGGTTCAAGGTCTGCCAACTGGTCTCGAATCAAGAAAAGAAAAACTCTAATCCTAAGAGCAAAAGCATTTGAAAACTATGTTGTGTTGCCTCCTAACCAGCGCTAGGTTTAACATCTTCAGCCAGACATATTCACACACTTCTTTCATCTATACTCTCAGACTCACTTTCTTCTTTCCATAGACAGGGTTCAAATTGATCTAAGCAAGGGGTAGACAGGGCATCTAAAAGATCATCTACTACATCTACCTTGCACTCATCTACCCCTAGGTTTGGATACTTAGAGGCACTAAAAACATTTAACTGGACTTTCTGCTCCCCAAATGAAATGTCCATTTCTTCCGATTTACAATTGATGTTTGCATTGGCCATTGCTAGAAATGGACGTCCTAAGATTATCGGGTTATGGTTTAGTTCCTCGGTTGGAGTCATGTCTAAGATGAAAAAATCTACGAGGAAGTAACAATCCTTTATCCAGACAATGACGTCCTCAATAACACCTCGAGGAGTCTTGACTGACTGATCAGCGAGTTGCAAAACTACAAGGGTAGGTTTTAACTCGCCGATCTTGAACCTTTCATTAATGATTGAGGAAAGCACATTTACACAAGCCCCAGGATCCAATAGGGCCCGATCGAAAGTGATTCCAGAGATGACGCAACTTATGAAAGGAGCACCAGGGTCTTTCATCTTCCGAGGGAGTTGGTTTAGGAGGACTGCACTAACATCTACCGAGAGCATCACTTTTTATGGGCTCGATCGTGGCTCCCTCTTTTGAGTGTGCAGCTCTTTCAAAAACTTGGCATAGGCCGGGACATGTTGGATCGCATCGAGGAAAGGGATGTTAAAATGCAATTGCTTAAATAACTCTCTGATATCCTCATTGCGAATCTCTTTCTTCTTTCACAATGGCCCGGTTGTGAGTGTGGTTGGAAAGGGGACCACAGGTCGGCTCACTATAGGCTCTTCTTCTAATTTTTCCTTTCCTTTTTCTTCCCTCCCAAACAGAAGGTCTTCTTGCTCATTTTCTTCTTCATTGACTTTCTTTTTCTTATACATGTCTTTTAAAATCCTCTCACTCCTTAAGGTTGTAACAACTTTGGCATTTTCAAACTAGGGGTTCTTAGGAGGTGGTTGAATTTGTTGTGGAGAAAAACCCGTTGGCTGATTTCTAGGATTTGCAACCGGTTGACTCGGTAATTGCCCTACTTCTCTCCTCGCATTGGCTTCGGCCAAAATAACATGGTGGTAAGTTGTAGAAACACAAAACTTTAATTAATCAAACTAGAATCCATTAAAACAAAATTCTAACAATGTTGAAAGTGAAAAGTGCAGAAAAATAAATAAATAACAAAACTAAATAAATAAAAAAGCTAAATGAAAAGTCTGCAACTCGGTCAGAGGAAGCAGTCTCCAGATCTTTCCTTTTACCCTCAAACTCCTCGAGCTAGGCCTTCTGTCTTACCTGGCCGAATCCCAGATCTGCAAAAAAGAAAACAAAAATTAAACTAGATAAAAGTAAATTACAGAAAGGAAACATAAGAACTGGAAGTTAAAGAATGGAAATTAAATATAAAACAAAAGTAGACTGGTTGGGATCCGAATCCAGAGGTGGCAGCAGTGGCTAGGCGAATTGCAAGTAGGAACCCCTCCTCTTGCTTGGGCGTTCTCCTCTTCCTGTACCCATGAACTTCTCAAGGTCAGCCTTTTGTCTTACCTGGGGGTAGAATCCAACCCCTTCTCGGGACCCCTTGGGTCCTTTTTATAGAAAAGGGTGGATAAAATTGGGATTAGAGAGAAAGAGGGGGGCGATAGTTGGGTTTTAGCAAAATCATGGGCACCCTAGGGTTTAGAATGAAAGGTTAGGATGGTTCTAAGGTGATCCTAAGGCTGAGAAGAGAAGGAGAGGGCACCCAATATTATGTAGGGTTGAGATTTGGGTGCCCAGAATTGGATGGTGGAGATTAAAAGGAATGAGTGGCCACCTAGAGTGAATGGCTGAGATAGAGAGTGGAATAGAGGGCTGAGATCTAGCGGCTAGAGGATGAATGGTGAGGATTAGAAGTTAGGCGGAGCCCTAGGGTTAGAATTTTAAAAAGAGAGTGTCTTAGAATGAATGGTGAAGATTAGATGGGATGGAAGGTGAGGATTTAGCAGTTAGGGGCGGCAAGGTTTGTTAGAGATGAAAAGAATGAGTAGAGAGGCGCCCTAGGGTTTGCTAGGGAGAGGGGAGTATGATAATACAATAGGAGGGGCGCCATTCTAGGTTTTGTAGATAGGAGGCGCCCTCCTGTGCTCAGTTTTTCACGAAAGCACCCCTCTCAGCTAGACTTCACACCAACTTCCCAAAAACTGCATTTCAGCAATGAGACTTCCCCAGTTTTCCACAAGATTTGAATTAAACTTAAGGCATCAAACTTCAGAGTTATCAGTAGCCCCTCCTATTGTATTAGCATACTCCCCTCTCCTTAGAAAACCTTAGGGCACCTCCCCACGAATTCTTTTCACCTCTAACAAACCCTAGCCACCTAGGCTATCAAATCTCCACCCTCCACTCTCTCTTAACCTCTAATCTCAACTATCCAAGCCTTAGCAGCCCCTCATACCCTTAGATCTCTCCCTATACAACATCCTAGCCTTACGCCTCACTGCTTAAACCTCAACCAATCACCTTAGGGCGCCACATCACACCAACCAATCACATTTCTCCATTTCGGGCGCGCAAATCTCAGCCCTACATAATATTGGGCGCCCTGTCCTTCTCTTATCAGCCTTAGGATCACTTTAGAACAATCCTAACCCTCCATTCTCAACCCTAGGGTGCCCATATCACTGCAAAAACCCAGTTGCCACCCCTCTCTTACTCTCTAATCCTAGTTTTGTCCACCATTCTCTATAAAATGGACCCCAAGGGCCCTGGAGAAGGGATTAGTCAATTCACCTAATTCACAAGCCTAAGGTTTCTTAAGGAGTTCAAGGGTTGTAGAAGGTAAGGACACCCAGATTTTTTTAGGAGGGGTTCTTGCAAGCAGTCCATCCAATCTGCAACTACCGCCACTGGATTTGATCAACCATCCCTTTTGTTTTTGTTTTTTTTTTTTTTCTTTTAGGTTGGATTCTGCTCCCAAGTAAGATGGAAGGTTGTTCTTGAGAAGTTCAAGGGTAGAGGAAGAGGAGAACGCCTAGGCAAGAGGAGGGGTTCTTGCTTGCAGTTCGCCTAGCCACTACTACCACCTCTGGATTCGGATTCCAACCAGTTTTCCATAGTTTTAGATTTATATTTTATGCGTGTTTTTATTTTCCGTTCTTTAATTTCCAGTTTTTATTTTGTTTTTGCAATTTATTTTTATCAAATTTAATTTTTGTTCTCCTTTCTGCAGATCTGAAATTCAGCCAGGTAAGACGGAAGGCCCAGCTCGAGGAGTTCGAGAAAGGATAAATCCGGAGACTGCTACCAATGACTGAGCTGTAGATTTTTTTATTGTTTTTTTATTTCTGTTATTTATTTATTTTTCTGCAATTTTTACTTTCAGCATTGTTAGAAGTTTATTTTAATGGATTCCAATTCAGTTAATTAAATTTTGTGTTTCTGCAATATCAAATCTTGTTATTTTGTTCAGATTGAAGTACGTAATAATTTTTCCCTTGCTTCCCTGTGGATACGACCCCTTTCTCTCCACTAACTGTGTTTTGTAGTTATTTTGAGAATCAAAAAATTTATAAATATTGAAACTAGTGTTTCGAATTGGTTAACGACATGCTTCCAGACACACCAATAGGCTCTCAATAGAGTTGCCTCACTATCACAATAAATGGAAATTGGAGGCATAGGACTAGGCTAAAGTTTTATATCCAATAAAAATTTCCTAATCCATTCAGCCTTTTTTTCAGCAGCCACCAAGGCTATGAATTCAGATTCCATGGTCGAGTGAGATATACAAGTTTGTCTCTTGGATGCCCAAGAGACCACATCCCCACCAAGGACGAAAATCCATCCAGAGGTGTACTTGTTATCTCCATTACCAGTAATCCAACTTGCATCAGTGTACCTTTCTAGTATAGCTAGATAATCATAGTTGAACAATCAAAGTTCCAAGGTTCTTTTAAGGTACCCAAGAACTCTCCCAATTGCCTTCCAATGCTCAGCACTGGGATTACTTATAAATCGACTAAGTTTACTTACTGAATATGCAATATCAGGTCTAGTACAAAGCATAACATACATCAGACTTCCTATTGCACTAGCATACTTAAGTTGTGCAATTTCTCTAACAGAATTTTGTACTAGCTTTATACTAGAATCATATGGTGTGCTATATTCTTTAAATCCTAAATGCTTAAATTTCTCAAGTATTCTCTCAATACAATGTGATTGGCTTAATGCATAACCCCTACTACGCTTTTTAACTTTTATCCCCAAGATGGTATCTGAAGGGATGAGAGATCCATCCCATGGATGCCCAAAGATTATGGAATAAGGGGCGAATTTCAAAAAAATTTTCTCTCCCTTCAACTGGGAATCACATTCCCTATTTAGAAAATCATATTTTCAAGGATCATTCTTGAACCTTAAACTCAATCAGATCTGAACCAAAAGGAGTAGGGGAGAAGTATACCTGATACGGAGAAGTAGTATCTCCCAATGGAGGTGTTCACGCCCAAGGAAGGATCCAAAAACTGCTCCCACTGAAGATGACGCAGTGCAGGATGGAGCATTATCAGTAGCGTTCTTCTCTAAGAACTCTGTCCTTCGCAAGAATCAGTAGGAAGGTACATGAGCACAACTTCCTTTCAATGCTTTCTCAAAGAACTGATTGGTATATCAAAGATAGCCCAATCCGATACCTAGTGCAGTATCATAATCGAGTCTAGGGGTTGGGTGTAACTTTCCAATTTTGCCCATCAATCTCCAAGGTCCAGGGCAATACTAGAAATCTGGTCCAGTTCAAAGATTCAATTAATCCTACACTATATGTGCCGAGGGTCTCACCCTGGCAGCTGAGACAAGCCACCCGAACCGACTTGGTGGCACCACAGTGTCAGCCTTGTCAGGATAGGTCTCCCCAGACCGACCCACTGGCTGTGAACATTCTAAACTAACACGAGTCTCATTAAGTGTCCAGTTTAAGGGTATTACACAGAAACATGAATCAAATATGCACTTTTATTCATTTACAATAAACTCATAAAGTACATCATTCTGATTGAAGCTAAGGGCATACAAAACTGTCTAACAGCTCCCACTTGCACTTAGGTCCAATCAGGTACTAGCCGAAGTCCCATGCTTTCCACGTGTTTCTCCAACACTTTCTGTGATAGTGGCTTTGTGAATGGGTCTGCTACATTTTCCACTGACGCTACCTTCTAAATCAGGACATCCCCTCTACCAATAATCTCCCGCAGTATATGGTACTTCCTCTCGATGTGCTTGACTTCGAGTGGGCTCGTGGCTCCTTAGCCTGAGCAATGGCTCCATTGTTGTCACACAACAATGGGATGGGTGATGTGCTGGAGGGAACTACTCCCAACTCATGAACGAACTTCTTCATCCACATGGCTTCTTTGGTAGCCTCACTTGCAGCAATGTACTCGGCCTCAGTCGTGGAGTCTGTAGTGAACCCCTGTTTGCTGCTTTTCCAGCAAACAGCACACGATCCTATCGTGAAAACATATCCAGATGTAGACTTTCTATCATCTGGGTCTGACTGGAAATCAGCATCTGTATACCCTTGGATCTGTAGTGAGCTACCGTCAAATACTAGACAAAACTCTTTTGTCCTTCGAAGGTACTTAAGTATGTTTTTCACAGCAGTCCAATGCTCCTGCCCTAGGTTGGCCTGAAATCTGCTTACTACACTCACTGCCTGAGCTATGTCAGGACGAGTGTACAGCATGACATACATGATGCTCCCTACCGCTGAGGCATAAGGAACGTCTTTCATGCCATCAATCTCCTCAGAAGTCTTGGGAGACATCTTCTTGGAGAGAGTGACTCCGTGCCTGAAAGGAACATTTCTTTTCTTGGAGTTTTCCATGCTGTATCTCTTGACTATTTTGTCAATGTAAGCAGATTGGGATAATCCTATTATCCGCTTCGATTTATCTCTTTAGAGTCGAAGACCCAGTATATAGGAGGCTTCTCCAAGATCTTTCATGGAGAATTGCTGTGATTACCATACTTTCACCGTAGTTAACATTCCTACATCATTTTGAATGAGTAGAATGTCATCTACATACAGAACCGAGAAGGTAACCTTATCTCCACTGTACTTCCTGTAGACACAGGGTTCATCCGGATTCTGCTCGAAGTCAAATGATTTGACAGCATAATTAAAATGGATGTTTCATCTTCTAGAAGCTTGCTTAAGTCCATAAATGGATCTGTTAAGTTTACATACCATGTTTTCCTGTCCTGCAGCAATGAAGCCTTGCTGCTGCTGCATATAGATATCTTCAGTAAGATCTCCATTCAGGAATGCAGTTTTGACATCCATTTCCCAAATCTCATAATCATGGTATGCTGCTACAGCTAGCAGGATCCTATTGGATTTAAGCATGGCCACAGGTGAAAAGGTTTCCTCATAATCGATGCCCTCTTTCTGAGTGTACCCTTTCGCCACCAGACGAGCCTTGAAGGTCTCAACCTTACCATTGGTCTACTAGAGTCCAGACTCCATTGGTCTCCATTGAGTCCATCTCTGCTTTCATGGCCTCCACCCACTTCTAGGAATCTATGTCCAACATAGCTTCCGCGTAAGTCACGGGATCCTCCTCACTAGTGAAGGTTTCCACCAGGTAACTATCCTAGTCATAACCATAACGAACTGGTGGCCTGGATACCCGAGTGGATCTTCTCGGTTGGTCACTACCTGGAACTTGTGGGACATCTCCCACTGCTCCTGAGCTCTCCTCATCAAGAACAATTTCCTGATGATGGGTGTCCAGGATATAATCGGTTTCCAAGAATTGCGCATTTCGACTGCAAAACACTTTCTGCTCACTTGGGTCATAGAATAGATAACCTACAGAGCCTTTTGGGTAGCGTACAAATAGGCAACGGCTGGTCTTGGATTCCAACTTGTCTGCACTCGTTCTTTTAACGTGTGCTGGACAACCCCAAATCTTCAAGTGTCTAACACTTGGTTTCTTTCTGGTCCAAAGTTCATATGGAGTATTCAGAACTGATTTGGTTGGAACACGATTCAGCACATAAATCGCAGTCTCTAATGCGTAACCCCAAAAGGATGTGGGTAACTCTGAGTGTATTAGAAGCGACCAGACCATATTCAATAAGGTCCTATTCCTCCTCTCTGAAACACCGTTAAGTTGTGGTGTAGCAGGAGGAGCTAATTGTGATACTATCCCATTGTCCTTTAAGTAGTCTCTGAATTTGTCAGAGAGATACTCGCCACCTTGATCTGATCGAATGGCTTTAATTTCTCTCCCTAACTGTTTCTCGACCTCTTATCTAAACTCTTTGAACTTTTCAAAGGATTCAGACTTGTGTCTCATTAGGTACACGTAATCATATCGTGAAAAATCATCTGTGAAGGTGATGAAATACATGTGTTGATTTCGTGTCCTAACACTCAGGGGACCACATACATCAGTATGTATTAGGTCAAGTGTGCCTGTACATCTTTCAGGCTTACCGTTAAATGGCCGTTTCGTCATCTTGCCTTGTTGGCAAGGCTCACAAGTGGGAAGATCTTCTACAGTTAGAAAATCCAAAGGACCATCCTTTACCAATCTTATGATTCGGTCAACACCGATGTGGCCAAGTCGGTAATGCCATAGACACGTGGGATTAACTGTATCATGGGCTCTCTTCTTGGGGATTTCAGCTGACATAGTTTCGGTTATTTTAGTTTCTAAAGAAGGATGTAGAACATAGAGACCGTTCTCCAGTTCCCCGTATGCGATGAATCTGTTGTTTTTTTAATAGTAATCATATTACTAAAGAAGACAAAATAACCATCTGCACACAGTTTTGAGACAGAAATCAAATTTCTCCTTAAATTTTGAACATAAAGACAATCTTTCAGTACAATTATTCCTTCTCTAAAAAATAACTCCACGGTTCCTATGGCCATGGCTGCAACAATTGTAGTAGTCCCTAAGTAGAGTGTGACTTTTCCTTCACTCAGCCTTCTACTTACCTTGAACCCCTGTAGTGAGTTACACGCATGAGTTGAAGCCCCGGAGTCAATACACCAGGATGCAGAAGCTACCAATAAATTGGTTTCTATAACACAAGTTTCAAAGTTACCTTTCTTGGATTCCAGGTAGGCAGGACAATTCCTTTTCCAGTGGCCGGTCTTCTTGCAGAAGTGACAGGCATCCGATAATTTGTCTTTCTTCTGCTTCTTGCTCTTAGTGGCTTTCTTCTAAGGCTTCTTTGCCTTCCTCTTTCTCTTGCCTGTCTTGCCAGTTTCAACAAGCATGGCTACAGGCTCATCCTTTCTAATAAGTTCTTAAGCTCTTTGCAACATATTGCTAAGCTCTTGCAAACTGACATTCAACTTGTTCATGTTATAGTTCATGATGAACGGATTAAAGGAAGGAGGCAAAGAGTTAAGGATAGCATCTATCTGGGTTGCAAGGTCCAACCCGGATCCAAGAGCCTCCAGTTCGTTGATGTATCCCATCATCCGAAGACAATGGTCGTGAACTTGTTGACCCTTGGACATTTGTGCGGTCATGAACTGTTTCAAGACCTTTTGTCGAGTAGAACGATTCTTCTCTTCATACATCATCCTAAGACTGTCCAATATGTCCTTGGCAAGTTTGATTTGATCAAACTGTTAGACAGTTTTGTATGCCCTTAGCTTCAATCAGAATGATGTACTTTATGAGTTTATTGTAAATGAATAAAGATACATATTTGATACATGTTCCCTTGGTATGTTTCTGTGTAATACCCTTAAACTGGACACTTAATGAGACTCGTGTTAGTTTAGAATGTTCACAACCAGTGGGTCGGTCTGGGGAGACCTATCCTAACAAGGCTAACACTGTGGTGCCACCAAGTCGGTTGGGGTGGCCTGTCTCAGCTGCCAGGGTTAGACCCTAGGCACATACAGTGTAGGATTAATTGAATCTTTGAACTGGACCAGATTTCCAGTATTGCCCTGGACCTTGGAGATTGATGGGCAAAACTGGAAAGTTACACCCGACCCCTAGACTCGATTATGATACTGGACTAGGTGTCGGATTGGGCTATCTTTGATGTACCAATCAGTGAGATCCTTAGCGGGGATCAAAACCTGGGTATGTTGGGACAGTCCGAGAATTCATCTGAGTGGGTGATCATAGTGACAGGATCAGCCCCTTTGTCGGACAAAGGTAATGATCGGGGATGCACTCTCACTGATGGAAACCAAGACTGCCGGCAGCCGATTTCAACCGTTGAGATTTGTTTTGCAAAATATATTTCATATAAGATATAAAAGTATATATATGGTTTCTAAAATGTTTGCAAAAGGTTTTAATTCCCGGGATCCATATAAGTGGAGAGTGCAACACTGTTCCTTGCAGCCGAGGGAGAGGTCCTCTCTTGTCGGGCAGTGTATGATCATTATGGGCTGAGAGGTTAAGTGTAAGACCATTGAGGTTAATGCCTAATGGGCTAATCTTGCATCTGCCCACAGTCCCTGGGTGTTACAAGGTGGCTTGGCCCAGGGACCTCTTAGGGTAAGTGTTGGGCCCGTAGAGCCCATTTGATGGGTTTCAGGGGGTGCACTGTCTTTAACAGTGTATTCGGCCAGGCCTTGTGACAAAGGCTGGGCCGAACCCATGTGGCTGATGTGTAGATCAATGCTTGGGTCCCACGCCATACAAGAAAGCCCAACTGGGCAGCAGTTAAGAGGGTTAAGTGAGCACATAAGCTTAATGGGCCTAAAGCCCATTTCGAACTAGGCTGCTTATTTAGTTAATAAAGGGGCGAAATCTGAAGTGGATCTGCTAATAGGATTGGGCTTAGACCCTATCCACTTAGAGAGTCCAAGATCTAAATAAGATTTAGATCTAGAAACCTCCTAATCAGATTAGGAGATGGCTGATCTAATCTCCAGATAAGATAAGGATTATCCCTTATCACTTAAAGGGACTTCTAAACCAAATATGATTTGGATTAGCAACTCCTAATCTGATTAGGAGCTGATCCCTTTAAGACTATAAAAGAAGAAGGGGGCGGCAGCCTTTAGAGACACAATACACACAGATCATCAGGTTTCTTTGGTGCTGAAATCTAGAAGAGAGAATTCTGCTCCCTGCAAATACTCTCTTGCCGCCTCCCTGTTCTTGCCGCCCTGCTTTCCAGTTCGATCTCCACTTGTGGGAGAAGTCAAGATTGGATCTTGACATCAGTTCTTTGAGAAAGGATTGAAAGGAAGCTGTGCTCACGTGCCATCTTGCTGATTCTTGCAAATGACAGAGTTCTTGGAGAAGAACACTGCTGATTCTGCTCCACCTGCACTGCGCCATCTTCAGTGGGAGCAGTCTTTGGATCCTTCCTTGGGCGTGAACACCTTCGTTGGGAGATATTACTTCTCCGTATCAGGTATAATCCTTCCCACTTCTTTTTGGTTCAGATCTGGTTCAGTTTATGGTTCAGAATTGATCCTTGAAAATATGATTTTCTAAATGGGGAATGCGATTCCCAGTTGAAGGGAGAGAAAAATTTTTTAAATTCGCCCCTTATTCCGCAATCTTTTGGGCGTCCATAGGATGGATCTCTCATCCCTTCACGAACTGCCTCTGTATCGGGTTGTCCAAGGAGGCAATGATGTAACACCGGGCAAGGGAGTTTTTCTCTTCCCATTCTTGAAAGTCTCTCCTTCGGGCCTCAAAAGCCCTATCACCCGGATGCTCTGGGGCAGGATTCTTTGCCACTTTGTCCAGCTTTTCAGAAGCCAGGACCAGCATAAGGTTCCTGTACCAGTCAGCATAGTTTGGGCCCTTCAACTTGTTGTCATCAAGTAGTTTTGCAAATGATCCGTTTGCCATTTTCTGATAAAAGAGCAAACATCAGTCCACAACCTAATTTGATTCATGTTCATTTCATAGATATGGATTTTAATCTACGATCCATTTCCATTTATTCATCTCTGAGATTTTCCTGCTTTCTCAGTGACGGAGACTACAGGTTGTCTCTGGAAATGTGGGAAATCACATAGGGTGCATGGAGCCAACTATTTCAGCTGCATAACCCCACCACCTTTCTGTGAAGGATCATATCCACTCATCATATGAGTTTTCCCTTTGGCCTCTGTCAGACAAGGTTCAGAGCCGTTTTCAGGTAAACTTTTCTGTCCAGTGAGTGCTTACCCATCATATTCGTGAACGCCAAGGTACCCTGAGAGAGTTCCCATTTTCTGGTGAAGCCCCTCCCACATCGGTCTATGACGCCCCTATCATCTTATGAAACACTCAGACAAGCTCAACAGCAAATGGGTAGCCCATTTTCTGGTGCGTTTCCTCATTACTGAAGGACCCATCCTCATGCTAATGATGGAAGGCCTTTAGAGAGTTCATCATATGAATCTCCCTATCACATGCACTCATATTAGCTAGAGGGAACAGTTAATTACACCCTAGTTCTTATTTTAGGTCAAACCAAAGTGGCTCCCACTGACTTTCATAAAGCCAGATTTCGGTGGGCCTGAATCGGCTAGGGTTCCGCACGTAACCTCTTGATGAGGTGTGGGGCCTACCACTTTGGGAGGTCATCCAATGACCAAAAGGGACACCATGGCAATGATGTGCATTCAGCCATGGTGTGTGCAAGAGCCACTGTCGATTGAGCATGGGCCAAGTACTTATGGCCCATGTACGTAGCACATCACACATCCATACATCACATGCAGGGATAAATTGATCCAATCAATTAATCATTTGTAAGGTCCATTTGAAGCCCATTTTAAATCCATAATATTAACCATTAATATTATCTAGGTATGTGGGCCGAAAGGTTCAGCCCATATAGCTTGAAATGTCAAGCGGGCTTTTAGCAGTTTTAACCTTTTAAAATTGGGCCTTTACAGGTTGGGCCGAATTAACCATTTAATTAAACACCAATCCTTAGTCCCATTAGTGGGAAAATTAGGGCTGACTTTAAGCCTTGATTAAACCTTAGATTCGGTTCAAACTATTTGAACCAATCTTGGTTCGAATGGGTCTAGGGTTTGATCTTTAATCAAATCTTTAATTCAAGAAAATAATTTGAAATTAAATACTGATAAAAGAAAAACAAGAATCAGTCAATCAGGGCTGTTCGCACAATCCATTCTGCAAAGTAGAGGTTAGATCACAGAATGCAGTTTCATAAACTACAAATCGCAGATAGCAATTCTCCCATCTACGAAATCTCCTTCTCTGCGAAATCTCCTTTTCTGTGCCGCCATCTTCGATCCAAAATAAAATAAATAGAAATCCTATTTATTTTTATTAATAATTACATCAGATCGAATACCTATACATTGAGTCTAGAAAATAAAAAAAATTATTTACAGACCAAAATTAGTTCAAGAATTGCAAAATCCCAGGTTCCGTGCGCAAACCAAGAATTTGATCTCCTCTTGTATGAACAACCCATAAATCAAGAATATCATAAAGAAAAATTCTAAATAATAATTAGATTCATGTAAAATTAATTTCAGATTATTCGCCCATTAAGTTTGGGAACAAATTTCCCAAACCCCATATCTACGCAAATCAGGTAGAACACCTTCTGCCCATTTGCGTAGGTTCAGATCTGAAACAAACTGGTTCAAGATTTGAACCACGGCTCTGATACCACTGAAGGGATGAGAGATCCATCCCATTGACGCCCAAAGATTGCGGAATAAGGGGCGAATTTCAAAAAAAGTTTCTCTCCCTTCAACTGGGAATCGCATTCCCTATTTAGAAAATCATATTTTCAAGGATAGTTCTTGAACCTTAAACTAAATTAGATCTGAACCAAAAGGAGTAGGGGAGAAGTATACCTGATACGGAGAAGTAGTATCTCCCAACGGAGGTGTTCACGCCCAAGGAAGGATCCAAAAACTTCTCTCACTGAAGATGGCGTAGTGCAGGATGGAGCAGAATCAGTAGTGTTCTTCTCCAAGAACTCTGTCCTTTGCAAGAATCAGTAGGATGGTATGTGAGCACAGCTTCCTTTCAATCCTTTCTCAAAGAACTGATGTCAAGATCCAATCTTGACTTCTCCCACAACTGGAGATCGAACTGGCAAACAGGGCGGCAAGAACAAGGAGGCGGCAAGAGAGTATTCGTAGGGTGTAGAATTCTCTTTTATTGATTTCAGCACTAAAGAAAATCTGATGTTGTGTGTCTTCTAAAGGCTGCCTCCTCCTCCTTCTTTTGTTAACCTAAAAGGATTAGCTCCTAATTCAATTAGGAGCAGCTTATCCAAATCATATTTGGATAAGACTTCTCTTCAGGTGATAGGGATAAACCCTTATCTTATCTGCAGATTAGATTAGCTTTCTCCTAATCTCATTAGGAGGTTTCTAGATCTGAATCATATTCAGATCTGAACTCTCTGAGTGGATAGGATTAAGACCCTATCCTATCTGCTAATCCATCTCAGAATTCACCCCTTTAATTAACTAAATGAATAGCCCAGTTCGAAATGGGCTTTAGGCCCATCAAGCTTATGTGCTCACCTAACCTTCCTAACTGCTACCCAGTTGGGCTTCCTTGTATGGCGTGGGACCCAAGCATTGATCTACACATCAGCCACATGGGTTCGGCCCAGCCTTTGTTACAAGGCCTGGCCACATACACTGTCAAAGACAGTGCACCCCTGAAACCCATCGAATGGGCTCTATGGACCCAACACTTACCCTAAGTGGTCCCTGGGCCAAGCCACCTTGTAACACCCAAGGACTGTGGGCAGATGCAAGATTAGCCCATTAGGTATTATCCTCAATGGTCTTACACTTAACCTCTCAGCCCATAATGATCATACACTGCCCGACAAGAGAGGACCTCTCCCTCGGCTGCAAAGAACAGTGTTGCACTCTCCACTTATTTGGATCCCGGGAATTAAAACCCTTTTGCAAACATTTGAGAAACCATAATATATATACTTTTATATCTCATATAAAATATACTTTGCAAAACAAATCTCAACGGTTGAAATCAGCAGCCGGTAGTCTTGGTTTCCATCAGTGAGAGTGCATCCCCGATCATTACCTTTGTCCAACAAAGGGGCTGATCTTGTCACTATGATCACCCACTCAGATGAATTCTCGGACTATCCCAACATACCCAGGTTTTGACCCCCGCTAAGGATCTCATTGATTGGTATATCAAAGACAGCCCAATCCGACACCTAGTACAGTATCATAATCGAGTCTAGGGGTTGGGTGTAACTTTCCAGTTTTGCCCATCAATCTCCAAGGTCTAGGGCAATACTGGAAATCTGGTCCAGTTCAAAGATTCAATTAATCCTACACTGTATGTGCCTAGGGTCTCACCCTGGCAGCTGAGATAGGCCACCCCAACCGACTTGGTGGCACCACAGTGTCAGCCTTGTCAGGATAGGTCTCCCCAGACCGACCCACTGGCTGTGAACATTCTAAACCAACACGAGTTTCATTAAGTGTCCAGTTTAAGGGTATTACACAGAAACATACCAAGGGAACATGAATCAAATATGCACTTTTATTCATTTACAATAAACTCATAAAGTACATCATTCTGATTGAAGCTAAGGGCATACAAAACTGTTTAACAGTATCTACTCCTAAATCTTTCATCTTGAAGAGAGAGGATAAGTAGTTTTTAGTTTCATTTATGCCAACCATATTAGTATCCACAATAAGCATATCATCAACATAAAGACGTAAAATTACACCATACTTTTTAGTAAATTTTGAGTAAATGTATCTATCAGCACTATTGTGTTTAAAACCAAAAGCTAGAATGCAAGAATCAAATTTCTCATGCCATTGTTTGGGTGTTTGTTTTAAAACATATAGATCTAGAGATTTAACTAGTTTATAGACTTTCTTCTCATTTCTAGGAAGAACAAAATCCTCTGGTTGTTCCATATAGACTTCTTCATTTAAATCACCATTTATGAAAGCCATTTTAACATCCATTTGATGAACAGATAAGTGATAAATGGAATCTAGGTGTTCTAATGGAAGTTGTTTTGGCCACTGGTGCGTAGGTGTCAAAATATTCAATCCCTTCCTTTTGACTGAATCTTTTGGCTACCAATCTAGCCTTAAAAGTTTGTATAGTTCCATCAGTGTTGTATTTTCTTCTAAACACTCATTTACCTTTGATTGGTTTTGATCCTAGAGGCAAGTGTACTAGTACCCATGTGTTATTTGACATTATTAAACCCATTTCTTCATTAATTTATAGCTTCTTTCCAAAAGGCAGCATCTCTAGAAGTCTCTAACTTCTTCTAGGTTCTACTGTAGGTGTTATAGTTGTGTCATTTTTCTTTTTAGTCTCATTTTTTCCAATGGGTATTGAGATCTGAGTTTCTCTTCCTAGTCCTTTGTAATTTTCTATGGATTCAGAACATAGTTTATTTTCAAAGAATTCAACATCTCTAGTTTCAATAATTATGTTGGACTCTAAATTTAGAAGCCTATAGGACTTGCTATGTTTTGCATATCCAACAAACATTCTTCTTTTTGCTATAAGTCCTAACTTGGTTATTTTAGGATCTAGAACTCTATAATATGCTAAGCACCCCCACACTTTTAGGTATGCTAAGTTAGGCTTTCTTCCTGTCCATAACTCATATGGACACTTATTATTAACTATAGAGACAATTCTGTTATGTAAATGATAGGCTGTTAGGAGTACTTCCCCCCCATAGATTTAAGGGTGCATTAGCTTTCATCAACATACAGTTTATCATTTTTGTAATTGTTTTATTTTTCCTTTTGGCCAGGTCATTCTGTTGAGGGGTATAGGGAACAAAACTCTATTGTATTATTCCAAATTCTTCATAGAAAGAATTAAACTCATTCTTAAAGTACTCAACACCTCTATTACTTCTAAGGATTTTACTCATCTTGCCCCTTTTCTAAGCTTATCCTTCGCAAAAATCTCTGCGTACTTCTTTTTAGTCTTTGTTGTTTTGTAGTTTCCTACCTTACAATAAAGAGGGGCAACTGTTAGCACTTAATATTTACTTAGTCCATCGTCTGAACCTCCAATTTACCCCAAACACCTGATCATGTCCTTCTGATCTCTCTATAACGCCAAAAAACCTAAAGAACCTGCTTTTTGCTCCGAGAACCCTCAAATCCACTGTTAAATTTACTCAATAAGAATCTGATGGCCCTGATCAACCCCCATCTCCACTTTGATCCTTAGATTAGAAACCGCCATCATACTCAAGACCTCCAGAATTACCTACCCAACAAATCCCAACTAAAAATTCCTCAATTTACCTTCTCATCAAGTGAAGATTCCATTTCAACCCCTTTCGTTAGCCTAAAACATTTACAACCCAGATCCCATGATCCAAACACATCTGAGCTAATTGGACCATACGATTGAGCCCTAGAAACACCAAAATACCTGCCCATAAAGTTGTAACCCAAGATTCCCCCATTTACCCTTTCATCAAACTAAGATTCTGTTCTAACTTCTCTCGTTAACCCAAATTCCTACAATCTTGACCCCATGAACCAATAAGACATTACCACCAGATCTCAGATACTCTAACAAATCCACTTGTAAAATTTTAACCCAAAATACCCTTGTTCGCTCCCATCACATAAAGATTATGTTCTAAAGCTCAATCATTACCATTCCAGATCTACCTGATCCAGGCCCAATTAGGCCAATTTAACCCCACCAATCAACTCAGAATTCTCAAAAATGCTACCCTATGAAGTTTTAACCAAAAATACCCCTATTTACTTATTCATTCAAAAATATTCTATTTTGGTCAATCTCATTAGCCCATACACACAAAACCCCTCTCTATAGTCAAACCCATCTCAACCTTTTGATCTTTGACCAAAAAATTCTAGCCATCCATCAAAGAACCCCAGTTTGACCCCCTGGACATAATTTGAACCAAATATATCAAAATTATAGAAATGCTCGTCGAAACCCGAAAAATTTCTAAAATGCCAATATGCCCTATTATAAATACAAAGCTAAGTTTAAAATTTTAATCTAATGCATTATACAGTGGCATCTTCCTTCAAATCCAAAACCAAAGTGGCGGTGGCAAGAAGGAGCTCTTGACATAGTAGTGTCCCCCCTTGCACCCTTGGCTTCTCTCTCTCATTCGCTTTCTTCCTATTCTTCTTTATCCTTTTCATCTTCTTCCTAGAAATTGTAGCACTGTTCATCTTCCCCTTTTTCTCAATGCAAAGGTAGTGAATAGAGGAGGTCAAACCTTCCCCATTTCTTTCCCTCATTTCTCTTATTCTCTCACTCTCTCCTTATTGTATTAACCTAATCAACCTAGCTTCTTTTCCCCTATTATTGTTGTCCCAACTGAACCGCCATTGCAGCTACTTGCAGTGGTGGCATTCTTCTCTCTATCTCTCTTTCCTCCCCTCTTCCATGGGTTTTCCCTCCTCTCCATCTCCCTTTTTTTGCCGTTCAGACTATGTGTCAAGTCCCCTTTTCTCTTTAACATTCTTTGGCGGAGAAAAACCAACAATAGTAGCCATATCTTAAAGCCATTTACTTCTCAGATTTTGACAAGAATCATATTAGAAAGTTAATCTTCCTGCTTGTCTCTCAGTTATGAACTTGTTCTTAACTTTGGAGTTTGGGAAAAGTGATTTAGATGAGGAGTCCTCACCCTTATTGCAACATCTACATCAAATTGCAATCATCTGATGTTTTTCCCTTCTTTCGTCAATTAATTTTAGGGCAAACACAACAAGGAGAACTGATGGTGCTGAATTAGCTCTGGTTCTTGACATCAACACAGGTTTGTCGTTCATTTTTCTTCAATAGCTATATAGATTAAAACTCTCCATTATTTAGATATTGAATTAGGTCATTATTATTTTTTTAAGATTTATTTTCCTTGTTTTGATGGTTACTAAGGATAATATTTATATATTCTTCTGCTTTTGGATTAAGGTCTGATTGAATGAAAGATTGTAGAGACTCAAAATCTAAGGTTGTTAGTTATTCTCTTTGGGTGTTTTTCTTAATCAACCATTTATCATTTCTACCATGTTACTGTTTATGGCTAGAAGTCTCTATGCTAAGCAAATGGAATTGTTTTTGTAGTGGTTAGGGATATATATAATGGATATATAAGATATCACTAAAAATTAGGTGATAGAAGGAGGATGTAGCAGAATAGGGGGTGGATCATCTCTCTTTAGATCAGATTAAGAGGGAAGGGAAGGAAAATCAGTTATAGGGAGTGAAAAACAATCTCAAAATAAAATATAAATAAATAAATAATGGTAGAGATTAGGGATTGATGCTTAGCGGTTAGGAGAAATGGGCAAGTTAAGAATGGTAAAAGGAGGGGGGTAGGTTAAAGAATAATTAGTGAATAAATAATCAAATGGGGTCCCATAAGAAAATAATAAAATAAATAAATAAATGAATAAATCATAAAAATAAAAAATAATGATAATAAAATAATGAAAATAAAAAATAAACAATAAAAATATGGAAAGTTCTCTTTCATGTTGGTTTTCTCTTGTAGTTTGATTTCTTTATGATTAATATTCTCTTGATTAGCTAATTATATCTTTATGCTTATGTTTATTTGGGATACCTTGTGGGCTCCTGCTATTGGACCCATGAAAGGGATGCCTAACCCCTTCCCTTTTCCATCCGAGTCTTTCCCAGACTGGTGTAGTTAATGCGTAGGCTTTGTAGTTACTACAAATGAAAACGATTTTTTATGCCATTCCTGGAGGTCCCATCACCTACATTTCTTAAACTGATGGGTGGTGACTCCAAATCAGCCTAAGTGAGCCATTTTCCCATGCTCATAGTGATGCATGTTAGATGTCTAAACATTGTAGAACAAATTATCCAAGTTCTAGTACCAAAGTTAATGCATGTTTTGATTTAATTCAGTCTAATGTTTGGGGTCCTTTAGTCATTATTTGCATGGACAACTATCGGTATTTTATTAGTTTTATTGATCACTTTACAAGATGCATTTGGATTTATTTGATTAAAGAAATAGAAGAAGTACCTAGAATCATTATTGTGTTGTGTATGATGATTGGAACACATTTTGGAAAGTAGGTTAAACAGTTCCATTTCAAGAGTTCTCTAAATTTGTTCTTTGAAGATGAAGGGAGCTTAGGTCGGTCATCATGTACTTAAATGCCATAATAGAATGGAGATGCACAAAGGAATAATAGACTTTTACTTGTGACTACTCATTCTCTAGTCATCAACCAAATGCCATCCAAGGTTTTGGGGATGAGAACCCTTTTTCTGTCTTGTGTCTAGAGCAAGCTATGCTCTCTTTGCCTCCCAAGGTTTTTGGTTATGTATGTTTTATTCATATTAATGATCTTATTAAATGGACAAAGTTGGATCCAAAGGCAATCCATGGGGTGTTCTTGGGTTATTCTCCTACATAAAAGGGTATAAATGTCTTGATCCAACTACTGGAAGGAATTTCATCACCAAGGATGTCACCTTTTGTGAGTCACAATCCTTCCTTAAGCCTCAATGAAATCCTATTCAAGGGGAGACTAGTGGAGTAGAAGAGACATCCTCAAAGTCTAACCCTTTTGTATCCGCTCCTACTTCTCCTACTTCTTCTTCAGAGCCTCCTCATATTGAACCTTCTTCCTCTTGTCTAATGGAAACTACAATGGTGACGTAATGATGACCTAGATGATGAAAGGCAGATATGTGTTTATCGAAGAGAGAGAAAGAGAGGCCTACCAGTGAATAACTATGACTAATCAGGAACTTCAGATTCTGGCCAAGGTATTGCTCCTCACATTACTTCCTCTAATCCAAATTCAAATCTTTGTATTGCCTTGCAGAAACCGGTTCGTTCATGCCCTTTATCCTATTAATAGATTTGTTTCATATTATCACTTGTCACCTACCTATTACTCTTTTGTATTGGCCTTGTCCTCTGTTTCTACCCCTTCTAGGCAAGGTTCAAAGTATCGAAAACATCAAGTGTATCGGAAAGGTAATTTTAAGAGACATATCAAGATACACCTTGGATATGCATGCATATCAGAGAAGAACTAAGATACACATAGATATGCTTAGACACACTATAAATATTTTAATAAATCATAAAAATACATCAATAACACTAAATATAAGACCTTAATGAGGTGTATATACATTAAATTAATATATTTTAATGGTTTTATGAAGAAATATATTGTAGCTAATTATAATTTCATTAAAAATCCTATGCTTAACTATAATTTATAAATTATAATTCTTAAGTTTTAATGTTTTATGAGATGGGAAAAATCCAATTCTCCTATCCAACCATAAAACATGGATTGGCACAACTTCTATGTGAAAATGTAATTAATAATTATTTATTATTCATTTCCAAAAATTATAAAAAATAAATACACATTATATAATATA
The DNA here is from genome assembly GCF_055504915.1 of Nelumbo nucifera. Taxonomy (NCBI): domain Eukaryota; kingdom Viridiplantae; phylum Streptophyta; class Magnoliopsida; order Proteales; family Nelumbonaceae; genus Nelumbo; species Nelumbo nucifera. The sequence continues at coordinate 30,932,275 of NC_142649.1, forward strand.
TTAAAAAAATAGTTATTAAAGGAGAAGTTTCAATTGCTTTGTGGATATGATAGATCATCCATAGAATTACAAAATATTCAATCATTGTGATCAAATGATAAAATATAATTAATTAATTAATTAATTTTTAATTCTAAAAATATAAAAATTAAAAAAATAATCATTAAAGAAGAAATTTCAATTGGTCTGTGGATATGATAAATCATCCATAGAATTATAATATATTCAATTGTTTTGATCAAATAATAAAATATAATTAATTATTATTTATTTTTTAATTCTAAAAATATAAAAAATCAAAAAAATATATATATTAAAGAAGACATTTTAATTGCTCTATGGATATGATAGATAAACCCATAGATCTAAAACATATTTAGTCTTCATTAGCAGAGAAAAAATTACATTTTTAAATTTTTTGTTAATTTATATTTTCCCCAAATATCTTCATGAAATTTCCATAAATCTACTAATAAAAAACATTGTGATTTTGAATGTAAAAAATGTAGATCAACATAAATTTAAACATTCAAGAAAAAAAGAAATAACAAGATATTATAAAAGATTGAAAAGATTTACCTATTTTTGCCATATTTTTTCAAAATTTGAAAAATCTTTAAAAAATTTAACGATTCACACTTATTTCTTGCAAACTTTTGCAAATCAAGCACTCTAGGAATGAAGTTTGGAGTTTTAGAGTCATTTGGGGGTGAAAGAAGGCTTATTTTAGGGAAAATAAGCTTGCTTTCCCCCTTTAATTTTTTTTTTTTAGTTTTAGCCGTAACTTTTTGTCGATGCGCTACTGATACGCCCTGATACACCCCCAATACGCCCCCGATACGGGTCTGATATGCATGAAAAAAATGAAACATCCGATTTCCATGTGTATCTCATATCGATTTTTCAAAGATATGATACAATACGCCTCGTATTGGGAATGGAGGGAAGCTATGGATGAGGAAATGTAAGTCATGTTGAAAGCTAACACTTGGGAGCTTGTGGATCTACCAACCGAGAAAAGCACTGTAGGGTGTAAGTGGGTATATAGTCAAGCACAAGGCTGATGGAATTAACTATAAGGAGACCTTTGCTCGATTATCAACTTGAATACTATACGGGTGTTACTCTCTCTTGCAACAAATTTTTCTTGGGAGCTACATCAGTTACATGTCTAGAATGCTTTCTTAAATGAAAATCTACAAGAAGTCTACATGGACCTCCTCTAGGGTATGACATGAGAGGAAAGGTATGCAAGCTAAGGAGGACCTTATATGGCCTCTAGGGGTGGATTTGAGCCGAGCCGAGCCAAATACTTGGCTATTCGAGCTTGGCTCACAGGAATAGTATTAGGCTCGAGCTTGAGCTTAAGCTTGATTCGAGCTAGAGACTTGAGCTCAAGCTCAGCTCGGTTTATAGCTTGCAAGTTCGAGCTCAGCGTGGCTCGAGCTCGACTATAAGCCAGGTTTTTTTTTAAATAAAAATTATATGATTAAATTGTTTTTTTTTAGACAAAAACTTAAGAATTATAAAAATTATTTACTAATATACATGAAAAATAAAAATATTATTATTTATAATAAAATTATTTATTATATATTTATATGTATGTATGTATGTATGTATGTATGTATATAATAAAAATTATTTATTTAATACTAGGCTCGCGAGCCTCATGAGCCGAGCTTCACTAGGCTTGAGTTCGACTTGAGCAAACGAGCCTATATATTGGGCTCCAATTAGACTTGAAGCTTAGTTTAAATTGAGCCAAGTTGAGCTTTTCACGAGCCAAGCTTGAATATCTTGTGAAAGGCTTGACTCGTGGCCACCCCTAATGGTCTCAAATTATCTCCAAGGGCTTGGTTTGAAAGATCATGCAAGGTAATGAAGGTTGTTGGGTACAAGTAGAGCAATGCTAATTACATGTTGTTATATAAAAAAAAATGAAGGAAAACTAACAACATTAATTGTTTATGTTGATGGTATCGTTGTTACAGGAGATGATTCAAATGAGATTCGAAAGTTGAAAGACTTCTTAGCCTCAGAGTTTGAAATCAAATATCTAGGACCTCTAAAATATTTCTTGGGAATAGAGGTGACTAGATTTAGACAGGGAATATACATCTGCCAAAGGAAGTATGCATCATACCTTCTAAAAGAGACAGGGAAGCTAGGAGCCAAACCACTAGACACTCTTATAGAGCAAAATCATGGGTTGCAGGAAGATGATGGAGAACTGTATCCTAACAAAGAGAGTTATCAGAAATTAGTTAGAAAATTGCTTTATTTATCCCTTACAAGTTTCTGATATTGCATATGCAATTCATGTGGTTAGCCAATTTATGCATACTCCACAAGTTGCACATATGAGGGTAGTAGAAAGGATCTTGAGATACTTGAAGACATATCCTGAGAAGGAATTATTATTTAAGAAATGTAATGAAATAGATGTAGAAGCCTACATTGATAATGATTGGGCAAGTTCTCGTGGAGATAAAAAGGTCTACGTCTAGATATTGCACCTTCATAGGTGGCAATCTAGTCACTTGGAGATACAAGAAATAAACAGTTGTTGCAAGATCATGTGCCAAGGTTGAATATAAGGCTATGGCCCATGAAGTTACAGAACTACTTTTGTTTTAGATTCTTCTAAAAGAGTCAGGGATAGGAGTAACTAGACCTTTAATGTTGTATTGTGATAGTCAGGCTACAATCAACATTGCTAACAACCCAGTCCAACATGATAGAACAAAGCATATTGAGATTGATAGACTATTTGTGTGAGAAGGAATTGTTTCTAGGGACCTTTACCTCTCTTATATGCCATGTACAAGACAACTAGCTGATGTTCTTACCAAGGGGCTTACGAAGACAAGATTTATGGAACTGTTATGCAAGTTGGGCATGAAAGATATCTATGCTCATCTTGATGGAGAGTGTTGTAAGACTTATTTTGTAGTCTTGGGCCTTAGTTGTCAACTATTATCAGTACATTGTTCTTAGTAGTCGACTACTATTGGTATACTATTCCTAGTAGTCGAGTACTTGGTGAAGAGATTTCCTAGTAGTCGACTACTTGGACACCGTTGTACTTTTTCATATTTTTATTTTGATCGCCCTAATATAATAGAATGATTGGTGCAACCAACATAACTTTTTGGCCTCTCTCACATCTTTTCTCTCTCTCTCTCTCTCTTATCCTCTTCTCTTCTTCTTGGAAAATAGTATATAATATAATATAATGTTTAAACATATATATATGTATGTGCGTATTCATTTAACATTTCATACATTCACTACAAGAAATTTTTGTTTAGATGGTGGTTTCCCTCCAGTGATCTTGTGCAATTGCCAACAACTCCAAAAAACCTTTTTCCCACCTAATGTTTGATTAGGAACCGGTGTTCAAGTTTTGATGGGAAACAATTCACTTAGACACATGGTGGGTACTAACAATAATGCTTTGGCAAAAAAAAAAAAAAAAAAAAAAATCCATTGATAGGTCAAGACCCCTGGCAATTAGGGCTATAAATGGATCATATTCAACAAATGTAAATCTGATCTGATTATTGAATAATTGCATCCAAATCCAATCTGATTTGGATTTAGTCTAAATCCATTTTAATTTTGTAAAATACAAAAAACTAAAAAGTTAGTTACTTTTCAACTTTATATATAATAGACTAATGTAAACATAACATACTAAATTTATTTTATATATATAAATTCATATATAATATAATGTATAAAAATATATTTTTCATAATTTAAATATAATTATATAAAATTTATGTATTAAAATCAATACGTTTTCGTTTGTTTGTGGTGTAAATATGGACCGGTGTAAAACTTCACTCCGGTTTGTATTTGTCGGTGTTTCTATGAGGTGTAGTTAAACATTGAGAATCAATGTAAAACTCCACTCACGGTAGAGCTTTACATCAACAATCGATGTAAATACAACATCGATAAAATCATTGTAAATATTTACATCGATAATAATACATTTCAAATTCCAACGATTCACGACTTTAAGCTGATCGGTGTTGGAACTGTTAGACAGTTTTGTATGCCCTTAGCTCCAATCAGTTTTGATGTACTTTTGACATTTAGTGTAAATGAATAAAGTGCATGTTTGATTCATGTTGTGTGGTATGTTTCTATGTAAGACCCTTAAATTGGACACTTAATGAGACTCGTGTTAGTTTAGAATGTTCACAGTCGTTGGATAAGTCTGGAGAGATTTATCCTACCAAGGCTGACACTGGTGGGCTGCCAAGTGTTGGGGTGGCCTATTTCAGCTGCCAGGGTGAGACCCAAAGCACATGTAGTGTAGGATTACTTGAATCTTTGAACTAGACCAGATTTCTAGTATTACCCTAGACCATGGTGATTGATGGGCAAAACTGGAAAGTTACACCTGACCCCTAGACTCGATTATGATACTGCACTAGGTGTCGGATTGGGCTATTTTTGATATGCCAATCAGTGAGATCCTTAGCGGGGGTCAAAACCTGGGTATGTTGGGACAGTCTGAGAATTCATCTGAGAGGGTGATCATAGTGACTGGATCAGCGCCTTTGTCGGACAAAGGTAATGATCAGGGATGCACTCTCTTTGATGGAAACCAAACTGCCGGCAGTTGATTTCAATCATTGAAATTTTGTTTTGCAAAATTTATATATAAGATATATAGATATATACGGTTTCAAAATGTTTGCAAATGGTTTTAATTCCCCGGATCCATATGAGCAGAGAGTGCAACACTGTTCCTTGCAGCCGAGGGAGAGTTCCTCTCTTGTCGGACAGTGTTTGATCATTATGGGCTGAGAGGTTAAGTGTAAGGCCATTTAGGGTTATACCTGATGGGTTAATCTTGCATCTGCCCACAGTCTCAGGGTTTTTATAAGATGGCTTGACCCAGGGACTACTTTGTGCAAGTGTTGGGCTCATAAAGTCCATGTGATGGACGCAGGGGGTTCACTGGGTTGTCCAATGAATTCGGCTAGGCCTTGTAACAAAGGCTGGGCCAAACCCATGTGGCTGATGTGTAGATCAATGCTTGGGGCCCACGCCATTCAAAGAAGCCCAACTGGGCAGTAGTTTGGAAGCCTGTTGAGCACTTAATACATATTGGGCCTAAAGCCCATTTCGAACTGGCTGATTTAATTACCCACTTAAAGGGGCGGATCTGAGATTAGGGCAAGGCAAAGGATTGGGTCTTGACCCTATCCATTTTTGGAGACCAAATTCAAATAAAGATTTGAATCTGGTAACCTCCTGATAATATCAGGAGTGGGTTAACCAAATTTGCAGATAGGATTAAGATAATTCCCTATCCAAATACAGATTTGGATTGTGATAACTCCTAATAGGATTATGAGGTTTCTTAATCACTAAGAAAGAGGAGAAACCCTAATCTTGAATTACAAGAATTTGAACCAAGGGTTTAGCAGAAAAAAAGCCTCCTGCAATTTGAGATAGGATCTTATAAACCCAAGAGAGAAAAAGCAAATATGCCAACTTCATCTCTAGAGTTCTTCTCCAGCCGCCGCAATTCACTGCCTGGTTCAATCTCTCTGAGAGGGAAAGATCAAGAAGGTATTCTTGATATCAGTATTTGCTGAAAGGTTGGTTGTGTACGGTGCTCTTCGCTTCCATCGAATTCTTGTCAAGAATTTGGTTCGTAGGACGAACACTACTGGTTCTGTTCCAGTATCACTGCGTCATCTTCAGTGGGAGCAGATCTTGGGAGTATTCTTTGGGCGTGAACACCAACGTTGGGAGATACCAACTCTTCGTATCAGGTATAACCCTTCCCTTTCTCTTTGGTTCAGATCTGGTTTGGTTTTGGTTCAATTAGAACCTTGAATATTGTATTCTAAAATCAGGGAATATGATTCCCAGTTGGAAGGGAGGAGAGAAATTTTTTGAAATTCGCCAACCCTGTTCCGTTGCATTCTTGGCGTCCATACAATGGATCTCTCCTTCCTTTCTGGAACTCCACAATGTACCTCAAGGCCCAGCCAAGAGGTCAAAGGAGGGCTATTCGGCCCGTAAAGCCCATGCAGCACTCTTTGGGAGAGCCCAAAGAGAGAACCCAGCCACAGCCTTCCAAGGGAGTCTATTCAGCTCAGCAAGGAGGATGCCCATTTGCAGCTCAAAGCATTCCAAATTGCACCCCAAGAGAAGATAGGGGTGGCAACTTCTAGAAAGTTCAAGAGAAGCTAGGGGCAGCAACTTCTAGAAGGTTCAAAAGTCGCTAAAGGCGCCAAACTTTCTAGATGAGAGAACTTTCTAGATGAGAGAAAGGGGATGAAGAGAAAGCTATAAAAGGAGAAGAGAAAGAGAGGAAAATGGGTCAAAAACCTTTTGGGTGAATTCTTTTTGGGAGAAGATAAAGATAGGCGCAAAAGAGGAGAAGATTCAACAATATTCAACAGAAGAAGAAGCTGATTTTGAATTTGGAGAAGAAGCCATTGGAGGAGATCAATCTAGGTTGTCTTCTTCCTAGATTTCTTCACAAGTGGTAATCGAATTCAGTTAGGGCTTTCATGTTTATTTTCTCCATTAATTCAATCATTCTTGCTGTAATTGAATGATGTTTCATGTAATTTCAGATCTGTAATTAGTTCTCTAGGGTTATTCGAATGGATTAGATTCAATTTTAATGTTTCTTGATTAGAAATTTAATTGTTAAAACTGTTAGCCGAATTGATCTTAATCTTTGTAATGTCTGAATTGTTTGAGAAAGAATTTAGGCAATCTTAATTCTATTTGGCTGAACTGTTCTTCTTTCTTAGAGTTTTAGATTGCTTGACAAAGAGTTTAGAAATTCAGATCTGCTAATCAAGAACCAAATTGAGTGCAAGGTTAGAGATAACTTGCACAATTTGGTTGGTGATCATTCAATCTGAAATGATGCCCTAGAATTTCTAGATCTTAATGCATGCATGGGAATTAGATTCTTGTTAGAGATAGAAGAATCATCACTCATGCATAAAATGAACATCCGCTTGAGAGAGTTTGTTCATTGCCTTGGGGTTTCACCAAACCAAGGCTGAATCCTAATTTAATCGAATGACCTAGAGAACTAATTGCTGAAGCAATTCAATGCATAGTGAGCTTATCTTCTCAATTGCATGAAAGGTGTTTGATCAAATTTGTTAGAGATAGTTTGTTAGATAGGAATTCAGTTTTTGATTAGGTAAGCATTTTGAATAATCAGATAATAGATGGCTGATATATTACTAGTAGTTGTTACATAAGTCCTCGTGGGAACGATACTCTATTCATCACTCTATTACTTGTGCGGCTGGTGCACTTGCAAGTGTAGCAAATGCGCATCATACCTTTTATCCAAATTCATGAGTTCTTTTATAACAAAGGATAATAGTTTAATGTAGCAACATTCCCCTTGTCTAAAATCCCTAGTAGGATGTTGTCAAGGTGTATTAAACTTTTCAAGGTTTATGAAAAATAACACTTTGTAAAGGAAAAATTATCATCAAGAAAGTTCTCTTCTTGCTAAACAAAACAACCTCATATTTCTAAAGTTGGAGATGCCATTGCTTGTGTTGTTATCTCTTTTCTTCTAAATGGCAATACACAGGGCTTTGACTTTGCCAGGAATATTAATGGATTGAGGAGGTTTTTTTTCTCATAAATTCCTTTTTTCTATAACCTTTAAATCTGATGATAAGATTTGAAGCCCTGAACCAAGTAGTTTTAAATCACAAATCCTTCCTTTTCTACATGGCATCATCTAACAATTCTGCCATCTGCCCACAGCCCCTAGGTTTTTATAAGATGGCTTGACCTAGGGACTACTTAGTGCAAGTGTTGGGCCCATAAAGTTTATGTGATGGGCTCAGGGGGGTCACTGGGTTGTCCAGTGAATTCGGCAACGACTTTTAACAAAGGCTGGGCCAAACCCATGTGGCCGATGTGTAGATCAATGCTTGGGTCCCATGTTATACAAAGAAGCCCAACTGAGCAGCAGTTTGGAAGCCTGTTGAGCACTTAATACATATTGGGCCTAAAGCCCATTTTGAACTGGCTGATTTAATTACACACTTAAAGGGGCGGATCTGAGATTAGGGCAAGCCAAAGGATTGGGTCTTGACCCTATCCATTCTTGGAGACCAAATTCAAATAAAGATTTGAATATGGTAACCTCCTGATAATATCTGGAGTGGGCTGACCTAATCTGCAGATAGGATTAAGATAAGTCCCTATCCAAATATAGATTTGGATTGGAATAACTCCAAATAGGATTACGCGGTTTCTTAATCAATAAGAAAGAGGAGAAACCCTAATCTTGAATTACAACAATTCGAACCAATGGTTTAGCAGAAAAAAGCCTCCTACAATTTGAGATATGATCTTAGAAACCCAAGAGAGAAGAAAAGCAAATACGCCAACTTCATCTCTAGAGTTCTTCTCCAGCCGCCGCCATTCACTGCCTAGTTCAATCTCTCTGAGAGGGAAAGATCAAGAAGGTATTCTTGATATCAATATTTGCTGAAAGGTTGGTTGTGTATGGTGCTCTTCGCTTCCATCGAATTCTTGTGAAGAATTTGGTTCGTAGGACGAACACTGCTGGTTCTGTTCCAGTATCACTGCGTCATCTTCAGTGGGAGCAGATCTTGGGAGGGAGAAACCCTAATCTTGAATTACAACAATTCGAACCAATGGTTTAGCAGAAAAAAGCCTCCTACAATTTGAGATATGATCTTAGAAACCCAAGAGAGAAGAAAAGCAAATACGCCAACTTCATCTCTAGAGTTCTTCTCCAGCCGCCGCCATTCACTGCCTAGTTCAATCTCTCTGAGAGGGAAAGATCAAGAAGGTATTCTTGATATCAATATTTGCTGAAAGGTTGGTTGTGTACGGTGCTCTTCGCTTCCATCGAATTCTTGTGAAGAATTTGGTTCGTAGGACGAACACTGCTGGTTCTGTTCCAGTATCACTGCGTCATCTTCAGTGGGAGCAGATCTTGGGAGTATTCTTTGGGCGTGAACACCAACGTTGGGAGATACTAACTCTTCGTATCTGGTATAACCCTTGCCTTTCTCTTTGGTTCAGATCTGGTTCGGTTCTGGTTCAATTAGATCCTTGATATTGTATTCTAAAATCAGGGAATATGATTCCCAGTTGGAAGGGAGGAGAGAAATTTTTTGAAATTCGCCCACCCTGTTCCGTTGCATTCTTGGCATCCATACGATGGACCTCTCCCTCCTTTCAGGAACTCCATCGATGTACTTTTACAGCGATAGAGTTTCACATCACAAACAACATAGCCTAAATGTTATGATATAATTGGATTCAGATTTTAATGAGATCGGATGGAGTGAAATCAGAATCTGACACTATTATTAATTGGATGCATATTACAAAATTTGAATTCGATCCAATTTCGTAAACTCATTGTCTGAATCCAAGATAATGGGATTGGATGCTAGATCGGGTCATGGATTTTTTACTATAATTGACAAGCCTACTTGCAATTACCCATGACAAATATGAGGTTAACATTTTGTTGTCATCTTCAAATATGAGGTGATGATGATTTACCCTTTCTTTATAAACTTGATGATTTACTTGTACCTTGAAGTGTGCACAATTTACATATAAATTCTGGTGCTTATGCATAGGTTTGATGCTGATTTGTGTGAATTCAACCCCAATTGAACTCGATTTCAGGAATTGTCAAAGGGAACAAGTCTAGGGTAAAAGAACATAAAACCATGCTAAAGGAGGCCAAATTGGAGGTAATACAGCCCAACTGTGAGCAAGGCCCAGCCGAGAGGTCAAAGGTGGGCTATTCGGCCCTTGAAGCCCGTGCAGCACTCTTTGGGAGAGCCCAAAGAGAGAGCCCAGCCACAGCCTTCCAAGGGAGCCTATTCGGCCCAGCAAGGAGGATGCCCATTTGCAGCTCAAGAGCAACCCAAATTGCAACCCAAGAGAAGCTAGGGGTGGCAACTTCTAGAAAGTTCAAGAGGAGATAGGGGCAGCAACTTCTAGAAGGTTCAAGGGAGGCTAAAGGAGCCAAACTTTCTAGATGAGATAACTTTCTAGATGAGAGAAAGGGGATGGAGAAAAAGCTATAAAAGGAGAAGAGAAGAGAGGAAAATGGGTCAAAAACCTTTTGGGTGAATTCTTTTTGGGAGAAGAGAAAGATAGAAGCAAGAGAGGAGAAGATTCAAGAATATTCAAGAGAAGAAGAAGCTGATTTTGAATTTGGAGAAGAAGCCATTGGAGGAGATCAATCTAGGTTGTCTTCTTCCTTGATTTCAGCACAAGTGGTAATCGAATTCAGCTAGGCTTTCATGTTTATTTTCTCCATTAATTCCATCATTCTTGCTGTAATTGAATGATGTTTCATGTAATTTCAGATCTGTAAATAGTTCTCTAGGGTTATTCGAATGGATTAGATTCAATTTTAATGTTTCTTGATTAGAAATTTAATTGTTAGAACTGCTAGCCGAATTGATCTTAATCATTGCAATGTCTGAATTGCTTGAGAAAGAATTTAGGCAATCTTAATTTTGTTTGGCTGAACTGTTCTTCTTTCTTGGAGTTTTAGATTGCTCAAGAAAGAGTCTAGAATTTCAGATCTGCTAATCAAGAACCAAATTGAATACAAAGTTAGAGATAACTTGCACAATTTGGTTGGTGATCATTCAATCTGAAATGATGCCCTAGAATTTCTAAATATTAATGCAGGCATGGGGATTAGATTCTTGCTAGAGATAGAAGAATCATCACTCATGCATAAAATGAACATCCGCTTGAGTGAGGTTGCTCATTGCCTTGGGGTTTTACCAAACCAAGGCTGAATCCTAATCTAATCGAATGACCTAGAGAACTAATTGCTGAAGCAATTCTATGCATAGTGAGCTTATCTTCTCAATTGCATGAAAGGTGTTTGATCAAATTTGTTAGAGCTAGATTGTTAGATAGGAATTCAGTTTTTGATTAGGTTAGCATTTCGATTAATCAGATAATAGATGGCTGATATATTACTAGTAGTTGCTACATAAGTCCTCGTGGGAACAATACTCTATTCATCACTCTATTACTTGTGGGGCTGGTGCACTTGCTAGTGTAGCAAATACGCATCATACCTTTTATCCAAATTCATGAGTTATTTTATAACAAAGGATAATAGTTTAATGTAGCAACATTCCGCTTGTCTAAAATCCCTAGTAGGATGTTGTCAAGATGTATTAAATTTTTCAAGGTTTCTAAAAAACAACACTTTGTAAAGGCAAAATTATCATCAAGAAAATTCTCTTCTTGCTAAACAAAAACAACCTCATATTTCTAGAGTTGGAGATGCCATTGCTTGTGTTGTTATCTCTTTTCTTGTAAATAGCAATACATAGGGCTTTGACTTTGCCAGGAATATTAAAGGATTGAGGAGGTTTTCTTTCTCATAAATTCCCTTTTTCTACCACCTGTAAATCTGATGATAAGATTTGAAGCCTTGAACCATGTAGTTTTAAATCTCAAATCCTTCCTTTTCTACATGGCATCATCTAACAATTCTGCCATCTTCCCACAGTCCCTAGGTTTTTATAAGATGGCTTGACCCAGTGACTAATTAGTGCAAGTGTCGGGCCCATAAAGTCCATGCGATGGGCTCAGGGGGTTCACTGGGTTGTCCAGTGAATTCGGCTAGGCCTTGTAACAAAGGCTGGGCCAAACCCATGTGGCTGATGTGTAGATCAATGCTTGGGTCCCACACCATACAAAGAAGCCCAACTGGGCAGCAGTTTGGAAGCCTGTTGAGTACTTAATACATATTGGGCCAAAAGCCCATTTCGAACTGGCCGATTTAATTACCCACTTAAAGGGGCGGATCTGAGATTAGGGCAAGCCAAAGGATGGGGTCTTGACCCTATCCATTCTTGGAGACCAAATTCAAATAAAGATTTGAATCTGGTAACCTCCTGAATCTTCCCCTTCCATGGCCCCTATTACTTTGAGAGGAGGGTTGTTGTTGATTGGGATCTATGGGGGAAGTGAAACTAAATGGAGGTTGAGAGGCAGATTGTTTTCTTGCAATATTGGCAGAAGAGTCACCAAGAAGAAAAGAATTACGTTGCAAGAGCCAAGCTCCATGATTTAACAATTATCCAAAAAGATCAGAAAGAGTAAGAGGAGAAATCAGATTTAGTTGTGTAGGTATGTATAGCTCATTCAGACTCTCAAAGAATACTCAGACACTAAGAGTAATACCACAAAAGCACTCACGAGCAGCCCAACTGCGATGAACTTACGGTCTATCACTATCTTCACGATGAACTCGCAACGCATTAAGAAAAACCATGATAAACCTGTGGATCACAAAGTCCAGTAAGCACCCGAACTAGAACAAGCCTGAAAAAGACTCATCCAAAAGACTCGAGCGCACTTAAGTGTGCGATGAAGTCACACCTACCACGACGTGCGATGAACCCATAGCTTGCAAACCCACTCCAGATAATGGGTCGGAGAGGGTAGTGGGCCGAGCCCACAACGAGGCCTGCGCATACCCAAACGCGCGTAAGCCCCATGATAGAGAAAGCACTTCGTGAATCGCCACAAGGAACTAACAAAATATCAGATTTCAAATAGTGGCATCATCTTCACCATGTAGGATTAGTCATGTTGCGTGAAAAGGTAGTAGCACACGTGAGTAATGAGGGGTCTTAAGGATAAGGAAAGTCGATCCTTGAGAAAATATTCATGAGATACGTGGCAATGCCCTAGTAGTGCACCCAATGACCACCAGCAAACAATATATTCCCTTTCTCGATATGGAGCGAAGAACCTCATCTCCTACCTTTTAAGATCTTGGGATCTTCTCCATAAATAGGGAGTCCACTTCATGTTAGGCATCATGGAATTTTGAGCATTTTGTTATCAATACTGTTAAGTGTCCATAACCATTTTCATTTTTCCCAACCTCTTACTAAGAGGGACTCACCTCCCTTGGGGGCTCTCCTTCGTCTTTCAAAGAGACCATTCTTCAACCGAGCCTTACATCTCAGACTTACAGTAGAATCTCTTATTCCGTTTTTTATCACAGAGGATGGCCTCAAGAAGAATCAACATCACTACTATCCCTGAGTAACAGAGCAACATTCAAGAAAACACCAACCCAGGAGTCGAGAATCAACCTAAGATGGAAACACTCCTCCAGGCCGATATTGAGATCTTGTCAAACAAGGTTTACGAGTTCGAGGCTTCCCTTCTACTTTTCAAAGAGTGGTTCAAGAAAATCGAACAGAGCATGGAGGAGACAAGGAGTGCCCTCCAAATCCTATTTAACCATTCGTCCTAGGCTGAGCAAACACCCGTCGCCACCATCCCTAGTGTCCCAGGTACCAACCCCAATCCTAGTTTCCATACTTTTGGTACCACACCCACCTTCCTTGACATCCCGGAGCAGCACCACAAAGCCAACCCGGCTCCATCTCAAGTAGGCTCTGTACCCGCCCACCAGTTTCGCGCTTTCCCTGGCGCCAACCTAGTATCAGAAGTTCCCCTTAGCAAAGACGAACTAAAGGAGTACGTCCAAGGACTGGTGGTCGAAAGTCGCAGTCGAGCCCATGATTCGGCAGTCTTACAAAAGCCTTATTCCGACCATATCTTCCACAAACCCTATCTTACCAGGCACACCCCTCCCCAACAATGGCCACAGTATGATGGGCAAAAGGGTATCCCATAGGAACATATCAGCAAGTTTGAAGACTCCCTCGATCCTTTTGCTCTCAATGGGGACCTTAAAGTATGAGAATTCTCAAAGTCATTGACCGGCCCAGCATACACATGGTTTGGAATCTCACCTCTAGGAGTATCGACTCGTGGGGGAATTGGCCAAGAAGTTCCTATCGAAGTGGTTCACTCTGGAAAGGAAGCTGACGATGGTTGACCTAAGGAATGTAGAACAAGGGCCAGGAGAAGACCTTCTTGCTTATGTCATGATATTCCAGAAGCTCACTCATTCCGTCTTCAACGAGCATGCTATTGAGAAGAGCTTTGTTGAACAGTGCATTCAGGGTATGTGCCCTGCATACGGATCGACGTCAAAAATGTCAAAGCATAAACCTTTAGCTAGCTCTGGAAATGCATGGAGAGGATGGCGTGAATTGTCAAAGGCGCGGCCCCATACAACAAGGAAGAGGCTTATGCGGTTGACAGAAGGTCGAGGAACAGTGGAGGAATGAGACAAGAACCATACCAAAGAGGTAACACCCAAAGCAGAAGAGAAGCACCAACATCTCCCCCTTTCCCCTGCACCACGGAGGAGGTAATTAAGATTATGAACAAATTGGTTGAAGACAGAGTCATTAATTTGCCACTGCCACCTCCGGGAGTAGACCTGGAGAAGGACAAGTATGGCGGTAGGTGGTGTAACTATCACCAGATACCACATCATGAGTTGATGGATTGCTTCTCTCTCAGGAGGATATTTGTACAGAAAGTGAAGTTGGATCAGTTCATAACAAAGGAACTAGCTCATGTGGAAACCAACCCCCTCCCAACCCACATCCAAGGAGGTAGCATCAACATGGTCGGGGCACTCGGACTGCACCAAGTTGACGCTCTGATAGAGAAACTAGAACAGAGCAAGGAACTATGTCGATTTTTTACCAAACATGGAGCCAACACAACAACCTAGAAGTTGACCATCAGAGCGTTGGCAGAGGTCTTCCGATACCCCTTGCAGCCTTACTGCAGTTGTCATGGCAACGTAGAGTTCATGGCGGATGACATGTTAGCCATAGATCTCCTACATAACAGACCTTTGTACATCATGGCAAAGATAGGGGGTATGACATGCGCAGATTAATGGTCGACCTAGTAAGTTCTGTAAACCTTATCCCGGTTCACACATTGGAGTTGATGAATATCATAAAGGATGACATCAAGGGGTTGCCATTAGAAGTGACGGACTTCAATGGTAACCCGTCGGTCACCGAGGGGTCCATAGAGTTGTAGGTGGCGATAGGGCCGTTTTGCATAACGCAAGAATTCCAGGTAATTAGGGGAAAGACTTCCTACCATGCACTCTTGGGATGACCACTAATACATGACCTGGTCCTTGTCCCTTCAACCTACCACCAATGCATCAAGGCCCAACACCGAGGGAGGTCGATCAAGATCCCAGCAACCAGAGCTCCATTTGACAAGTCCGAGAGACACCTCCAGGACACCATCTACTTCATAGAGTTGGCGGAGGATGTTAAAACAAGGATAGCTAAAGTTGAGGGAACAAATTTGTCACAACCGCCTAAGAACGAACCTGTAGGGATGGCCGAACAACGGAAGAGGAGCATATGCATATGGACAGGAGACGAC
Organism: Nelumbo nucifera; assembly: GCF_055504915.1. Classification (NCBI taxonomy): domain Eukaryota; kingdom Viridiplantae; phylum Streptophyta; class Magnoliopsida; order Proteales; family Nelumbonaceae; genus Nelumbo; species Nelumbo nucifera. The sequence continues at coordinate 30,947,626 of NC_142649.1, forward strand.
GGGAAAGAGTATTATACCATCATCGAGGATCATGAGAACGACGGACCTCCCACAACTAAAAAGGCCATCCTCGAGGTATGATTTTTTTTTATTGCTTAATGTAACTTGATCGCAGTATGTCTTGAGAGTGAAATCTATTTTTCAAAAAGGTTTTTCGGTTTCTATCATTTCCAAAACAAAGGACACATATATTTGTTAAAGAAATCATTACATTTTCTAACTGAAGACTCTAAGTAAAGTTTCAACCAATATCATTTCACCATATCGCAAATTGATATTGCTACGATCATGCCACCAAGCGATGGCTCAACCGTTGAATTAGGCATAGAGGTACAATATTTAGATCATATACCTATGAACACATAAATTACCTAAGACTCAAGACAAATAACAAATTGAACAACTTCAAGAATCGAAAGAAGATGTACTAGAATATTGCGATGAAGTTAGGACAACCCCAAAGTGCATGACGGACTCCATCGACACAGTTGAGGAACCTTTAGAAGAAATCAACTTAATAGCCAACGGATCCGACAAAAGACCCTTGTACATTTCTGTCAAGTTAACAACCAAGGATAGGGAAAAGCTCATTGCACTTCTAAAAGGTAGAGGAGCACCTTATTGCAAAATCTTAGAGCCCAGAGCCAACCTAACTCGTGTTCTCCCCGTAAAGTTTAAGGATGTATTCGCCTAGTTGTATAACCATATGCCAAGGCTCGATCTAGAACTTGTCTGCCATTCTCTTTGTATAGATCCAAAATTCCAGCCGGTCAAGCAGCCACAGAGGATCTTTAAGCCTGAGATAACACTGAAAGTTAAGGAGGAAGTAGAGCGGCTTCTGAAAGTAGGCTTCATCAAGTCCATAGCACACTCCCAGTGGTTAGCCAATGTGGTCCCAATAAAGAAGAAGAATGGACAGCTAAGGTTAGTACTTCCCACCCATCTTTACTGCAATAATACAATACCTAAATGCTGACCTCACCTTATTGCAGATGTTGCATTGACTTTAGGGACCTAAACAAGGCCTGTACGAATGATGACTTCCCTCTTCCTAATATGGAGGGGCTGATAAATTCGACAACGGAACATGAACTCTTCTCTTTCCCAGATACTTATAGTGGGTATAACCAAATCTTCATGGACCCCATAGACGAACCCCACACGGCCTTCAGAACGCCCATAGGGAACTTCTACTATAAAATGATGCCCTTCAGATTGAAGAATGTTGGAGCCATGTATCAGAGAGCCATGACTAGTATTTTTCATGACATGATCCACAAGGAAATAGAATTCTACGTGGATGACATAGTCATCAAAGCCAAGAAGAAAGAGGAGCACTCCGAAGTCTTAAGGAAGATTTTTACCCGATGTAGGGAATTCAAATTGAGGTTGAATCCGCTAAAATGTGCATTTGGAGTACAATCAGGCAAGTTCTTAGGATACAAAGTAGATTAGAAGAAAGCAAGGCTAGAGACATCTTAGATCTACCACAACCAGTAAACCAGTCCTAGTTAAAGACATTCCTCAAAAAGGTTTCTTATTTGAGGAGATTTGTTCCTGGCCTCGCACACGCAGCCTTGCCATTAATGAAATTAGTTAAGAAAGCCATTGAGTTCAAATGGACCCAGGAGCATCATGACACCTTTGAGTAGCTGAAGCAACCACTAGCCATGGCACCTACGATGTCACCACCCAAAGACGTGTGAGAATTTAGGATGTACATCGCAACGTGGAAGGAAGCCATAGGGTGCCTGTTGGCGCAAGAAGATGAGAGTAAGAAAGCCCCTGTGTTCATGCTTGATGGCTCCAATAGAACCCTCACGGTGGCAGAGAAGAATTATTCTCACATGGAGCAACAATGTCTAGCCTTGGTCTTTGCTACATAGAAATTTAGACACTATATCCTAGGGCAAAAGGTACGACTCATCACACAGAGCGACCTAATCAAATTCATCATGGATAGACCTCCCCTTTCTGGCAAACTCATAAAATGGATGATGCAGCTCAACGAATATGAGATAGAGTACACACAACATAAAGCCGTCAAGTGTTAGGTGGTTGCCGACCTACTGGCTACCTTTCCATCATTTTCTGACTTTCCTATACCAGAGGAAGTCCCCAACGACATACCCATGGTCGCCCTGGCAGAAAACAAAGAGTGGATCTTAACCTTCGATGGGAGCAGCACAAGCACTTCGGCCAGCGTTAGAGTGACCCTGACCTCCCCGGACAGGCAGACCTCTATGTATTCATTTAAGCTTCAGTTCCTTTTTTCCCACAATAATCCAGCATCCTTTAAACACTAAAATCCTTAACTTGTCTTTTAATGACATCATCCAGAATGGAGAATGGAACTCTTTGCTAATCAATTCTCTTTTTGATATAACTCAAGCTTCTCAAATTCCTATTCTCCCAAATAACACTCCTACTTCTTGGATTTGGACTAAACATTTTAAAATTTTCAAGCTTAGTTGCCTATAAAATTTTAATTCAGGATACTTTACCTCAGTTAAATAATTCTATTCAATCCTGCATTAAATGGTTATGGCAACTTTCTTATCCTCCTCCTTATTAGCTTCTTTTATGGTGCATTATCTTCAATTATCTACCAATAAAAACAAAAATTTTTGGACCAGACCAAGATCAACTGTGTGTCTTTTGTCAAATCCATCCAGAATTCACCACCCATTTATTCCTTGATTGTTCCTTTACTCAATCTTTTCTTTTTGCCCCCCCTTAGAATATTATTTTGAACACTTCTACTCACCATAATTGGATTGATTGTAATCATTTTAGCACAAAAGTTCACTCATAAATCTGATTCTTATAAAGCTCTCAATTAGTATGTTGTTGCATTATACTACATCTGGTTTGCTAGGAATGAAAAATTTTTTAAAAACTCAGATGTTTCCAATCTATGGATTATTCACAAAACAAACTCCCTTTGCATTCAAATTCTGACTAAATCATCTAACTTAAATCAAATCCAAAACTGTCCTCCTCGATTCAAGGAGCATAATGATTGTATTGTCTTTACAGATGCAGGAAAATTTTCTTCTTCTTATTTCTCCTTCGGAATTATTTGTCTAACAATACAATTGGAGTGTTTACAAATTGCAGGTGGAAGAAAGAATTTGTCATCAGTAGAAGAGGCAGAACTTTTTGCTATTTATCAAGGACTTCTATATGCTCGTCAAATGGAAAAATCTAATCTAATAATCTGCTCAGACTCATAGTTAGTGATCAATGCACTTGAACGACGATCTGATCTATCTTGGCATATTTTGGGACTTCTTACATCCACTTTTAACTTATTTTCTTCTTTTAACAGTATAAAGTTTGTATATATTAAGCGTATGTACAATGTTCCAGTGCATGAGCTAGCAAGATGGTGTAAAAATTTGTCGCAGGAACTAGTTTTACTTCCTCATTATCCTTCCGTTCTCCCTCCTGTACAAAACTTTGCAGCTTGTTCTACAGTTTAATATATTTTGCTTTTACCTGTAAAAAAAAAAAAGTATAGAGTTCTCAATGCAAGGATGTAAAGATTGTTCGAATGAACGTTGCACTGATTTTAAATGCAAATGATTCTTAATAAAAGGTCAATTAAGTAAGTTGGTTGCAAATTATAAAGGGTGTTTTAGTAAAATGTGAAATATATATATATAGGTAGATTTTAATAAATCTATGAAATCGTAAGGGGGTATTTTAGAAAATGACCTATAAAAATAAATATTTACTAATAATGGATTCTCTTAATTATCATACGTGGGAGGGCCTCATGACCACCACTTGTCTTTTGCAAATAGTGTATAGAAGATCCAGGTTTTAACAATGCTACATATCTCTTATTTTGTCCAAAATTTTTGGATGTTGAATGAAGCGACCTACCATGATAAAGAACATCTTGGTTGACAAAGCAAAATAAAGCTTACTATCTAAGGTCTTGAGAGGAGTAGATTACAAATTCATCATCCAAAGATCATGACTGCGAGGTCATCGTTCACAAAATTTGTCAAAGACTGTTACGTACCCCAGATTCAACCCGAGCCAAGAGATGCTTGGCCCCACTAAAGGAAATCACCGACTCAACCATAACCAATTCCAGAGACCCAAGGTGGCTGTGCTTTTCACTGTTCTTAGAGAAAGGCATATGTCAAAGACCCAAGGTGGCTTCTTAGGGATAGAGACTCTTAACAATCAAGTTAGCAAGAAACTAGAAGTGAGGACAAGCTGAAGAGCTCAATAGAGAAAGAGAGTATGAGGTCAGATCGATCGATTAGCTCGTTTATAACATTCAGAAATTGGAGATTCCATATGTTGCATCCATGTCATTTGGTGAAGTTACCAAATTTCCTTCTGATGTGGTGTGAATTGACTAGGTTACCCTCCAAGTGGGACACATGTAAATTAATATCCCATAGACATTAGTCAAATGATATGCCCTTTTGCCCAAGTGTTAGCAAGTCTATTTGACTTCATAGTCAATAAAGTTCAAGGGATGGTTCAATTGTTGTTCTCTGTCAAACTTGACATTAGTTAGAGTTTCTAACCATGCATTGATTCTATATATGCCTTAGGTTGGCTGGTTAGTGTTGATCACTCTATCTGGTGGAGTTAGTTTGATTGATGTCTAACTGAGGTCGGTTTCCTACCGTGCTTAACCCTAGGCAGGTCTTTTGGTCAGGCTAGAATGAGATCTCATTGAGGAGACGTAGTCACTAGTTTTTACCTTATGATGGGATGGTGAACCAGTGTTGGCTACTTTGTCTAACTGAGTTGGTTCAGTCAACATTTACGGAGGTCTACTTTTTTATCACCATTCTCTGCCTAATCCTATCATGACTTTCGTATGGGCCGTGGCTCAGAGCCTATGTCGTGCTTGGATCTATCGGCCAAGAGATTGGCTAGTAGGCGAGGTTGGCAGAGTTAGCATTAGTTGGTTTTAGGACCGAGGTCAGACTTTTGTTACCTTTCCTTGTCGTGCTCAATCTTGATGTGAGTATTCAACTCATCAGGCTTATAGCTTATTCTTGGATTCAAGAGTGATAAAAGGAAAACAGAAACTTAGGAAGAATTTACAATACGACATACGACATGATAGAAGTGTTGTCATATGCATAGTTGCCTGCACTTCGATATTCACAGGATGACCTAATCGCCTAAGACATAGTTTCAAAGGTAGTCTTGCGAGATAAAAAAAAAAAAAAAACACTTTGATTTCATTCTTCAATGGTCAACTATCCTTGATGTTGTGGTTGTTAGGTTGGTGGTTATTTGATTGGAGTTCACATCTGCACCCCACAATGTCCCACAGCACATTCCCGCCATGTATTAGGAACATCTCCCGATAATGACATCATCGAGACTGGTACTATCATCGGGAGATGTTCCCAATACACGGCGGCGATGTGTTGTAGGACGTTGTGGGGCACCCCCTTGTGAGGTGCAGATGTGAAATCATTCGATTGGTCAATTCAAGACATAGTTTCCAAGGTAGCCTTGTCAAATAAATACTTTGATTTCATTCTTTAACAATCAGAAGTCCTCAATTCTTCGACCCCCTTTTGTTCACCTGACATCATCTTCTTGGGCCAACAAACATAACATATTCTTTATCCTAAATCTGCATATGAATTTAGGCTCTAGAAGTATTGAGGGGAACACACCTCTTGAGTCCTTAAGGTTGCATTTGTTTGGGGTGAAAAATAAAATTGGGGTAAATTTAACAACCCGGTTCGATTTTATATACGCTTGGTAATTAAGCACGTACTTTTACATCGAAAATCAGTGTAAAACTCTACTTTCATTTCTCTTTACACCGATAAACGATGTAAATTATACATCGAAATTATCAATGTAAAACTCATTGGTTCTACCATCGAGGTAAACTCCTCTCACTTTACTCTGGCTGTCCTGCACGTCTCCCTCCTCCATTCTTCATCTACTCTGTTAGCTCTCTTGCCGGTGTTGCTGCTTCTCCGTTGAACATCCGGTAATCTCTCTCTCTCTCTCTCTCAGATCTCCCTCTCATTGATCTACTCCCTTTATTACGTTTGGGACATATGCATGAGTTCCATACTTAAAGAGCCAAATTGTATTGCATGTCTAAATTCTAGGATAGGATAGGTATCTAGCATATTAGTGTTCTATGTTTTTAACTTGTCTTTTAATATATTTATTTGTTTGTGAACAGCTAGTAGACTCTGGGATATAGGCAGAACATTGATACTCCTAATGTCAGGTTAAGTTTCCCATATCTTTTGGTTCATAATTTAATTCATTTGAGAGGTAATAACTTAAAATTGTTTGCATCATCTTTAACTCCAAGGGGGTTAATGGGTAACTTAGGATTTAGCATTAGGAAATATATATTTTTTAAATAAATTTGATCTATGCATGTCGTCATTCACTGCTAGCATATATATATATATATATATATATATATATATATATATATATAAATGTAGTTGACCTATGCCGACAGTCATGATTGCCGTCATAGGTAAAGTTTTAAACAAAAAAAGGACCTATGTCGGCGCTCATTCTTCACATTGTTGCTGCTTTACATAGTGTCTCGGCAGTCGTAATCGCTGTGTTTGAATACATATTCTGGCAGTTATGATAGAACCGCCGGTATAAAAGCAATTGGATTGGGGCCCTAAGTCGACATTTTTTTGTATTTAGGCCGGCAGTCATGAGCTAGGCCAACAGTGCTTAAGGCATTGGTCACAAAACCGCTAGCTTAGACCTAACCTGGTGGTTTTGTGACTGTTGCCTTAGGTCTTTTTTCTTGTAGTGTGATCAAGCAGCCACATATGAAGAAGTCTGAGACTCTGAGTTGAGTATCATTTTTCTTTATGGACTGTGAGAAATCAGACACATGATTACTTGTACATGTTGTTGGCCTCAGATACCAAGGCTAGGCAATAGGAAGGCACCTTGTCGCCTAGTTTCCTTGGCGATGGATTTTTTTTTTCTTTTGAATAAAAATCATGAATCCTAGGGTAATTACCTATGTTCAATAGAAAGTAGCAACCATCTTTCCATAGTAGTTGTCTATAATCTTCATAAACAATGTATGAACTTCATTTAAACATAGAAAATCAACATATTCATGAAAAGATGGAAGAAATAAAAAAAAAAAAATTCAGAACAGAGTTTTTGTCCTAGGAAAAGAAGAAAAGAAAGGATGAGAATCAACACATGGACCATATTTGTGCTTATGTTTCATACATTGATCGTGTGAAAATTCTATTGGAACCCTTTGCTTTAAAAACAACAGATGGACCAGATGGTTGAGAATCATCTGATCATGTTTATTTCTTGTTCAGACCCTCCATTTGTTCCAGCTAAGGCTTAGTTTGTAGTGAAGAAAGAAAGTGGATACAGAAAATACTAAAAAGATTAACACCAATAACTATGCCCCTGGAACTTTAACTCAATGAAGTCTTCACCCAAACAACCTTAGTTGAGAGCAATTATGGGGCTTGATGATTGGGAAATGTTTAAAGAATGTCTATCTTGAAAGAAGATTTTTATCTCATTAGGAGATTAGGGTTCTCACTTCTCAACAATGTATGGTTGTATGATGTGAAAGGAGGCTGTGGGGAGCAGATTAGGGTTAGATTCTATGAAGGATTAGATTTCAAAACTGAAATTCAAATATAAAAATATAGGATTCGATTACCAGATCTAAAATTGTAGGGTTAGATTTCAGATCTGCAATTGCAGGATTAGATTACCAGAAACCAAAAACCTTTTGTTGTAGTAGTGATAGACTTGGAATTCAATGGTAGTTAGACTCTAACCTAGAACCTCAAACAATAGGTTTATCTGCTTGATATACCCCTTTCTTTCTTGAGTTCAACTCAGTTATTTTAACAAATTTGCATCCATAGATAAGGTGTTTATCTAGCCTATGCCCACTATGATAAAGTGTTTATTTGACTATGTGTTTGTCTTTGACTACCAAACATGAGGGTACCTTCATAAAGGGCCTTCTCTACAATCCAGGGTGTCATCATTACCCTAATTATGGTAGGCTACTACACACTTTGCGAGCGTCCGGGAGCAAGGGAAGGTAGGAGCATAGGAAAAGGGAAATTCATGAAAAGCATATTTAATAGCCAGAAGTCATGCCTTTCGTAGATTAGGATGAGGAGAAAATGCTTTGATTCATTGAGTGATTTACTTAGACTACATGGTCAACTCACACCAACCCTCCATTTGAATGTTGAGGAGCAAGTTGCAATGTTCCTTCACACCATTGGTCACAATGTCCAGAATAGTACAATCCATGTTAGATTTGGTGAATCCCAAGAGACCATTAGCCAATACTTTCATAAAGTCCTTCGTGTTGTTTTGAAGTTGCAACACCTGTTGGTTGCACAACCTACAGGAGATCATATACCGGTAGAAATCAGATATGATGCCTGATTCATGCCATACTTCAAGGTATGCCTAATAATAAGTATTGCTAACAATTGAACATGTAAATTTAATCCATTACCCATATGGCACGGATCTAGTTGAAATGTATGATTGCATAGGTGCTATTGATGGAACTCATATTCCTTACAAGGTGCTTGTTGAAGAGCAGGCTAGATTTTGTGGTAGGAAAGGGAAAACCACCCAAAATGTGGTAGCCACAGTCATATTTGACTTGAAATTTACATATGTATTGGCTGGTTGGGAAGGGTCAGCTATTGATGCAATAGTCCTGATTCCCTAAGGAGGGAATATAGTCTTAGAATACCTGAAGGTAATCTACAAAAATTTTTCTATCTTCATCCTACCTCTACATCAACAAGATCATTGGAGTGAACTATTTTTTTTATTATTTACTTCCATGTGAACATAGGAAAGTACTATCTCGTAGATGCGAGTTATAGAAATATGTCAGGATTCTTAGCTCCTTATCAAAACACATGGTACCACCTCAATGAGATCCGAGGATGGTTGCCTAAATCCCCAAAAGAAATCTTCAACCATAGGAATTCCGCATTGAGAAATGTAGTGGAGCGTGCATTTGGTGTATTAAAGAAGCGTTGGGCCATCCTAGACTCCACCCAACACTTTGATTTCCCTACACAGGTTAGTATTGTCATTGCATGTTGTGTCCCTCATAATCACATAATGGGTGCTGATCCAAATGACGCAGTAACTCAACAAGGTATTTGGGATACAGGTGCACGCAACTCCAATGCCAGGAGGAGTGAGCCCATGGATGATGCACCAATTGAGGACAACTTAACACAACAAATCCAAAGAAATGAACTTGCAAAGTGAACCTCATTCAGAGATCAACTCAGTTTGGAGATGTTTTGAGATTGGCAGAGACTCCGACAAGGAGTTTGATGGGGTGGATTGTTGTGATACCAGCAATGTTTACTTAATATATGCTTTTATTACTGATGAACCATTTGTATCACATTGAGAATAGTTTGATTTTGTTTAATGTTGTGGTTATTAACATGTCCAGTTTCATTATTTCTATACAAGCATACATTTTAATTAGTGGTACTAAATCTGAATTATATGCTCATATGTTGAATGCTGGCATGTGTTTTTGTATTCAAATTTAAGTGTGATTTAAATTTCATTATTCAGCTATGTGTATGAATCCATTTAATTCATGATATGAGACTAGTTACTAGGAATGGTGTTGGGAAAAGATTCACAAGTGTCGGCTAGTGGTCACCTAGGAGACCGGCAAAAGGGTGAAGTCTCTATCTGTGTCACATCTAGCTACATCTAAGTCTAAGCATAGTAGGCAGATTAGATGGAATGATTCAATGGACCGATCATTTATAGAGTTATTGGCAGAGCAGGTTGCCTTAAGAAACAAGATTGACAAAGGGTTTAAGACATCTACATACACATATGGTGTTGACATGAAAACCCCAAACATAAAGAATAGGATTCGCACGTTGAAGCCAATTTATATAGAGGCAAAAAAATTGCTTGGTACTTCTGGGTTTGGATGGAGTTATGCAAGAAACCAGATACAAGCAGACTAATAAGTTTGGGAGGAATACCTACAAGTAAACCTGATATAACTTAAATGTTGTGATCTCTAGCATTTGTGTTAGCACAATAAAAACCTTGTTTGTTCAATGCAGGCAAATCCACTTGCACATACTATGAAAGGACGGATCATGGCAATGTATGATAAAATGCAACTGGTACTTGATAATGATCAACCTACTGGGGATTATGCAGCAACAGGTCTTGAGATACAGGACTTGGACCTAGGGGATGATGACTATGGTGAGGGTGTCGATGAAGATGTTGATGATGATGCATCAACACCTTTGGGAGGCATTGTTGTCAGCGATGATTATGGGACACATTCTCATAGTACTATCCCTTGACTTGTTGCTTCCTCATTGAGTACTCGGAAGAGATCACACAGTACGAAGAAGAAACCACATGAACATTTCATCGAGGCAATTATAGGCTGAATCATACCATCAAAGACATGACAACTGCCCTCACAATTCAAACTGAGCAAGATATGGTTAATATGTTGTATCAAGAAGTTATGGACTTACACTCAGAGGGGTTTGATATTCAAGTCTTAAATGCAATATTTGGGTACCTAGTGGAAAATGAGAAGGAAGCAAGGATTTTCATTGCTAGGGAGAAGATCCTACGAGCCTAGATGGTATGCACTATCTTAACAAAATTGCCTGGATTTAGAAGGATACCACACCCTATTGAGAGAGAAGGTTGCTGAGTTTCAAACAGTCTACATTGGACAATCTAAATTTCTCAAATTTTCTAGTTTTTGAAACTACACTTTTTGATAGCATATTTGAAACTACTCTTTTTGATAAATACATATTTGTTGTGTTTCAAGATAAATATGTTAGCTTAAAGATAAATATTTGTTGTGTTTCAACCACTGAAATCATGAATTCCAAATCTATAAATTCAAAGAACTTCAAACTAACAATCTGAATTGAATATTATATATGAATTTGAAAGTATGATTTATATGCACTATATAAATCCTGCAATATTTCTTGAATTTCTTGAATTTTATTCATACTTGAATTTCTGGAATTTTATGAATATTTCTTAACTGTAGCTTTTAGGAGATAAAGCATCAAAAAGCTCATGAAGAAAATAGCAGGCTACAAATGTTTTAGGATGAACATTTGACCCTAAGTTTTAGGTATAGACCCATTGAACCTACTGTTTCCAAGATTCAGGTATTCCAGGTGCTCCATACTACCAAGGTAATCAGGTAACACACCAGACAGATGATTATTCTACAACTCTCTGCATGATGTAAATGTTTATGGTAATGCCTCTTTGAATACCAAATGCACCACCCACAATCAAGTTTGCAGCCTAGCACTCAAGGGCTTGTAGATGACTAAAGGTGCATCTTCTCTGGGCTTGGGCTGCTCCAATCCCCACTGTTATTTCTCTTCCTTTTCTGAAGAGAAAAATGAGGGAGAGATAGAGAAAGAAAAAAAGAATCATGCGAACTGCCTATTTGCATTTTGTAATTTCTAGATGTAGCCTAATGAATAAATTCTTTTTGAAGGAAAAAGGTAAAGTATTCTGTTAGCTTCCACTGAAATGATCCATGTTTACATGTATAGATTATGTATAAACCATGTTTGAGACATGCACTACCAGAGACTATACATCAACTAGGGCAACTAAAACCAAGTCCCCCCCCCCCCCCCCCGAAAAAAAAAAGAATAAAGAAAAAACAAAATATTACTCCAATATAGGCATGTTTATCAACTAAACAGTATGCTATGTTCAAAAAACTAGGGTTGTGGAACCCTAAACTTCATTAGCTGACAGCCATGAGTGTACAATGGCCACAACCCAACACACCATCTCATCCACTGATCTCCTCCCCTGTTCTTGAACACTCTTTGGTTCCTTGCTTTTCAAATAACCCAATCGGGCTACAAGAGGAATCACTCCAAAGCACCTTACCCTTCTAGCTTAGTTGTGCTAGCTTCAGGATTTGAATAGATCAAACAGATTCCTTTGACTAACATTGAAGAGCCTACATAAATGGTTGTACAAGAGACCCACAACTCTACAATGTAGAAACAATTGATCTGTTGACTCTTCATCCCTGCTACACATTACACACTCCAAGGGCTCCAACACCAAACCTCTCCTTTTACTAATGAATAAAGTTGATTTACTGATCCTTTTCCCAAGCAATTAGCATGAATATTCTTATTTTGTTTCTTTCTGAACTATATTTTATGGTTCATCTAATCTAGGAGTATGCTGAAATAATTTCTACTCTAGCTTCTTTTGCAATAAACATGAACTGAGATGTTATTGATTATTTAAAAGGCCATTACCCATGTTGCCCCCAGAGATATTTGGGGTCTTCAAAGGGGTAGATGGAAACAAACCAGTTTTATTAATTGTATAAAAAGAATTTAAACATTTACAGAATCGTGGTACAATAGGCTGCAAAGCCACCAAATCCTCTTTGCCCATTTCTGGTAGGACTTCAAAGGATGCATTCCCCCATTACAATTAGAGTCATTTTTACTTCTTGTCTAACTAACCCATCAGTTGACTGTGTTAACTGATCCTTGGACCCAAGTGAATCTTATAGCTATTAGCCTGTTGCCTGCCAAGCTTCTTACTTTTCTTAGTATGTATCAATACTGCCATAATCCTAAACTTCTATTTCTAGGCTTGCCCACTACCACCTTTTTCCTACCTCAAAGTTCCTGGGCCCTTTTTAGGAGGTAAGGAACTAGTCAGGATTTTTCTTTCCTTTTTTTTTTTGTGTAATTAGAAGAGAAAGAGAGGTTAACAAATTTAAAATCTGCATCTGCAGTACACTTTTAGAAGAAGATTTGTAGAATGAGGCTATGGTTATATAAAGAAAAGGTTTGAGATTATTATATTAATGAGGATTGGTTTCCAGATGATCAGGAATGAATTGTGACAGTATAAATTGGGTGCTAGTAGGTTTGATAAGATTGAGGTTGTGTTTGATGTTCAGTATTTTGTTAGGTTGGAGTGATGTTGGGTGTCTTCGGAAAGTTATGGTTATGGCCTTTGTAACCTTGTTGGTGATATCTTAACCCTTATCACTGATGCATCTATCTTTTCTCCTTTTTAGTGAAAATTTCTTTACCATAGCTAACTAGTCGAGGGCCAAATCAATTGCATAACTAGCTGGTCAGCACTCATGGGGTGAGAGACAACACCTAAGGCTTTCTTTGCTGAATCATCTGACAAGTCTTAATCTTAACCATGGAAAACTTCCCATGCAAAAAGCTTTTAACCTTGAGGGGTACTAGAAAAAGCCAAAGGGATTTAATGGCACTGCCTAAAGAAGAAGTGGTTGAGAATAAAATTCTGAAAAGGAAGGCACAAGTAAACAGGAAGCAACAACCCCACCCCTGGATTGTTTATTTTTCTGGTTCAATATTTGATGTTTTCTTAAAAGACCTTGTTCCTTTGTGGTGATCAACTCATTTTTCCTCTATCTAAAACTTGAGCTTAATGATAACATTGCCTGTTTTTGCAATTATAATCTATGGTCTTCCTTAAAATCAATAACAGAAAGTGTGTTGTTTATAAGTTTGATGTTTTTTTCATAAATAGAATTATGTCGTTAATTCATTAAATCATAACCATCTTACTAGGGATCCTTGGTTCTCTAATCAGTGGCCAGAATTGGGGTGTGTTTTGTTGCATGGTTGTTGCCTTCTATGATCTCTCTGATGAATTTGGTTCTTTGCACCTGTGATGTTTTAGGTTTGGGTAGTCAAAGTGATTAACATGTTCAGTTCTAAAATTTGGGAATGTTGAGTCCTATCTTTGAAATCACTATTTCTAATGATAAACTCTTTAATTTTGTAATTTTAATATAATATTTGCATTTTCTTTCTCTTCATTTTCACATCTTAACACTTGGTTCTATAGAGCAGGACTTTCACTTTTGTATTGGACAGATTGAGGCTGCACCTTTGATAATATAATCCATTTGTTTTGTTTTGTTCTATGTCTAGGCTAGAGAGGCATCAGTACACGACTTTATTATTTTTTGTAGTCCACATCGGTCCAGAAATGGTAGATACTTGGAATTTGAGGCCTAATTTTTCTAGACCGTAAAAAGTCCACAACTAAATTCCTACGTTTACGTTATAAACACGTATTTTTCTACTGTAAAAAAAATACTAAAGTTGTATCGGGAAGTGGCTACGATGCTTGATTATTTTTTGCATTGGTGTAAGCTACCAAATTGTAGAGAAAGTACACCGAAATACCGATGTTTTACATCTTGGTGCCAAACGTGAAGAGCCTAAATTAGACATGCAAAAACAATTTACACCCTGCAATTTTGTGTTTACCCCCTTTCCAAATGCAGTCTAAAGTGAAATTTTCCCTAATAAAAACTATTCCGTGTTCTATATGACGGAGCATAAAGTGAAATTTTCCTTAATAAAATCTAGAGTAAATTACAAAGACCCCCTGTATTATGGGGTCTGTGATAAAGACCTCTTTGTGCTTTGACTGTGAGACAAAGACCCCTTCTGTTAATTTTCCGTTGAAATCTGCCCTTAAAATATTTTTTAATCCTCGTACTACCCCTGTAATAACTATTCCGAGAGAATACTGTTCATCTTCCGCGACCTCAAGATACATGAACCGGTGGTAGACTTCCAAAGTCCTTGATATTGTAGATTTTGAGCTGAACCATTCTCGAGCCTTCCATTTGGCCATTTAGAAAGTTCCAGTTGTCCATACATAGTGACAGTCGAGTTGCAGAGTGTTCCCCATCTTCTCTCACTCGTGTATCCATGGCGACGGTCGAAGTTGTTGAACCAAGGAAGATGCTTAGGCCTGGTCGAGGGGGGCTGATCGGCCACGGACTCTCCAAACTCATCAAGATGATAGCAGCGGTGCCGGAATCGGAACGCGAGTCTCTGCTCCCCCGCCAATAAGACAAGGCCATCTGCACCGCTTCTGATATCGCCGTTGTGGCTGTCATGTCGAAGCCCCATTGTTGTCAACACATCGCTACCACCGGGAACATCTGTGTGTATTGCCCCGGTGTATTCCCCCATTACAACAGATTATAATCGTCATTTGAGTAGTAATGGGGGAATGGGGTTTACCTTTACAGCGGTGGTCGACCAGTTCTTTGGGAGGTTGAAAGTAATAATATCTCTAGTTTGGTCACCGTAAGCCAAGTAACCAAAGAACCCAAACAGCACTCACCGGAAATTCTAGTGAACGCCGTACACAAGCGTAATCCCAGTGAATGCCTATCCCAGCACCCATCGGAAATTCTTCCTCTTTCTCATCAACGCTTCCAACGGCTAAAGTCATTCCAAAACCCTCGAAACAAAAACACCACCACCCCTTCGGCAAACAGCAACCCGCCAACGCTTGTAATCACCTCTCTTAGAAAAATAGTCAAACAATTGGAGGTCTTCCTTAACGACGACCGCCATCACCAACACGTTGCAGATGTCTACGAAGATGGTGAAAGGGGAGAGAGTGGAGAGAGCGATTTCGACAGGGACAAGAAGGAATATGTAAGAAGACAATGTCAAGGTATGGGTGCCCACAATGGATGACATGTTTTGGCTGATGAAGACGAGATAACCAACAGAGGCACCACGTTGGGAGATGCAAATAAGGAACTTCGTCAGATACCGACCTATCATTCCGAAGGCTTTGAAACGCAAGTCACCATACGTATGGACTTCTTCTGATGCTAACCTGTCTCTGCATTGAACCTGTAGAAACAGAGAAGATGGATTATATTTGTGGGTTTTCGATATTTGGTAGAGTTAATCAAAATCTTGACGAAAGGAGAGGAAAGAGGAAAGAACAAACAAGGAGGAGCATGGGATTCACAAGTGTAATCTTACTAGCTGGATCGCTATAACCTGGCCTTTAACACACTTGATCCTTGCCATCCCCCTGAACAAGCTCCGAAGCCACTATCATTCCAGCTCCATAAGATTCCCAGAGGATTGAGTGACGATTATCCCATCCCACGGCAGGCTCGATACTGAATGGCAGGTGACAAGGAGCAAGAACAAATGGTTAGTGTAATCGCACCAAAATAGCATGTGAAATGCAACGATCCTCTTCCTCTTCACCTATCATTCGGTTAGAGGAATCGTGCCAAACTCGTACGCTGTTAAGGGAAAGGGGAAGAAAAGAGATTGAGGGAGAGAGAGAGGAGAGAGAGAAATGCAAAACAAGGTATTATAAGAATAGTATGGGGATTAAAAAAATATTGTAACGTTCTTTTTTGACAGAAAGGTAAGGGAAGGGGGTCCTTGTCTTATGTCAAATTACAGGGGGTCTTTGTCACAGACCCCATAATATAGGGGGGTCTTTATAATTTGCCCTAAAATCTATTCCGTTATCTAATAAAAAAATCTACTCCGTTATGATTAAGTGACTTGGTGGATTTGTACCGGTGGTGGAGACATATCTACATTCCACACTCTCCCTTTTCTCCTATTTCAGCTGAAATTTTGCGATTCCGAAGAAAGCAAGAAGAATTAATTGTTGCTCATTAATTGGGCCCTAAAAGACAAGCTTGTTTTTCGCGTTCAACAAGGAGAGTTTCCAAGAGGGTGAAATGCTGCTTGCCTCTTCCGAATTTCTAAATCGAGCCTAATCCACTGGTGGATTCTTGTATTCTGCCGAGAAATTACAACAAATCTAAGCCGCCCAAAATCCAAATGACGAGCAAGGTTAGTATGATATACTCTTCGCCTCCCGCAGTCTCTGTATTTCTGTTGTCTATGGTGCGTGTTTAAAGTTAAACTCGAAATTGAAATTCGAAATAAATCTATAGAAATCGATTTTGAACTAAAAAATGGTGTGTCTCTGGAGTTAAAAGGAGGACTTGCAGCAGCGGCGGTGGTTTCCTCTTCACCTCTTCCCTCCCTTTGATTCCATTTATTTACAACTCCTTAGTGGCATTGACTAGGCTTATTTGCAACAAACTGGTGAGAGAGCTAGTCCCCAGATGTCTGCGTAACAGAGCACACTGCCCTGCCCAGCTTGCCGATCCTAATGATTATTCCGGTCGCTCTGCCGTTCACCTTTATGAATTCAGTCAACCATCGGACTTGA
Organism: Nelumbo nucifera; assembly: GCF_055504915.1. NCBI lineage: Eukaryota > Viridiplantae > Streptophyta > Magnoliopsida > Proteales > Nelumbonaceae > Nelumbo > Nelumbo nucifera. Next base: position 30,964,747 of record NC_142649.1, read on the forward strand.
CCCGGATTTTATCGGCACCAAGAACAATATCGATTGCGACCAAGTAAAAGGTTACCTGTAGTGTTTCAGCATTTTTCTCTGTCACAAACCAACCATGACCATCGTCACCGGTCTGCACAGCAGCTTCGTTTCTCAGATCACAGGCTACATTAAAAGAGGGTATCCCAGTTTTTGTGGTATGAATCACTTGTCAAGAGGGAGTGCGGTGATGTTATGAATCTAAAGCCAATCTTGTCTCCCGAAGTATACACCATTTACCGTCGGCTAAGTATTGAATTTCTTGCTCTTTCCTCTGATATTCGATCTTTATGTTGCCATGCGTTGAATAGTTTGATGTCTCGCCTATAGTGTTTAGTATTTACTCCATTTATTTATGCTTTATCAGGCTTGATTCATGGGATTAGTTAATCACGGTTCCCCCCGGTTATCCTGTGTTTTTGCCATACAATCATCATGACGGCATAAAATTCCATACTAGCTTTTATTTTGTTTACTTGAACTAAAATTTCAGTGGGGTTGAACGATTCAGTGGGACTATTTACCTGGGTCATACCATGCTGTTTTATGGCTTAATAGTTGGTAAACTAACGATTCTAGTGCGTCTTGCTGCCAGTTCTCATGTAGTTATTTCTCATGGTTTTGGTTTCACGTAATTTACTTCAGGCCATTCTTTTTTTAGTCATTGTCTTTCTATGTCATTGAATAATTCTAGCTTGTTACATTTAGATATACTATGGTGAATCCCCTCTACTGTTAGTAGTTGTCGATGTGATTTTATTAAGGTTTTTTTTCTTGTTTGTTAAAAAATAATAATAATAATAAATTAAAAATAGAAGTAAAGTTCATATGCAATGGTACACAAGTAAATGAATAAACCAATAATTATTTTGTTTGTGCTTGTGCTTATTTAGGTCTCTCCATTCATCCATTGGGCCTAGGAGAGGGGTGCCTATCCCCTTTCCTCTCCCATCCGAGTCTTACCTGGACTGGTTGGACCATTTCCTTGGATATAAATGAAAACGGATTTTCGATGCAATTTCCGGAGGTCCCATCACCTCAATTTCCTTAACTGATGGCAGGGACTCCAATTCAGCCCAAGTGAGCCAATTTCCAATACTAATGTGTAGACCAAAGGGCAAAGGTGGCTTGGTATAATCGTTTCTGATCAAAAAAAAAAAAAAGGTGGCTTGGTATAGGAAACTTAGTCCAGAAAAATACAACCCTCATGGGAAAGTGGCTTTGGAAGTTCCCCCTGGAACGTGAAAGGCTCTAGAAAGCATTCAGACAATGACTCGGATGTAAAAGTATCCCCTAATGCCTCATTATTATCTCCTTGGAAAGCAATTCAAGAGGTTTTTCCTTTCTTCCTCAACCATATTCAATTTGATGTGGGAAATGGGAACAAGGTCTTATTTTAGGAAGGCCTTTGGTCGGGAGAATAACCTCTAAAGACCTAATTCCCCTTACTCTTTACTTTGTCAAACTATAAATCTGAGCTCATTTCAAAATTTGTGACCTTCAACACCTCATGGCTGAATTGGGGTTTCAGTTTCAGAAGGGGTCTTAGGGACTTGGAATGTGAATCTCTGATAACCCTTTTGGCCAAGCTGGACTCTGTTTTCCTAGACCAAATTATAGACGATACAAGGGTTTGGGCAATTTCTAATAATGGCATCTTCACTTGGGCTTCTTTTTTCAATAACCTAATTCATCCTACCACCCTGGGTTAGAACCTCCCGGTAAAAGAGGTTTGGAGCATTAGAGCATGCCAATTCCACCAAAAATTCAGGCCCTTTGCTGGGAGATCTTTCTTGGGAAGATTAATGCCAATTCCCTTATGTTTATTGCCTTTGCAAAGCTAGTGAAGAAAATATCTTCTATTTGTTTATTCATTGTACCTTTGCACATTGTGTTTGGGAGCATTTCTGTTCTCTTTGGTTGCAGGTGGACTCCTCCCAAGGATGTGTTGGGTCTCTTTGATCCAATCCAAACTTCTTGAGACAGTCAAAGAAAAGAGGAAGGATTCTATGGAAAGCAATGAGAGCAGCACTAATTTGGACTATTTGAGAAGAAAGGAACAGGGGGATTTTCAATGACAAGTGTAGATCTGAGTCAGAAATCATAGAAACCATAAAGATACAAGCAGCACGTTGGGTAAAAACCTTGAAAATCTTCCATCTTTTATCCTTCAATGATATTTTGAGATCATGGAAGAATGTGGCAAACTTGGCCCAAGAGAAAGAAAGGGTTGTCATGGAATGGAGACCGCCAACACCTAATTATGTGAAGAAACTAAATTTTGATGGAAGTTTTTTGAGAAATTAAGGAAGGGCTGGTTTAGGGGGTGTATTTCGAGGTAAAGAAGGTGAGATACTAGCACTTTATCTGGGTCCTGTATTGCAAGGAGATTCATTGACAATAGAATTATTGGTTCTGCTTCAAGGGCTGAAACTTGCAAAGCAGTTTGGCTTTCAAAGGTTAGAGGTGGAAGGGGACTCTTAGGTGGTTATTCTTGGACAAAATTTCACAGCCAAACCCCTTGGGTTTACAAGCAAAGGATTAAGGAAATTGAAAGGATAACAAGGGAACTGAGTGAAACTTTTAAATGGGTGAGAAGAACTACAAATGGCATGGCAGATTAGCTAAGCAAGGGGCAGATAGGCGGTACTTATTTCAGGCTAAATTGTAAGGCTGGTTTTTCAGGGATTGCAACTCTAGTTGTATTTGTTTACTCCTATGGGTGTGGGTAAAATTACCCACAAATTTGTAAGCTCAAGTTTCATATAATGCTTAATAAAATTTACCATTGCTGATAAAAACACATCGGTTGAACTCATGTAAGGATCAAAATAAGAACAGAATTATTCATCAAAGGACCAATTTATAATATCTAAGGGGCCAAAATAAATAAAAGCCAACCTATTTGATAAAAACCATAAAGTATTATACCATACATGTAAGATACTGTACAATTACCAAAAAGCTATAAGATATTATATACCAAATATATAAGCTATTATACTACATTATATATATACAATTTCTGGGCTGGCCCAGGCTGACCAGGCCTAAGGTTTGATTTGTCTGGGCCTGGCCCACATTATGTGTGGCTTGATGCAAGTCCTGGCTAGCTAGGCTTGGGAAAAATGTGGCTGCCCAAGCCCAGAAATTCGTAGGCTGGGTTGGGTGTACATGATCATCCTGAAGCCAAGCTTTCTCCCTCCATAGCTTATATTTGGTAAAAACCATAAAATAGTATACCATCTATGTATGATACTATACAATTACCAAAAGACTATAAGATATTATACCAAATTTATAAGTTATTATACTACATATTATATATACACAATTTCTGGGCTGGACCAGGCTGACCAGGCCTAAAACTTGCTTAGTTTGGGCCTGGCCCACATTATGTGTGGCTTGATGTAGGTTCTAGCTGTCTAGGCCTAGGAGAAATGTGGCTGCCCAAGCCCAGGAATTCGTAGGATGGGCTGGGTGTAAATGATCATCCTTAAGCCAAGCTTTCCCCCTAATATGCACTCCATAACACATGTTCTGTTCTAGTCCTACCTATTTTTAAAATCTTCTGTTTAGTTAATCATCTATGATTAGTGCAAAAATAATTAAGTATTATCTTTGAAGAAATGAATAGAAGGGAAAAAAGGGGCCTAAAGACTCCACTCTTTATTTGCTAGTTACCTATTGGAATAGGACCCTTAACAGCTGGGTGGCTGGCCATATCTCTTGAGCCACTTTTGATGTGGCAAAAAATGGTGTGGTCTCAAAGGTAAATTTCTTTGGGCTGCATTTGGCAAAATATGTTTTTGTACTGAAAATAAAAGTGAATTTATTTTTTCTTACGTTTTTGAATTCAAAGTGGGAGCAAAATTTGCCACCCAAAAAATTGGAGCAAACTCTTGTAAGCTTTTGTAGACTCTCATCAAAGTTGCCGATCATCTTTTTGTTGGAATGGTTTAGGCTATGTTTGATGATTAAGTGGTTGTTAAAAGAAGTACTTGTTGCACAAGTACTTTTTAGAAGTACTTATTTTAACAACTACTTATGGTTGTTTGGTAACCCACTTGCCAAATCACTTATTATGTTTTTAAGCACTTATTGGGGTGGGGATGTTTGGTAAGCTACTTTTCCCATAAGTGCTTATATTGACACAAATGACAATTTTAGCCCTCATTTCAATGAGAAGAATAACTTCACAAAATAGAAGAAAGTGGAAAAACGACAGGTCCGTTAGCCACTTTTCCTTATCGCCGATTGTCGCCGGTGGAACTATAACTGGGTGCACCGCCACCTGGTTTGAATGAGAGGAGATGGAGGTATAACCCTCGTGTTGGGGTATTTTAGGTATTATAAGAAAATACTAGGGACTGGTTCATCCCATTTTATTGGAGAAGTACTTCAAAAAGTGCTAAAAAAGCCAACTTTGGGTCACTTTTTTAAGAAGTACTTCTTTTAAAAAGCACTTCTTCTCCACTTTTTTACTAAACACATAAAACCATTTATTAACCACTTAATGTGTGGTCCTAGCTGTTAAAAGAAGTACTTGTTAAAAGAAGTACTTCTTATAAGTGAAATTAAACAGGGGCTTAGAATCCATCATATGGATAGCCGAACCATGCTAGATGGTTGGGCAAAATTTCAAATTTCTAAACCCTTTTGGGAACCGATTTCTCAGTGAATTTGAAAACTGAATTTTCTAGATTGATCTTGCATTGAACCAGACCAGATTTGAAACCAAATTGAAACGAAATTATACCTGATATGGAAGCCACAAATTGCAGCTCCCAAATTGGAAGTTCACGCCCAATATCAGTCCCAAAATCGTCCTCCAATTGAAGATGTGCAGAGTATAGGGGAAACCGATTCAACAACTATGATTTCAGCAAATCTGCTATCCAATTGACTTGGATCGAGTGAGATAACTTAACTAATCATGACAACTTAACCAATCACATGATAACTAAACTAATCTGCTATCCAAACCCAGTTTTGACCCAAATCACATGACAACTTAACTAATCATGTGATAACTTAACTAATCATATTAGTAATGGGCCTTAGGCCCATTTCTCATAAAGGCTTGCACCTCTATGTGTTGCATGGCTACTTTATGCCTGATATTGTATGATGTGGAACCCCACAAAGGTCTCACACAAGTCCATGAGGGTCTAACCCCAATTTCTTAATTTTATCAGGTATGATGTTTGCTTAGGGAATTATGTTCTCTTTTGGAATATGTCGGGGTGGGAAATTCAGCCTTAAAATACCTTTTCCCTTCTCTTTACTCTATTTCCTTGTTTAAGAATAAGGCTGTCTCTAATTTCCTTCCCTTCCCCCTTTTGCCTTTGTCGTTAAATTGGGATTTTGGCTTCCGTTGGGGCTTGAGGATGATGAACTTGGTGATGTTTCCCAACTTCTTTTGATTCTTGATAATGTTTGGTTGGATCTCTTATAGTCAGACAAGAGGATTTGGTCCCCCCACCCAAATTGCTCCTTTTCTTGTGCATCCATTTTGAAAGCCCTTTGTTCTTCCTCCCCTTAGTCGGTTTTTCCAATAAAGGAGCTTTGGGCTAAGCCTATTCCCCCCAAAATTATCTTGTTTTGTTGGGAATTGTTTTATGGGAAAATCAGTACTATAGACTGCTTACAAAAAAAAAGAAGCCTTTTATGTGCTTGTCCCCTAGTTGGTGTATTCTTTGCAAAGCTAATGGTGAGGACTATTTCCACTTACTAATTTCTTGATCCTTTGTTGTTGCTATTTGGGATTGGACTTTTGCCTTATTTGGTTGATGGTGGAATTTACCCACTAATGTAAGTCTACTTTTCGACCCGTTGGTCTTTGTATGGCCCACAAAAAGAGGGTGGATAATGTATCAGAGCAACTGCACTTTGGACAATTTGGGAGGAAAGAAATGCAAGAAATTTTCAATAAAAGGAACGAAGCCTCCCGAATATCAAAGAGTGTATCTTAACAAGGGCAATTCATTGGTTGAGAACTTCGGAATTTTTCCATTTGTTCTCCTTTGATGACTTCAGAAGGAACTGGATGGAGGTGGCTAATATCTCCCTCAAGAAGTAATGGACTTCTATAGTGTGGACTCCGCTGTCGGAAGGTTGTGTAAAATTGAACTTTGATGGAAGCAGTCAAGGCAATCCTAGCCCCTCAGGTATAGGAGGGATTTTGAGAGATAGGGATGGTAATATCTTAGCCTTGTACTCGGGTCCAGCGGGAATGGGAAACTCAAAATAGGGCTGAGTTGTTGGCAGATTTACAAGGTATTCAGATTGCTAATCAATTTGGTGTTGAGAACCTTCAAATTGAAGGTGACTCCAAGGTTGTTGTAGGTTGATTAACAGATCCGAGCTCAATCATTTGGTGCTACAAGGACCTCTCAAAGAAGGCCAACTGGTTATTAAGAAACATGAATGTTAGTATATAGGGGGTTGGCAGGTTTGCAAACGCTATGGCAGATTATCTTGCTATAAACAAGGGGTTTTGAGGGAACATTTGTACTGGGCTACCTTGTAACCTTGATATATAGTGCTATGTGATTTTCCCTCTTTGAGGGAGGTTGATGATTGTAACAGTTCTCATATTGTCTTAATAAAATTCCTCTTCAATTATCAAAAAAAAAAAATCTAAACTAACACGAGTGTCTTAAGTGTCCGATTTAAGGGCTAATACATAGAAAACATACCAATATGAACATAAAACAATAATGTACTTAAAGGGTCTTCCGTTAGGAGCTAACCCAAAAGAAAGTTGGTTCTGGTATCCAATTGTGGAAAAGTTTGAAAAGAGGCTGGCTACTTGGAAAAAAAGTTACATTTCGATAGGGGGTAGAGTGACCTTGATTAGGGCGACACTTGCTAGTCTTCTGGTTTATTTTCTTTTTGTATTCAAGATACCCTCAAGGGAAGTCAAGAAGCTAGAAAAGGTGATGAGGGATTTCTTGTCGGAGCCAGGGGAAGAGAAGAAGGATCACTTGATTAGGTAGGAGATAGTCAACAGGAGTAAGGAAGAAGATTCGGATTGGGAAATCTAGTTCTTAAGAATGAAGCTTTTCTAGGGAAGTGGCTTTGGAGATGGCCGTTAGAGAGAGAGAGAGGTTGTGGCACAAGGTGGTGAATAGTATTCATGGCTGTTTGCAAAATGGTTGGGATGCCGGGGTATCTCGACAGGCGACTCTTGCAACACCCTGGAAGGCCATTCACGGAATTCTACCCCATTTCTCAATTTGGTAAGGTATGATGTTAATTCTAGACACAATGTTCTTTTTTGGGAAGACATTTGGGTGGGCAACCAACCTCTTAAAGACCTTTTTTCCTCTCTTTACTCTCTTTCCCTTTATAAGGAAGAGCCAATTTCTAGTTTTATTTCCTACTCAAATTCTTCTTTGTCCCTAAACTGGGATTTTGGTTTCCGTAGAGGGTTACGTGATGATGAAAGTGCTTGCATTTCAGATTTATTGTCTTCACTTGAGTTTATTTGTTTAGATCCCCTCAAACCTGACACAAGAATTTGGACCCCTAACCCAAAAGGTTTGTTCACTTGCTCCTCTTTCTTCAAGTCCCTCTGTTCCACTTCTATACCTTAGAATTTCCCAATTAAAGAATTTTGGACTAGGCCCATTCCCCCAAAGAATTTTGAAAACCTACAAAAGAGAAGACCAAATTGGTGCTTATCCCCTAATTGGTGTGTTCTTTGTAAATCTCAGAATGAGGACTGTGACCACTTATTGATCTCTTGCTCCTTTTCTACAGCTTTATGGAATTGGATTTTTACGTTGTTTGAGTGTAGGTGGAACCTGCCATCTGATACTGTTGTTTAGTTCGTCTATTTTTGAATGGCACACAAAGAGAGGGAGAGTTATGTGGAAGTGCATAAGAACAACTTTGTTGTGGACAGTTTGGGAAGAAAGGAACACCAGAATCTTTTGTGAAAAAGAAAGGAATTTCTTGGAAGTTAAAGAATGTATTTTGACAACGGCAACTTAGTGACTAAAAACTCTAAAGATCTTTGATGCATACTCTTTTGATGACCTATGGAGAAGCTGGTTAGCAGTGGCTAATGCTTCTACCAGGAAGGACAAACATGGGGTTGAATGGATGTCACCAAGGAAGGAGTTTATCAAGCTGAACTTTGATGGAAGTTGCTGAGGAAATCCAGGACCTTCAGGCGTAGGAGTGCTGAGAAACAAAGATAGTAACATGATATCTTTGTACTCAGGTCCTGCAGGTGTGGGAGACTCTTTAAGGGCCGAATTACTGGCTGCTGTACAAGGAATCCAGCTTGCAAATCAGCTAGGCATAGAGCATCTGATTATTGAAGGGGATTTCCAGGTGATAGTGGGTTGGCTGAAGGATCTAGACATTGTGATTTGGAGTTTTAGAAATCTTCTCAAAAATATTAAATGATTAACAAGGAATATGACAATCAGAGTTCAGTGGGTAGGGAGATCAGCAAACTCATTGGCCGATTCACTTGCAAAACAAGGGGTTTCTCGGGATACTTTATTTTGGGCTTCAGTGTAATTTCTTTTGTACTTATAATTCTGTAATTAGCTTTAAAGGAAAGGTTGCATCTCGTGCCTTTCCACGAGTTGCATGTAACTCTTATTTGCTGGTTTAATAAAATTTCACTCATTTATCGAAAAAAAAACAATAATGTACTTTATTCATTTACAAATAAATGTTTATGTACATAGTCTGATTGGAGCTAAGGGCATACACTATCTAACACTTTGAGCACCTTGATGGGTCTATCATTAGTTATCTATGCCATTCTAAAATGTTCTTTGCTTATAGGTGATCCAAACCATGCTCCTGAATTGGAAATATCTCCTATTCTCTTCTATTTTAAATGCATTTTTTCCCCCACCCTCTCATTTCTACATCAAAACCTTCAATCCCCAGGATTTTCTTTTGACTGATTATAGCCAATGATAATTTCTAATTGTAGGGAACCATATTTTCTAGTAAGAGCACTGGACTTCGTTTCATGGGGTGCACAAAGTTTTGATGCCTTCTATCACTTTCTAAAGCCTTAAATCTGATTCTTTTAAGGTAAGCTCATGATTTTTGGTGCATTATTTTGAAGAAATTCTTGTGCACAACACACTTTTTGATGTCTTGATTGAAAATTCCTTTTGGTTCTTACTTATAATAGTGAAGCTCATCTCATAGGATAATGGTTTGTTTGAAAGAGTTATTGAAGGTGTATTTTGTTTTTGGTATGCATTGAAGAGTTTAGTTGGTTAATAAAAATGCATTTTGTTTATTCTAATCACATGACTAAGTTTGATAGGTTAAGAGAATTGCTAATGTGATGGCAGATTCATTGGCCAAAGAAGGGGTCCATAGGGAAATTACTTCTGGGCAAAATTCTAAAAACCAAATACATTAAATGGGTGGCTGGGTATCCATCCCCAGCTTTGGTTGTACTTCTGATCATTTAATCAATCTAACAAATTTACTCTTTACTAACAATTTGACAAAAAAAATCGCATGGCTAAGTTTATACATTAGGAAATGGAAATGATCTATTGATTGTTTCTATTTTTTTTTTTTGAGTTTTAATACTTTGTCATGTGTTTAAGACTCCACATTTTCTGTCAATGATCCAAATCCAATGGATTCATATGGGATTTTTTGGAACAATATGCATATGCATTACTCATAAAAGTAATAGATAAGATTGATTTCAAATTAAAAGTGGTTTGCAGTTGGGTTGAGCTTGGAGTTCATGGTGATTGGGAATTTTTTCTAGTATGAAAATTATACAGACCATAGTGATATTGAGTTAGATATCATCTTTCTTAGAAATTGGATTTTCTTTTGTGAACAATTTTCTAGACATGCACATTTTATAAAAATTGCTTCAAATTTCACATCATTCCATTGTAGTAAGTAGTATTTTTCTGTTGGTTTTCAGTAAAATGGTGAATTTAGATTTAGCTTCAAAGTTGAGACTTGATATGCGTGAAGGGATGGAATATCCATCACATGGACGTCCAAGTCTTGCGGAATAGACTGGACGAATTTCAAAAAAAATTTCTCCCATCTTTGCAGGGAATCGAATTCCCTATTTTGAAAACAAGTTTTCAAGGATCAATCTTGAACCATGAACCAAATCAGATCTGAACCAAAAGGGGTAGGAGGGAGGATATACCTGATACGGAGAAACAATATCTCCCAATGGAGGTGTTCACGCCCAAGGAAGGATCCAAAATCTGCTCCCACTGAAGATGGCGCAGTGCAGGATGGAGCAGAATCAGCAATGTTCTTCCAAAAGAACTTGACCCTTCGCAAGAATCAACTGGATGGCTTGTGAGTACAGCTCCAACCAATCTTTTCCGAAAAGATTGCAATCAAGATCAGATCTTGATTTCTCCCAAGAACTGGAGATCTAAAGGCAATGGCGGTGGCAGGAAGGAGGCAGCAGGAGAGAATTCGCAGGGTGCAGAAATCTCTCTTTCTGTGATTTTTCAGCTCTGAAGAGAATCAGATGTGTTTCTTTCTTAGGCTGCCGCCCCCTTCTTTTGTTAACTTAAAAGATCAGCTCCTAATCCAATTAGGAGCAGCTTATCCAAATCATATTTGGATAAGATCTCTCTTTAGGTGATAGGGATAAATCCTTATCTTATCTGCAGATTAGATCAGCCATCTCCTAATCTAATTAGGAGGTTTCCAGATCTAAATTATTTAGATCTTGGACTCTCTAAGTGGATAGGGTCTAGGCCCAATCCTAACAGCTGATCCATCCCAGAATTTGCCCCATAATTAATTAAATAAACAGCCCAGTTCGAAATGGGCTTTAGGCCCATTAAGCTTATGTACTCACTTAACCTTCCAAATTGCTGCCCAGTTGGGCTTCCTTATAAGGCGTGGGACCCAAACATTGATCTACACATCAGCCACATGGGTTCGGCCCAGCCTTTGTTACAAGGCCTGGCCGAATACACTGTTAAAGACAGTGCACCCCCTGAAAACCCATCTTATGGGCTCTATGGGCCCAACACTTACCCTAAGTGGTCCCTGGGCCAAGCCACCTTGTAACACCCAGGGACTATGGGCAGATGCAAGATTAGCTCATCAGGTATTATCCTCAATGGTCTTACACTTAACCTCTCAGCCCATAATGATCAAACATTGCCCGACAAGAGAGGACCTCTCCGTCGGCTACAAGGAACAGTGTTGCACTCTCAGCTCATATGGATCCCGGGAATTAAAACCTTTTGCAAATCATTTCGAAACCATAACATATATATATATATATATCTTTATATATTTTGCAAAACAAATCTCAACGATTGAAATCGGCTGCTGGCAGTCTTGGTTTCCATTAGTGAGAGTGCATCCCCGATCATTTCCTTTGTCCGACAAAGGGGCTGATCCTGTCACTATGATCACCCATTCAGGTGAATTCTCAGACAGTCCCAACATACCCAGGTTTTGACCCCCGCTAAGGATCTCACTGAATGGTATATCAAAGACAGCCCAATCCTACACCTAGTGCAGTATCATAATCGAGTCTAGGGGTCGGGTGTAACTTTCCAGTTTTGCCCATCAATCTCCAAGGTCCAGGGCAATACTGGAAATCTGGTCCGGTTCAAAGGTTCTATTAATCCTACACTGTATGTGCCTAGGGTCTCACTTTGGCAGTTGAGACAGGCCACCCCAACCGACTTGGTGGCACCACAGTGTCAGCCTTGTCAAGATAGGTCTCCCCAGACCGATCCACTGGCTGTGAATGTTCTAAACTAACACTAGTCTCATTAAGTGTCCAGTTTAAGGGTATTACACAGAAACATACCAAGGGAACATGAATCAAATATGCACTTTTATTCATTTACAATAAACTCAAAAAGTACATCATTCTGATTGAAGCTAAGGGCATACAAAACTGTCTAACAATGCGCCCCCACTTAATGTGGTTGTCAATCTTTATTATGGGAGGGCCCTTAGAGCTTGGGTGGGGATTTTAATGTAATTGGATTTATAGAGGAATCAAATAACCCCCAATATACAATTACAACCAGTATGAAGAAGTTCAGTGACTTAGACTTCAAGCCATCTTTACTTGTACTAACTTCCAGGAAAACCCAACCTGCTCAAAGCTGGACCATTTTCTCTTTAATGCAGCATGGGAGAATCTTTGGAGGGGTTTGGTGACAAAAGCCTTACCTAGAGTCACCTCTGATCACTGCCCTATTATGTTAGGACAGGAATGGTTAGGTGGTTGACGCCTTTTAGACTTGAGAACATGTGGTTGACGCACCCAGATTTTGTAAAGAAGGTTGGGGAATGGTGGAATGAGGAATTGAGGGGTGTAAAATAGAAAGGAGTGTGGTTCCACAAAAAACTGAAAATTTTGAGGGCCAAAATAAAAGAGTGGAGCAGAGATCAGTTTGGGAAAATAGAGGAGCACAAGTCCAATTTACTTTCAGGCATTGAGTCTTTGGATGAGAAAGAAGCCCAAAGAACAATGAATGAACAGGAGAGCGAGTCAAGATGGAAACTAAAAAAATAATTGGAAGAAGTGCTCTATAGAGAGGAAATTTCTTGGAGGCAAAAGTCAAGGCATAGATGGATCAAGGAAGGTGATGGGAATACCAAATATTTTCATGCTTTGGCCAATGGGAGACGGAGAAAGAATTTTGTGATCAAATTAGAAATTGATGTGGAAGTTTTCTCCTCAAGAAGAGATAGCAAGGATTTTTGTGGACCACTTCAAGTCAAGGATGAGAGGACCTCTAAACATTCGAGAGAGGTTGGAAGGCTTAGAGTGGCCAAGGCTAGACGAGAGCATTTCAGGTTGGCTGGAAAGGAGCTTTGAGGAAGAAGAAATCAAACAAGCGGTGTTCTCTATGGATAGATCAAAGGCACCAGGACCAGATGGTTTCACCATGGCATTTTACCAAGATTGTTGGAGAATAATTAAGGAGGATCTGGTTGAGGTTTTCAAGGAGTTTGAAGAAAGACATGTGAGTAGCCCTGGAATAAATGCCACTTTCTTAGCTCTGATTCCGAAAAAGATTGATGCTAAACACCCAAAAGATTACAGGCCCATTAGTTTGGTGATCAGCATCTATAAAATCTTGGCAAAGGTGCTATCCTTAAGGATCAAAGTGGTCTTACCATCTATCATTTGTCAATCTTAAAGAGCTTTCATACAAGGTAGGCAGATAACCGATCAAATCCTAATGGCAAATGAGTGTGCGGAGGATATGAGGAAAACACGGGGGCCAGGCTTTGCTTGCAAGTTGGACCTTGAGAAGGCATATGATATGGTGGACTGGAGTTTCTTCTTAGAGATACTTAGGGCTTGTTGGTTTGGGGAGAGATGGTGCTATTGGATGATTGGTTGCCTCACTTCGGTTCATTACTCCGTGTTAGTGAATGGAGTGTTGAAGGATTTCTTTCCAGCCTGCAAAGGGTTGAGACAAGGTGATCCTCTTTCTCCTTTTCTTTTTACTTCGGTGGCGGATGTGTTGAGTAGATTGATATCAAAAGCAAATAGGGAGGGGGTAATAGATGGTTGGAAGATCGGAAGGAATAATGTCTCTGTAACTCATCTCCAGTTTGCAGATGATATTATCATTTTTTGTGAGGGAAGCGAGCCAAGAAGAGTGGGAAATCTTAAGGATATAATATTACGCTTTGAGAGAGTTTCCAATATAAAGGTCAACTTTGAAAAAAGTTGTGTAGTAGGGGTCAATCTAGCTAACAATGAAGTTGAGTCTATTGTAAACTCTTTGGACTGCTCTATTTCTTCTTGGCCCTTGACTTATTTGGGTTTACCTTTGGGTGAGAATCCTAGGGAAAGCAGATATTGGTACCTAGTTGTTGAGAAACTTGAAAGAAAGTTGGCAGCTTGGAAAAAGAATTATATCATTATGGGAGGAAGGGTAATTTTGATTAAGGCTACACTTGCCAATTTACCAGTCTATTATCTCTCTGTGTTTAGGATCCCCCATAGGGAGGCTAGGAAATTAGAAAAATTGATGAGAGATTTTCTTTGGAAACCAGGGGAGGAGAAAAAGGATCACTTAGTTAATTGGGAGACAGTTTGTCAGAGTAAAGAAGTAGGGGGTCTGGGATTAGGGAATTTGGTCCTAAAAAATGAAGCTTTATTGGGAAAGTGGCTATGGAGATGGCCTCTGAAAGAGAAAGTTTGTGGCACAAGGTTGTGAATAGTATTCATGGCTGTTCTGTTTCTGGTTGGGATGCTGGGGTATCTCATCGGGCTACCCAAACAACACTGTGGAAGGCAATACATGGTGTCTGTTGGACAGTTTTGTATGCCCTTAGCTTCAATCAGAATGATGTATTTTATGAGTTTATTGTAAATGAATAAAAGTGCATATTTGATTTATGTTCCCTTGGTATGTTTCTGTGTAATACCCTTAAACTGGACACTTAATGAGACTCGTGTTAGTTTAGAATGTTCACAGCCAGTGGGTCGGTCTGGAGAGACCTATCCTGATAAGGCTGACACTATGTGCCACCAAGTCGGTTGGGGTGGTCTGTCTCAGCTACCAGGGTGAGACCCTAGGCACATACAGTGTATGATTAATTAAATCTTTGAATTGGACCAGATTTCCAGTATTGCCCTGGACCTTGGAGATTAATGGGCAAAACTGGAAAGTTACACCCGACCCCTATACTCGATTATGATACTACACTGGGTGTCGGATTGGGCTGTCTTTGATGTACCAATCAGTGAGATCCTTAGCGGGGGTCAAAACCTGGGTATGTTGGGACAGTCTGAGAATTCATTTGAGTGGGTGATCATAGTGACAGGATCAGCCCCTTTGTCGGACAAAGGTAATGATCGGGGATGCACTCTCACTGATGGAAACCAAGACTGCCGGTAGCCGATTTCAATCGTTGAGATTTGTTTTGCAAAGTATATTTTATATGAAATATGAAAGTATATATATTATGGTTTCTAAAATGTTTGCAAAAGGTTTTAATTCCCGAGATCCATATAAGTAGAGAGTGCAACACTGTTCCTTGCAGCCGAGGGAGAGGTCCTCTCTTGTCGGGCAGTGTTTGATCATTATGGGCTGAGAGGTTAAGTGTAAGACTGTTGAGGACAATGCCTGATGGGATAATCTTGCATCTGCCCACAGTCCCTGGGTGTTACAAGGTGGCTTGGCCCAGGGACCATTTGCTGTCCACAACAATGTATTCGGCCAGGCCTTGTAACAAAGGCTACGCCGAACCCATGTGGCTGATGTATAGATCAATGCTTGGGTCCCACGCCATACAAGGAAGCCCAACTGGGCAGCAGTTAGGAAGGTTAAGTGAGCACATAAGCTTAATGGGCCTAAAGCCCATTTCGAACTGGACTATTTTAATAAGTTAAATATGAGCGAATTCTGAGATGAATCAGCAGATAGGATAAGGTCTTAACCCCATCCACTCAGAGAGTCTAGATCTGAATATGATTCAGATCTAGAAACCTCCTAATGAGATTAGGAGAAGGCTGATCTAATCTGCAGATAAAGATAAGGGTTTATCCTTATCACCTAAAGAGATGTCTGATCCAAATATGATTTGGATCAGCAACTCATAATTGGATTAGGAGTTGATCTTTTAGGGTTACAAAAGGAGGGGGCGACAGCCTTTAGAAGAATCACATAATCAGATCCTCTTCAGAGTTGAAATCACAGAAGAAAGATTTCTGCAATCCCTGCAAAATCTTTCTTGCTGCCTCCTTCCTGCAGCCGCCAGACATCCAGTTCGATCTCTAACTTTGTGGGAGAAGTCAAGATTCGATCTTGACATCAGTTCTTTGTGAAAGAATTGATTGGAAGCTGCGCTCACGTGCCATCCTGTTGTTTTTTGCGAAGGACAAAGTTCTTGGAGAAGAACACTACTGATTCTGCTCCATCTTACACTGCACCATCTTCAGTGGGAGCAGTCTTTGGATCCTTCCTTGGGCGTGAACACCTTCATTGGGAGATATTATTTCTCCGTATCAGGTATTATCTTCTACTCCTTTTGGTTAAGATCTGGTTCAGTTTATGGTTCAAGATTGATCCTTGAAAATATGATTTTCTAAATAGGGAATGCGATTCCCAGTTGAAGGGAGAGAAAAAAAATTTTTGAATTTCGCCCCTTTATTCCGCAAGATTTGGGTGTCCATATGATGGATTTCTCATCCCTTCAGTGTCCTCCCCAATTTCCTTCAATTTGTAAGGTATGGCATTTGCTCTAGAAATTTGGTTCTTTTTTTGGGCAGACACTTGGGTGGGTAATCAACCTCCAAAAGACCTATTTCCTTCTCCGTATGCCCTTTTCCTTTATAAAAAGGAGGTTATCTTTGTCTTTCTTCCCCCTCCAGTTTTACCTTTATCCTTGAATTGGAACTTTGGTTTTCGTAAGGGCTTAAGGGAGGAGGAGCTTGCTTGTGTTATTGAACTTCTATCCATTCTACAGAGTGTTTGCTTAGACCCCTCTTCTCCTGATAAAACGGTGTGGACTCCTATCCCAAAAGCTTCTTTCACTTGTGCATCTTTCTTCAAATCCCTTTGTTTGAGTACTTCTTTTGAGCCTTTCCTAGTGAAAGAAGTTTGGGCAAAGCCTATGCCCCCCAAAATTGCTGTTTTCTGCTGGGAAGTGTACCTTGGTAAGATTAATACTTTGAACTTATAAAAGAAAAAGCCTTTCATTTATTTATTCCCAAACTGGTGTGTGCTGTGCAATTCTCATAGTGAGGATTGCTACCACTTACTGGTTTTTTGTTCTTTTGCTGCAGCTCTTTGGGATTGGATGTTTGTTTTGTTTGGATGTAGGTGGAATCAACTAGTAGAGGTAAAATCATTATTCTCACCGACTACCTTTGCTTGCCTAACAAAAAGAGGGAGGAGCATGTGTAGATGTTTCAGAGCAGCCACCCTATGAACATTTTGGGAAGAAAGAAATGCTAGAATTTTCCAAGATAAAGAGAGGTCCTTTATAGAAGTGAAGGAATGTATCTTAACCGGGGCTAGCCATTGGCTGAAATCTATCCATTCTACGGAGTGTTTGCTTGGATCCCTCCTCTTGATAAAAGGGTGTGGACTCCTATCCCAAAAGGTTATTTCCCTTGTGCATCTTTCTTCAAATCCCTTTGTTTGAGTACTTCTTTTGAGCCTTTCCTAGTGAAAGAAGTTTGGACAAAGCTTGTGCCCCCCAAAATTGCTGTTTTTTGCTGGGAAGTGTACTTTGGTAAGATTAATACTTTGAAGAACTTACAAAAGAAAATGCCTTTCATTTGTTTATCCCCAAACTAGTGTTTACTGTGCAATTCTCATAGTGAGGACTGTTACCACTTACTGGTTTCTTGTTTCTTTGCTGCAGCTCTTTGGGATTGGATGTTTGTTTTGTTTAGATGTAGGTGGAATCAACCAGTAGAGGTAAAATCATTATTCTCACCAACTACCTTTGTTTACCTAACAAAAAGAGGGAGGAGTATGTGGAGATGTTTCAGAGCAGCCACCCTATGGACAATTTGGGAAGAAAGAAACTCTAGAATTTTCCAAGATAAAGAGAGGTCCTTTATAGAAGTGAAGGAATGATATCTTAACCAGGGCTATCCATTGGCTGAAATCCTTGGATTCTTTCAGCTCTTTTTCATTTTATGACATCTGTAGGAATTGGGCCACAGTTGCACACACTTTGGTTAGAAAAACCAGAGCCACTACAGTTTGGGTAACTCCCCCAAAAGGATTTTTTTAACTGAATTTTGATGGAAGCAGCTAGGGTAACCTAGGGCCATCTGGCATTGGAGGAGTATTGAAGAATGAGAATGGTAATATCATATCCTTATTTTCAGGCCCGATAGGGATAGGGGACTCTACAAGAGCTGAGATATTGGCTGCAGTACGGGGAATTCAGATTGCTAATCAACTAGGAGTGGAGAACCTATTGATTGAAGGGGATTCTAAGGTGATTGTGGGCTGGCTGTCAAATCCAGACTCAGTTGTTTGGAGTTATAGGGGTCTCATCAAGAAAGTTAAATGTTTAACAAGGCACATAACATGTAGATATCAGTGGGTGGTTAGGGATGCAAATGCCTTGGCTGATCATCTTTCTAAACAGGGGTCTACTAGGGACCATTTATTCTGGGCAGCATTGTAATTTTGTTACTGATTTCTTGTAATGTTTAGGGGAGGCTGCATCTCGTACCTCTCCAAGGGATTCTTGTAAAATCTTTTTTCTCTTGTCTAATGAAATCATTTTTAATTATCAAAAACAAAGTGGCAGAAATATTTTTTATTATTGAATTAAAGCAATAATGTTTTTGATATGCATTTCCTATTTGTAAATATTTCAGTATAATTGTTTAGAATATCTTATATAATTTCAACCAACCTAAGGTGAGGCCCTTGAATTTGTCTTAATCAAATGATATGTTATGGGGCCAATAGCTCAATGTTTCAGACCAATAAATTGTTTAAGGAAAATTCATGAAGGATATCACTCTTTCTAAATTTTGATAGCAAAATAAAAGAAAAAAGAGTGAGGTGATGAAAAAAGTGATACCACCCAATTCATAAAGGATATCACCCAATTTATAAAGTTTTGATAAAATAAAGGATATCACCCAATTCATAAAGTTTTGATAAAATAAAGGATATCACTCTTTCTAAGCTTTGGATTTGGGTGAGGTGATGAAAAAAGAGTTAGCACCCAACTCCAATGCAAGAAATACAGCCTGAAACACTACAATCATAACAAGTTAATCTGGCATCTGCATTGGAATTACAATTCTAGGGTTGCTCACAAGCCCTGCAAGTGTCTCTTTGTACATCAGAAAGTTCTGGATGTACAAGAATTTAATCTAAAAATCGTTTTCCCAATTAAGTTACACAGCTCTTCTAGGTTCATCTGAGCATAATTGAAGATTTCATTATTTCTTTCCTTCCAATGCACCAAACTGCAGTAAAAGGAATACAACTCCAACTCATTGGATTCTTGGCCAAGTCGCAAATGGCTAATTTGAATTTATAGGCTGCCATCCACTTCTTCTAAATAGGTGAAAGTTGAAACAAAGAACAATCAAACAAAAGAACTTTAGTATAGCTCTATGTATTGAAATGATATCTTGAATCTTCTTCATTGCTGTATCTTAAATAGCAAATGCTTGGAAATTGGAATGCTCTCCTTTTGTGCCAACCAGTGGGTTGGTAAGGTCTTCCTGCTGGTTGTAGCAGAGACTTGGGATCCACACAAAAGTTTTGGACATACTGTCTCTTGATTGCTCAACATTCTGCTCCATGCAGCATATGCACATGGACGTTACCGTGTTGTAAAATATGATCAACCAAACTTTCATGGTATGGTGCTAGAAATTGGAATACTTCACTGGGTCCTTCTAAAAAGATATGAACATAGATGATATTTGATGTCATGAAAACACCATATTGTGATTTTGGTGGTGAATGCTTATGTTGAAGAAATTATGTGGCTTATATGTACTACTATTGCTTATTTAAACCATTCTGATTTTGTTGGACCATTTTTTTCTTTTGCCATGTGGCCTCAGTCTTTTGGGAAGTCTTATGCTCCTCTATAGACTGCTTTGAAAAGAGATGAACCAAAAAGGTCTGCAAAAAGTCTTTGATGCGTTTGTGCACCTGTGGAAGACTTAAATGAGTTTACCAGAGGAATTCTGTTATTAATTGGTTTTCTGTTTGAGGTGCCGAACCATAGATATTGTATAACGAAAGCTTTAAGGCCCTTTTTCAATCTTCATAGTTCGTATTTTTTGATTACTTATCCAAAAGCAAGCAGGAAAAGCAAGCGAGAAAGAAAGAATGAATGAAAAAGAGTGGTTTTGAATGATTTATTGATTTTTTTATCTTTTCTCTCACTTTATTCTACTCCAAGTCAAAATGAATTAAGCAGTAGTTAGCCAATATTATTTGTAATTCTACCCTGGTGCTTACTTTATAATTTCATTAGCATCTTTACTCTAATGGTAGTTATATCTAACAGTTGTGAAAAATCTTTATTTTTTCCATTCTGTTGTTTCCCCTGAGTGATTAGCTATCTTTTCTTTGACTTTTACACCTGTTGTTTCAAGGATTCATACTAAAGATGTTTATTGTTGAACCATGAAGGTATGGCAAGAAGTAGAGACAGAACTGAGGATTTTAAGGACACTGTTCGCTCTATAGCTCTTTCTCTAGGATATAATGAGGTTTGTTACTACTGCAAAAACCATATTTTTTTTGGGTGTGTTTCTGTGGTTGGAACAAATTACAACTTTAAGAGATTGAAATTTATCAGTTATACTGTAATGAAAGTAACTTTTAATGGATCTTGAACAACAACAATATTAAAATTTACACTTGCTTATTCTGAATTTATTTATTTTAGATCTATGCACATGGCATTTTCTTTTTTTTTTCAATATTATGCAGATGATACTGTAGAGAAAATGAGCCGAATGGCCCATAGACTATTTATCCTTTTTATCTTTTATGTTCTTTGCTGTAATGGGCCTTAATCTGGGCTTTATTCTTTCTTATGTTATGTCTTTTTAATTTTCTGCCCAACTAGGGGCTTCTCTGTAAATTACTAAAGTTTAACTTAATGAAATAGAATTAAGGGAGTAAGAGAAGGGATTATGTTAAAAAAATCTCTCTCTCTGAACCCAAGTTGCCACCACCTTCTTCTTCTTCTTCTCTCCTCTTGAACTCTGATTTCTGCTACCTTCTTTTGAATTTTTGCAACTTTCTAAACAGTCTTTTCTTCTCAAAAGTCTGTTTTTTTTCTGATACATATTTAGTGATATACTTGCTCTTATTTTGTAGAATAAAGAGAGTATTAGAATAGATACAAGGAAATTAGATGGCCTGAAGACTGCCACTCATCACATAAACTGAGCCACAAAAAATAGGAAAGAGCTACCTTAATCTGGTAGGTAAGGGCCTTGGTGAGAACTGCTCACCACAGGGGCTTCTTTGAGGGAGCGTTGTCCTCCTGAACAAAAAGAGAGAGAAGAGAGGATTTTGAGGGAATCCGAACTATCCAATTATTATTTAAGACTGCCTTACATAGGCTGTTGGGACATGATATCATAATTAACTTGATTCACATGGCCTACGGATGTAAACATATTTGATGGGTGGTTTAAAGCCTTGGGCATCATCCAGTCCTGGCTGGTGTATAGTGGAGTAAGAGAGTATTGGAATAGATACAAGGAAATTAGATGGCCTGAAGGCTGTCACTCATCACATAAACTGAGCCACAAAAAATAGGAAAGAGCTACCTTAATCTGGTAGGGAAGGGCCCTGGTGAGAACTGCTCACCACAGGGGCTTCTTTGAGGGAGCGTTGTCTTCCTGAACAAAAAGAGAGAGAAGAGAGAATTTTGAGGGAATCCGAATTATCCAATTATTATTTAAGACTGCCTTACATAGGCTGTTGCAACCAGATGTGAAGGGGACATGATATCATAATTAACTTGATCCACATGGCCTACGAATGTAAACATATTTGATGGGTGGTTTAAAGCCTTGGGCATCATCCAGTCCTGGCTGGTGTATAGTGGAGTAAGCAAGGTGGTGAGTGTTTTTCCATGTAGTTTCCTCCTGTGGTAAGTGGGTCGTTTATACTAGTACCTCCTCAACCAATATGTTTCCTGCACATACCCAGTGCTGATCAATGAGTGCCTTGGGTTCAACAATGGGCTGGCCTTCTTCAGTAAATTCAGGCTGGGTTTGACTGGCAGTAGCTATGGGTTGGAAGGCCTTCTTCAGAAGTGAAATGTGAAAGACAGGGTGCAGGAAGTATCTGGTAGCTGTAGTCGATAGGCCACTGCCCCTATACTCTTAGTAATGTAAAATGGGCCAAAATTGGAATTTATGAAATTTTGTATTTTTGTATGTTTGGACAGTAGGGGTATTTTTGTCGTCTTGCAATTTTCTGGGCTCCAATGATAGGGTTTAATTTGTCTAGTCTTAGTTTGTTTGTGTTTAAAATTTCAGTCATTGCATAAGTAGGATTAGAGTTAGAGTCTTCTTTGAATTGAAGTAGGATATGACAGCTTAGTTTGAGTTCTACTAGGATTATTGAGTCTAATGGTTTTGACTCCTTTGACAATTATGAGTCTAACAGTTTGATTCCTAGGATTATTGCGAGTTTAGAGTCTATAAATATGTATTGACTTACACAAAAGCAATGAAGTTTATTGAATTCTCTTCAGCTTATGCTAACTATGGTGAGTGGTTCCAGGTATTTTCTCTCTTATTCCTTCAAGAAGCCATTACAGCCATCAACAGCCATAAAATTCTGATCAAGAAGCCAATAACATTCTCTAAGGACTAGAACTGAGCTGGTCCTACATCACTCTTTTTGCTATGGATGATTGGGGATAGGGTTGGAGTTTCAGGTAAACCCAGTCGCCAACCTGGAACTCCGAGTGTAGGTGATGCTTGTCATAATTGGACTTCATCAGTTGTTGAGCTGGTGAAAGGTGAGCCTTCAATGATTGTAGAATCTCATCACGTTGATAAGCTGTTCATCCACTTTAGTCACCACCGTGGATCCCTACTCATGGGGTGGGATGGATGGAGGGTTCCACCCATATAAAGCCTGAAATGGAGTCGTCCTTGTGGAAACATGATAGGTAGAGTTATACTATAGCTCGGCCCAAGGTAGTGAATGGGGCCAACGTATCAGTTTCTCTCTTGCAAAACATCTTGATATCTCTCCAAGCAATGGTTAATAAACTACGTTTGGCCATCAGTTTGGGGGTGATAGGCTGGTGGAATGTAAGAACTTGCTGCCTCTGGCCTTGAAGTATTCAGTCCAAAAGTCACTCATAAAGATGGGGTCCCGGTTTGAGAGGATGGACTGGGAGTGCCATGCAACCATGCCACCTCCTGTACAAGTGTTTTGCCACCTAGACTGCAGTAAATGGATGGGATAAAGCCACAAAGTGGCTGTATTTGGTGAGTCGGTCTACGACCACCATGATGACAGATTCCCTTGTAAGGAGTGAAAGTCCAGTGGTGGAGTCTATACTAACCTCATTCCAAACCTTGTCTGGTCTAGGTAAGGGTTGCAATAATCCAACAAGTTTTTGAGAGTTGTTTGTATTTCTGGCAAATTGTACGTTGAGCAACCCAATCCTGGATCATCTTTCTCATACCCAGCCAATAGAAATGGGAAGATAGCCGTTTGTAGGTTCTGAGGATACCAGAATGTCCTCCAGTTGCTGATCATGGAAGAGTTGGATGAGCTGATTTAATAATGGTGAAGAGGCAGGCGGCACAAATCTTCCCTTGTAGAGGAGATCCATTTGTCTGAGGGATTACCTAGGTCTGGAGGTGACATTAGCAAGCGGTTTGGTTCAGATTTGGGTTAGAGTGGGGTCCTGTTGGGCTTCTTCTTTCAACTTGGCCAGCAAGGGCAGGAACACCAATTCTTAGGAGGCTGGATAGATTTCTGATGAATGGCAATTGGGATTGGATGCAGGAGAATGTGGTTCGAGAAACTCTTGTTCTCTTTGTCTGGTGACAAACCTATCCTACTAAAGGAATGCAGGAGAGTGAATGGTCCGAAGCCATTCAGATTTGAAAATATGTGGATGGGACATCCCAATTTCTTAGAGTTTGTGGAGCAAAAGTGGTGTTCCTATCAGTTCATGGGTTCAGCTGGATTCATCATGCTAAAAAAACTGGAGGCAAGGAAAAAGGTGGTGCTGGAAAGGTTGTCGCATTTGGACAGGCTAGAAGAAGATGATTCCCTGTCTAGGGAAGGGAGATTGGAGAGAGAAAGGCTAAAGGAGGAGGTGGAGAGACTTCTTCACTTTGAAGAGGTCTCTTGGAGGCAAAAGGCTAGAGCATTGTGACTGAAGGAGAGGGACAAAAATACTGCCATTTTTCAGGCTATGGTGAGAGGGAGGAAAAATTCAATATTGAGATTAGAAGGAGTTGGGTTATTGAGGACCAGCAGCAAATAGTTGAGGAAATTTACAAATTGTATGGGAATCTTTATAAAGCCATGTCTAGTAGATTTTGTCAATTAGGGGAGCTGGATTTTCCACAACTAGATGGGGAGCTGAAAGCATGGTTGGATAGAGATTTTGAGGTAGATGCGGTGGTGGATGTGATTAAGAAAATGAAACAAGATAAGGCACTTGGACCAGATTGATTTAATGTTGCTTTCTATAAGATGTGTTGGAATATCATAAAAAGGATCTACCTGAGATGTTTAGGGAAGTTTGGGTGGAGATGAAGATTGAAAAATTTGCAAATTCTAACTTCATTGTTCTTATTCCAAAGGTTGTAGGTGCAGCCAGGTTGAAGGATTTTAGGTCTTTAAGTTTGATATCAAGCCCATACAAAACCATTGCCAAAGAGGTCCTTCATTTGGGTGGGTCCCACTCAGATGGCTTTTGTTCATGGGCATCAGATTTTGGACGGAATTCTGATTGCTAGTGAATGTGTGGATGCGAGGATAAGAAGTGGGGAAGGTGGAGTAAAGATCGATTTGGAAAAGGCGTATGATTATGTAAAATGGGGTTTCTTTGAGGAAGTTGGATGCATTTTGGGGAGAAATGGAGAAGTTGGATGTTTGCATGCATCTCATCTGTATCCATCTCAATTTTGGTTAATGGGATATCAACAAAATTCTTTGAGGCATTGAGGGGTTTGAATTTGAGAATCTGTGTTTAGTTTTTCTGAAGAGGTTGCACCTCGTGCCTCTTCTTGGGATGCTTGTAACATTTCTGTGACTAATAAGTTTCTTCATTCATAAAAAAAAAAGAAATATTATTTGGTGAGATGGGACTTGGTTTGCAGGGACAAGAAGGATGGGGGCTTGGGAGTGAGAAGGCTGGGAACTTTTAATAAGGCTTTGTTGGGGAAATGGGTTTGGAGGTTTGGTAAAGAAAGGGAAGCTCTATGGAGAAGGGCGGTGGTTGGAAATAAGGATTGGTGAATTTTGGGTGGGATGTGAGAGAGATTCAATCTTCCTATGGGGTGACTGTCTGGAAAGGGATTATGAAATTTAACTCTTGATTCAGTCATTTCTTGATTATAAAGTGGGGAGTGGTTCAAGTGTGAAATTCTAGGAGGATAACTGGATTGGGATTGGAAAGTTGTGTGAGCTATATCCTAGGCTTTCTTTACAGTCTAAGTAATAAAGGTGTGTCTATTTCTCAATGTATGAACTTAGCAATGGGTCAGTGGTGTGGTGTCCTAAATTTAGAAGACCTTTGTTTGACTGGGAAATAGAGGAATGTGTGGGGCTGTTGGCGAAGCTTCAAGAGGTGGATGTGAGATTGTCACTACCAGATGCTAGATGGTGGAAAGAAAGTAAAAATGGAAGATTCTCAGTGATGTCTCTTTACAAAGCTCTGTCCAGAAATCATGCACAGTCTGATTCAGTTGAAGGGGTTTGGGGGAAGCCATCCCCCAAGGGTGGTGGCTTTTGCTTGGCTTATCTCAATGGGGAGTATCCTGACTCAAGACAATCTGAAAAATAATGTCCATCAGTTTCCTAGTAGATGCCCACTTTGCTTGTCAGATGAGGAGTCTATTCTTCATCTACTGGTGCACTGCAGCTTCACTAGGAGTATTGGGGCTTACTTATTCAACCTTTTCAACATGGATGGTTGGGATCCTAGAGACTGTATGGTGATCTTTGGCTGCTGGCCGGGGGTGCGTGGAAGCATTAAAGCAAAAATTATCTGGTTTGTTCCTTTTGCTGTATGCTGGGAGGTTTGGAAGGAAAGAAATAAGAGGATTTTCAAGGGAAGAATTAGAAGCAACAGAGAGTTAGGGGCTGTCATCAGTTCAAAGATTGTAGATTTGGTTTTAGCTTTGCCAGAAGTGGAAGGCTTAAGCAAAGCAAATTTCAGAGCTCACTTTTGAAACACTTTGAATATTTAAGTCTAGTTGTAATATTTTTGTTTCTACTTTGGATCTCTCTTATATGTTTTGGGGTGACTTCTTGTCACCAAAACCTTGTATCTTTCTGTTCTATTGAATGATTATTTTTTTCTTTATTGATCTTCAAAAAAATGGGGTATACTTGTCTGGATTCAGATAGAGAGTGGAGTTCATTGGCCCTTGACAGAACATTTGCAACTTTGTTTGAATCTCCTGGTTTACACTACTCTGTAATCAAAACCCAAAAGCTTATAAAACAACTTCTGTTGTTCAGGTCTATGGGCATGTTACTGCGGCATATACTTGAGGCTTTAGTGGTCTATTTTAATAACAAAAGGTCAGCCGAAGAGATAGGAACACCATGTCTAAACTGACAAGACTAATGCCATTAACTCCTCATAAGTAGACCTGGATTGGGAGTATGGAGAGAGAACCTTACTGAAGAAAACAATAGGATACCCATTTTGAGTGAGTACAACACTAATGCCAATTCCCGAGGCATCACATTCAATGGTAAACTCTTGAGAAAAGTTTGGTAGCATGAGAGTGGGAGGTGAAGCCACAACTTGCTTTAGTGTCTTAAAGCCTGTTAAGCCTTGCCATCCCATGTAAAGGAACCCTTCTTTGATAGCCTGGTTAAGGGTGCTACAATGGACCCATAGCCTTTGATGAATCTTCAATAGTACCTGGTTAGATCTAGAAACCCATGGAAACCACAAACTGACATGGGCCTTGGCTAACTGGGCATGTCCTAGATCTGCCTTAACCTGTCCTACCTTCAAAATGTGGCCTAGATAGTGTACTTCAGATTGCCGAAAGTGCACTTAGATGGTTTTGGCATAGAGCATGTTGTGATGTAGGACTTCAAATGTCTTCCTTAAGTGGGTCAACTGTGAGCCCCAATCCTTGCTATATATCAATATATCATCAAAAAAAAAAAAAAACAGAAGGAAACATCACAGGAATGGCTGGAATATTTCATTCATCATAGTTGGAATGTTGAGTGTGCATTTGTTAGGCCAAATGGCATGACCAAAAACTCGTAGTGGCCCCAATGAGTTCTAAAAGTTGTTTTGTGCATGTCATATGGGTGAACTCGGATATGATGATGATTAGAAGACTGCAAGTCCAATTTAGAGAACACTTCAGCCCCCTTAGCTCATCCAATGGTTCATTAATTACTGGTATGGGAAACCAGTCCTTGACGGTAACCCGGTTAAGAGTTCGGTAGTCTACAAAAAATCTCTAGGTCCCTTTTCTTGACAAGAAGGGTTGGGGTTGAATGCGGGCTCAAGCTAGATTAAATCCATCTCTTATTTAGTAGGTCTTTGACTATGTGTTCAATTTTTTATTTTTGAAAATATGGATACTAGTAAGGGTAGACATTTGATTGAGTTGCTCTAGGGAGGACAAGTATCCGGTGGTCTTGGGCCCTTGTTGGAGGGAGTCCCTTAGGCCCTTGTGCTGACAGTATTTAAGGACTGACTAGTTCATTTCATGTTGGGGATTGGTTGGGCCTTGACCCCTTAGGAAATAGGTCTATCCATTCAAAGTAAATTGCATTGTTAGCTTTGGACCAGTCTGCTCCTCAAAACTCTAGGGGTGGAGATCCACCATGAATCTATTTCCTTGTATCCTTAGTTCAATTCCTTGGCAAATACCAGCACAATTAATATGATTTCCATCAGCCACATACATTGGAAGGGGCTCAATAGGTTGGGTTGTGAGTGTGAAGAAACTCCCTGATGTACCATTTTATTGTAGTCCTTATTGTATTGTTCTCTTATTTATTATTTTTTTTCACTTCAGCCTTGCAAGGGCCTCTCTGTAAATTCTCTAAATAGTGTTGCCCTACAAGGGACTCTCTGTAATATCTTTAATTTTACTTTCTATATAAAGGACCCTTGGGGTAGGGTCGAATCATCCATTCTTCATCCCCAGAATTCTGTATTCTGCTCTGGGTCTGTTGACATGGTATCAGAGTAGGCTCCTCTATAATCTCTGCTCTTTTCTTGCTCATTCGTTGGGCATATTAGGGGTTTTTTGTTCTCAGGGTGTTTTGGCTGGTGTTAGGGTTGTTCTCTTCAATCCTAACCCTAGTTCCTCTTGGAAGCTTCTGTTTGGAAGGATTTTTGACTGGCTGTTCTCTTCAATCCTAACCCTAGTTCCTCTTGGAAGCTTCTGTTTAGAAGGATTTCTGACTGGCTGTGTTGCCCAGATCCTTCTTTTCCTCTCAGAAAATCAGTGGGAACTGACAAGTCTTGGAGGAGTTCTGGTCTTCTCTCCTGGGCGGCAGCAGATTTTTTTTTTCTTCCTCCGTCTGTGTACTGGTTTCTCCAGGGTGGCAGCAGCTTTGCTTGTTATGGTTCAGTTTTGAATAGTCACGATTAAGGCATCTCAACAGTCTGACTTCTTCCTCCCTCAACAGCAGCAGTTTCAGACCTGTTTTCTTTCGTTTTCTCATGCTTCCGACTGTTGAACTTCAACAGACATCAGGTTTTCTCTTCAAGCTGATCTGGAAAATATCTCATTTCAGGTTGGTGCATCATACTATTGTCATGATTGACTGTTATCAGTCCTTGGAATCCTAGTTTTGTACTGCCCTAGGGTATTTTCTTCTCTTGGTTATCAGTCCTTGGAACCCTAGTTTGTGCTGCCCTAATTCTGTGATGTTTATTGGAGGATCTTTTATTCTTCTATAAAGGTTCTTGCTGAAGTTGCCTTGGATTTGCCTGAATTTCATGCTTCAGCCCTAATTTTACTTTTCTGAAGAATTATGTGTTCGGTTGAAGTAATTTTCTGCCTTGTTATTGCTGATTTGAGTGCATTACCAACATCAGTGCTGCTATTCTGGGTTGGTTTTTTGCTCATTTATGATGGCTGAAGAGGTTGACTTTTTCCTTGTAAAATTTGATTGAACTAACTACAATATGTGGAAGTTCCATTTTGATTTCTATGTTGAGAGAAAAGGTCTTAAAGGTTACTTGAATGGGACTATATGTAAACCTGATGAGGCTGAGGCTGATAGTAAAGCCTATACACAATGGAAGCTAGACAATGGAAAATTAGGGCCCGTTTGGCAAGTCTTTTTGAGAAGATCTTCTCGTAGCTCTGACAGTCAATAGACGCGTTGAGCTTTCGACATAAGATTTGGGCAGCCCGAAGACCGTTAGGTAAACACGCATCTTTTCGTGCATTGTTTCAGGTCTTTCCACACAAGATTAAAGCGCGGAAGACACGGGAAGCTTCATTTGGAGCTTCCCGAAATCAGCCCAAAATGGGCTTCTCGCGTCTTTTCGGCACCCCATCTTTTGGCAGCGAGATCTTCCGCGTGCCAAACGGGAATAGACCGATTTTTGGTCTTCCCGGTTTGTAAGCAGCCAAAAGACCACGGGAAAAGATGCACCAAACAGGGCCTTAGTCTCCTGGATTTTGAGCTCCATTGCGCCTCACATTAGTGTTCCCATGAGAAGACTGAGGACTGCTTATGAGATGTATGCTTATTTGAAAAAGGTATATCATCAGTCCAATATGTCCTAGAAATACCAGATTGAATCTGAAATCTTTGCCTATTGTCAAGGGGACAAAATGATACAAGAATACTATTGAGGCTTTATTGATCTTTGGGCTGAATATGAACTTGTTCATACTGAATCTTCTAATCCCATTGAATGTGTCAAGTATTTGCAGAAACATTTTGAAAATTGGAAAGTTAACTAGCTTCTCATAAGGATGAGACCTAAGTATGAAATAATTTGGTTAAATATTTTGAGTAAAGGAACTCTTCCAGACTTAGACTCTATGATGGGAGAGTTGTTGAAGGAAGAAACTAAACTCGTAACTACTGTAAACGTAGAAGGGAAACATCTTGATTCAGGGATTGATATTGTTTTTATTGCATAAGGGAATAGGAAATCTGGTGGAAAAGACCCTTCTAAAACTCAATGCTATGAGTGTAAAGGATATGGACATATGGCCTCTCATTGCAAAAAGAAGAATGTCTGCACATATTGCAAACAACATGGACATATCATTCCAAATTGCCCAATTCATCCACCCAAGGGACCCATGAAGAAGAATCAATTACAAGCTTATCAGGCGTCTGAGGGACGAGTGTTCGATACCCCTATTGCCAAGGGAGAATCCTTTGCTTCCATGAATAAGGAAGAGATACAACAACTGGTATCCTCTGCTATCTCATTTGCCTTTTCTGCTAATAGCCTATCTAGTAGTTCCTCGGTTATTGCTCTTTTCCCTCACGTTTGGATAATTGATTCTGGTGCTACAAATCATATAATCGGGGCCTATCTTGAACCTTCAAACAGATTGTCTGAGACCAAATATAGACATATTGTCACTGCTAATGGTGAGAAACTTGATATCATTGGGAGTGATGACTTGTGTATCAAACTTTCCCCCTCAAATTCTCTGTCCCTTGCTAAAACTTTCCTTGTTCCTAAACTTGCAATCAACCTTATTTCAGTTGGTCAATTAGTTGATGAAGGTCACATTCTAACCTTTTCCTCTGATGGTTGTTTGATTCAGGACCAGTGCACTATGAAGGTGAAAGGGAAGGGGCGTAAGATGGGCCGCTTGTTTGCATTTGAGTTTGAGAAATCTCCATCAGCATCATCCTCTACTTATTTGAGCTCTTCTACATTAAGTCTTGCTTTGAGTTAGAGAAAATATGTTTGGGATTTGTGGCATAAATGCTTGGGCCACCCAAGTTCTAAAAAACTTAAATACTTATTTGAGTCTGGTTTTATTAAAACTAAAATTCCTTCTATAAAATCCTTTGATACATCTTGTGTTTTTGTTGTTTGAGTAAGAGTCATATTTTACCATTCACTCATCGAGCTGAACTTGCTACTTCACCTTTTGAAAATTTTCATAGTGATGTTTGGACTTCTTTTGTTGTTTCTTGAATGGGATAAAAGTATTTTGTGCTATTCATTGATGACTGTACCAGGTACACTTTGATCTACTTTCCCAAACACAAGTCAGAAAATTTTCCAACCTTTAGGTTGTTTCATAACATGGTTTGAGTTTGTTTCCAAGCAAATGTGCAAACCTTACGCTCAGACTCAGGGGGAGAATATAGTGACGGAGAATTTTTGGCTTACCTGAACCATCATGGCATACAAGTCCAATGATGCTGCCCAGATACTGCTTAGCAAAATGGTGTGCCAGAAAGAAAGGATGGTCACATTCTCAGTGTTATAAGGACTCTCCCATAAGAATCACATGTGCCTTCCACATTCTGGTTTGAGGCCACTAGCACTGTAGTATATCTGATCGATTGTATCCCATCTTTTGTGCTTTCTAACATTTCTCCTCATCAAAAGATGTTTGGATGCCCCCAGATCTTTTCCATTTTCATGTCTTTGGGTGTCTATGCTTTGTTCATCTTCTTCCTCATGAATGTTCAAAGCTTTCAGCTGAATCTGTAATGTGCGCTTCTGTGGGGTATAGCCCTAACCACAAAGGATTCCTTTGTTATGATCCCTCAACACGTCATTATTTATATTTCTCGAAATGTGATTTTTCTTGAGCATATCTCCTTTATTTTCAAGAATTGCCAAGTTATCTGCACCCTCTGTTTTAGTTTTGCATGATTTTTAACCACAGGATACTTCGTCATCCACTATTGAGAAGGAACTTCTCATCTTCTCTCGCAAGCGGGTTCGTGGTCCAGCTCTTACGCCTATGACTCCTCTTCCTCCTAGTCTAGATCCCTCGCCCATCACAGACAACCCAGCAAGTGATGCCTCAGTTTTAGATTCCTCAATTATTCCTCTTGTACCTTTATGTCGTTCTGCTTGTCTCTCTAGACCACCTGACCGCTATGGTTTTCTTTCAAACCATAGCTCCTTCTTTGCCGTTTTGACCTCTACAGATATTCCTTATTCTTACCAACAAGCTAGTAGAAGCCCTTAGTGGTAAGAAGCCATGGGTGCAGAGATTCAAGCCTTGCATGAGAATGACACCTCGGACCTTGTCCCAACACCTTCAGATGGCTCTATTATTGGGAGCAAATAGGTCTATTCCATCAAGCTTAAATCTGATGGGATTCTAGACTGTTACAAAGCCAGGCTTGTGGCACAGGGATATATGCAAGAGTATGGCGTTGACTACGAAGAGACCTTTGCTCCAGTAGCCAAGATTACTATAGTCTGTGTTCTTTTAGCCCTCTCTGCTGCTCACTCTTGGATGATCTTTCAATTGGATATGAAAAATGCCTTTTTACATGGGCTTCTAAAAGAAACAATATATATGAAACCTCCTCCAGGGTATTATAGTGATCCCTCCCTCGTTTGTCGGCTAAAGAAGTCCCTTTATGGGCTCAAGCAAGCCCCTTGAGCTTGGTTTGAAAAATTCAGAGATGTTGTTGTGCAAGTTGGATATAGCCAAAGTGCATCAGACTACTCTCTTTGTTCGGAAAAGACCCCAGGGCCTTACCATTCTCTTACTGTATGTGGATGACATATTGTTGATTGGAGATGATATAGAAGGAATCCAGGACCTCAAGTCGCTTCTCCACAGTTCCTTTCACATAAAAGATCTCAGCCCTCTTAACTATTTCTTGGGACTTGAAGTTCAATGGAGCTCTTGAGGTTATTTTGTCTACCAACACAAGCATGCCTCTGATCTTGTTAAGTTGGCCAACCTCACTGATGATAAATAGGTTGATACTCCCTTGGAGCTGAATGGCAAATTATTCAAATTAGAAGGCTCCCTACTTCTTGATGCTTCCCTCTATCGTCAACTTGTAGGGTCTCTCATCTATTTGACAATGACTCGTCCTGACACCTAACGGTGCATTGAATCATCCGCTATATGTGAGGCTCTTTATCACAGGGTCTTTTCTTCTCTTCATCTTCTTCTCTCCAACTAAAGGCCTATGCTGATGCAGATTGGGCTAGATTCCCCGACACATGCCGCTCCACTACCAGGTGGTGTGTCTTCATGGGTGACTCTAATTTCATGGAAATGCAAGAAACAACAGACTGTTTCCAAGTCCTCTACAGAAGCAGAGTTCAAGGCAATGCCATTTATTTGTAGTGAAGTTGTTTGTTTTCAATCTTTATTTCAGGAATTGGGTCATTCCTCTCCTACACCCATTCCTCTGTATGCGGATAACACTAGTGCTATTAAGATTGCCTCTAATCCTGTCTTTCATGAAAGGACAAAGTATATTGAGGTGGATTGCCACTTTATCCGCGACATGTTTCTTGCAAACTCTATCTCTCTCCCTCATGCTGCCTCTGATATGCAAGTTGTTGACATCTTCACAAAGGCCATGACGAGATCCAAACACTTATTTTTTGTAAGCAAACCGATGCTCATGCCTCTGCATTAGTTTGAGGGGGAGTGTGAAACTCCCTAATGTACCATTTTATTGTAGTCCTTATTGTATTGTTTTCTTTTATTTATTATTTTTTTTTCACTTCAGCCCTTCAAGGGCCTCTCTTTAAATTCTCTATATAGTGTTGCCCTACAAGGGCCTCTCTATAATATCTTTAATTTTACTTTCTATATAAACGACCCTTGGGGTAGGGTTGAATCATCCATTCTTCATCCCTAGAATTCTGCATTCTGCTCTGGGTGTATTGACAGTGAGGCCCATGTAGCAGGCCAATAACTTAGTAAAAAGCTATAAGGTGCTCCCACTATTTATTAAAATTGAAATAGAATGGTTCTTGAGCTTGTCTTCAATCCTCATCATCCTCAACTTAGTTTGGTTGGTCAAAGCTTGCAATTATATCTTTGGGGTCTCTTCCTTGTCTTTTGAGTTGTTATCGTCTGGTTGCTTGGGATCAGTTGTCTCATCTTCTTCGTCATCCATGCACAAGACAAAAATCTTGTTGCTTCTTACATTTATGACTGGGAGAGAACTTGTCATCACAGTTGTGGAAGAGCTGACACTTTCTACAGGCCTGCATCTTTAACTAACTTAGCTTCTCCAGTTAGTCATTCATTGGAAGTTGGGATCTGGCTTGTTTGGCTTTGCATCCTTTCATTTTAGGTCTAGCCAGGGTGGTGATTTATGGATGGGCTCGTGCTACTGCTGTAGTCTCTTCAATCAATTAAGTCATTCTTCTTGTAATCGGATTAGGCTTGTAGCAACCATAGCCGTGGCCAGTTGCAATGCCTTGACTTCCAGCCAGATGATCTCCTGGAGCCCTCCAAAACAGACGAGTGCCTTCTCTGGCTAGTTAGAAACATAAGAGGCTAACATCTCACACTTGTTTTGATACTCTTTGACCAAATAATGCTATTTTAGCTTCAAGATTAACTGATTCGAATCCTCATAGTTGGATAGGCCAAATTTGGAACATAGAGCCTTTGAGAAATCCGATGACGACAATTGGGGATGAGTTTGATGATATCATTCATTGGTACCACAATATTGCCTAATTTGCCTCCTCTTCCATATGGACAATGGCAACTGCAACTCGTTGGTAGCCCAGGGTCTCATTGTATTCGAAGAATCACTTGGCCTTGAAAATCCATGAGATAGGGTTGTCTCCGGAGAAGAGGGAGAAACCCTTTTTCATTGATGCTCATACTGGTTGGACATCACTGTAATGGGGTTCTTTATCTCTTGTACCTCACTGGTAACCTTTTGTAATTCTCCTTCAATCTTTGTTACCTGTTCATCCATTGCTGCTGACATAGTTGTCAAGATGATGCCTAGGCAATAAGGCATTCTTGGAGGGTTGCCTTGCCCAATCACCTACATATAATATTTAATGCACCACATAGTATTTTTATATTTTTATTTTATGATATTAATAGGAGTACAATTTATATTAGACTAAATTATTCATATTGTGGGTTTATAGCATTAATATGATTATTCTTATACTAGTTTCTTTTTATTATTTCCTTATTTGTTTGGGTTCAGTTGATACAGAAGCCAGTGGCAGTCTTGAACCCTTTAGGACTTTAAAACCTGAATTGATAAGTAAGAAATAACTTGAAGATTTTATATAATTGACACACAAGAACAATCAATAGGACTTCACATAATCTTTTGCTTCTTCCTAGGACCAAAACAAGGGCTTAACCCCTATGTTTTGTATGTTTTCTTTCCTTTCTTATTTTTCTTCTCATAAATATGTTGATTTTCTATCTTTTGATGTGGGGTTTATACTTTTCATGAGGATTATGGTAATTATTAGTTAAAGATAGTTGCTTATTGCTATGAAACCTAGGGAGCTATCATAAGTATATATATATATATATATATAATATATATATATATATTTATATATATATTAAAATACTCATCACCTAGGCAGTTAGGTGACAAAGCGTTGCTGACCTAGTCACCGGCATCGGTGAAAACTGATGGCTCTGAAATTAATTTTGTGAGAACTACACATGATGGGCTTCTTTGATGAAAGCCTTTCCTCCTGAGCAAACAGAGAGAGAAGTGATGGCTCTGAAATTAATTTTGTGAGAACTACACATGATGGGCTTCTTTGATGAAAGCCTTTCCTCCTGAGCAAACAGAGAGAGAAGTGAGATAATTGAGGTAATCTGAGCTACCTAATTATTATTCAGGACTGCCTTATATAGGCTGTTGCAACCAGATATGAAGGGCACCTGGTATCGTAACTAACTTGATCCATATGGCCTACAGATGTAAACATATTTGATAGGCGGTTTAAGGCCTTGGGCATCATTTGGTCCTGGCTGGTGTGTGTAGTGGGAATAGTGGGCTGGGCCTTTCTGTATGGGCTTAGCCTTATTAGATAAGGAATCAGCTATGCTATAGCAAAATCGCCAAATCCTTGGAACTAGATAGTCTCTCTTGCAGCTAATGACCAGGCCTCCCTGATACAGTGCCAATAAACCCAATGAGAGTCTCACCTCCCTTTCATCCAACTCATCACTACCTGAGAGTCACCCTCTGGGCCTCCATCTACTCTAGGATAAGCCAAGAGGAGAAAATATTCTTGTTGTTCTTCAAGTTAATTTTTGCTTTCATCTTTTCCTTCTCAGTATCTTGGTAATGTGGTCTGAAAGATTTTGTCCTATATCAAACAGAGTGAACTTACAATCTTGAATCATAAAATGTCTTTGTTCTCTCATACAGCCTGCCATGGCATGTATGCCATTGTGAAACACAGACATGTGGGTTTGGAAGCTGGGCCTAAGTAAATTCAATATTTTGAGATATTACTAACAAAAATTGCATTTTATTAAATTAATAAATAGCACTACGTGCACTATTTATTTGTTATCCTTTTTACACATTATATTAACTTTTCAAATATGATTTTTCTAACCAATGATGGAGACACTTGATTTCCTATTTTGAACTACTTGGGAATTTTCCAGAATAATTGTCAGATTGAACTACTTGTGAAGTGGTGATACAAACAGTGTATAAATGTTTATTGGTTTTCTTTTCTTTTCCCCTAAATTGCTTACAGTAATTTTCCTATAAATATATTTGGGATAAATAAGAGTCTATTAGAAGGTTCTTGTTTAAGCTACAATTTTTTTTGTCTGCAGGAGTCGTGTACTTTTTTAGTCTTGATTTCCTATTTTGAACTACTTGGGAACTTTCCAGAATAATTATCAGATTGAACTACTTGTGAAGTGGTGATACAAACAGTGTAATATTACTAACAAAAATTGCATTTTATTAAATTAATAAATAGCACTACGTGCACTATTTATTTGTTATCCTTTTTACACATTATATTAACTTTTCAAATATGATTTTTCTAACCAATGATGGAGACACTTGATTTCCTATTTTGAACTACTTGGGAATTTTCCAGAATAATTGTCAGATTGAACTACTTGTGAAGTGGTGATACAAACAGTGTATAAATGTTTATTGGTTTTCTTTTCTTTTCCCCTAAATTGCTTACAGTAATTTTCCTATAAATATATTTGGGATAAATAAGAGTCTACTAGAAGGTTCTTGTTTAAGCTACAATTTTTTTTGTCTGCAGGAGTCGTACTTTTTAGTCTTGATTTCCTATTTTGAACTACTTGGGAACTTTCCAGAATAATTATCAGATTGAACTACTTGTGAAGTGGTGATACAAACAGTGTAAAAAATGTTTATTGGTTGTCTTCTTTTACCCTAAAATGCTTACAGTAGTTTTCCTATAAATATATTTGGGATAAATAAGAGTCTATTAGAAAGTTCTTGTTTAAGCTACATTTTATTTTCTGTTTTGATTTTAATTATTTACTTATTTCTTATCCAAGAGGAGTTACTAAACCAGTGTTGCCATATTGTGGATTTGACTTTTGACAGTCCAAAACGGCAGCTATATTAGCATCCTTCATTATGCATAAACCTCGCCAAAGATCAACTTTTACCAAAGCTGCTCTTAGAACGGTATGTGCATGGTTTAAAACTATCATCTCAACTTGTTTTACATTTCATTGATATTAACTTTACTTTTATAGTTGATGTGTCATACTGGAAATCATAGTTTTCAAGGCACCAAGGTGAGGCTAGGCGACAGGGGGGCGCCTTGTCACCCTAGGCGGGCACCTAGGTGATGGGTTTTTTTATGTAGAAAACATAGATCCTAGGGTAGTTCCCTAGGTACCATAACCATATTTCCTTAAGAATTATTCATAATTTTCATAAGAAAAGTAAAGAGTTCATGTGAAAGTATAGAAAATCAACATATTCATGAGAAGAAAAAGAAGAAGGAAAAGAAAATTCAAAAAATATAGGGGCTGAACCCTTATTTTTGTTATAGGAAAAAAAGAAGAAAATGTGTTGATTAGAAAACATAGTAGTAGTACTGGTTCAGTTTTAAGTTGAACCAGTACAGCATTTAGCAATGTGTTGATTAGACAATATTTTAAGTTCTTCCTTACTTACTGGTTCAGGTTTTAAAGTCTTTGGGGGTTCAATACAGCATTTAGCAATGTTTATATTGATTAAACCCTAACAAAAAGAAAATAATAAAAATAAATTAGTATATAAACACACAAAATGAATTTTTGAGTTTAATAGTGCCTATTTTATAATTATAATGTCAAAAAATAAAGTAAAATATTATTTTATAATACATAGTACAAAACTGTTTGGCGATTAGGCGATTAGGCAAGGTGAGCCTCAAAGGGCGCCTTCTTGCCTTGACAAATGCTGGAAATCCTGGTTCAGCTTGCCATTTAAAAAGGTCCATTGTTATTTCTTTTTTAAGAAGGTAAAGTAATTTTATTGCCATCTAGGATAAATTAGCAACAACGAACAATCGGTAGGGGCTCCAAGCACACAGTGACAGTATTCCCCTAACTATCAAAACACTCAAACAAAGCCGATTACAAAAAAAACGTGAAAAGAGATCCTTTACCCCCTAAAGAGTTAAGAGACTGATTTTTAAAAATTCCCATGCAGATGAATTCTGGAAATTCTTGTCAACCAAGACCCAGGACCCTACCCTCCTCACCACCTTTTTAACCAGCTCATAATATCGCTTCTGGAATAGTAGATCACATAACTCTTCCTTTATTAGATAAATCATTCACCAACCAAGCACCAAGTCAATCTTTATGGAGTGAGGTTGAGTGAGACTAGCTCAGCTTTATGGCTGAGAGGAAATGAATCCAGACTTTGTGTGTAATAGTATGATGAACGAAAATGTAATCTGTTGTCTCCTCTATAGTACACAGGCTGTACCTTGGGGGTCTGATTTTACCCTTCTTCTGATTAATTTATGTTAACAGTTAATGGAACTCATGGTAGAAGTCTGTGTAATACTAACTTTGTTTTGATATGTTAGCTCGAAAGCATCAAAACTCTGGAACAGTTCATCCTGAAGCACCGGAAGGATTATGTGGATCCACATCGCACCACTGAACAAGAAAGGGACAGCATTGAGCATGAAGTATGTTAATATAGTACCTATTCTTATCATTTGTATTGGAGCATATCTATATTGAAATTTCCATACAAATGCTGGTTTAATTTGTCTTTTACTAATAAGTACATGGCTGCCTATTTTCAAGACAAGGTTACATATATATATTTTTTCTTATAAGCACTACATATTTGTTTCTAATATGTTCATTTTCTGTAGGTTAGTGTCTTCATAAAAACTTGCAAAGAACAGATAGATATTCTCAAAAATAGGATACATGATGAAGATACAAGTGGGAAGTCAAAGGCATGGCTTACCATGCGGAG
This sequence comes from Nelumbo nucifera, assembly GCF_055504915.1. Lineage (NCBI taxonomy): Eukaryota > Viridiplantae > Streptophyta > Magnoliopsida > Proteales > Nelumbonaceae > Nelumbo > Nelumbo nucifera. The sequence goes on from NC_142649.1 coordinate 31,003,845, forward strand.
TGATAATTCTCATGTTGATATTGTAGCCCACAAACATGGTGTGGTATGGTTATGGCCTCTCTTGAATGTGCTCTTTTGGCATCCTTTAATTTGTGAATGTTCCATTTATAGAATCTAGTACTATCTTGATTCATTTGGTCGACTTGTTTTCCTTCACTTGAAAATGCCTTAGTGGATAATATGCATTAGGAAAGTAGTAGCATTGCAGTGCAATGATATATGATCTTCAACATTGTTATTGGTAATCTTCTTTTTCATTCTTTTATGGAAAACTTTTTTTTTCAAATTTGTGCATTTAATTAGAATTTTATTAAGTAAAGAAGAAACTAGTAATGTGGAAAAGTGTACTTTGCAGTGTATGACATCTGTATGCCCTTTACAAAATGTATAACCATATAAGCTCATTTTTTTCTGTGATTTTATTAAATTAGTTAAAAATGTAATAAAAGGAAGAAGAATAGATTGCCAAAAGACAATGGCACATAAACCTTCCTTCTTTGATTAGTTTCATCAATCTTCCCTTCCAGTTGATCCATGGTAATAGGTGCCTATTTTATTTTATTCCCCTATATTTGATACCATGTAAACCTGTAGAAAATAAAATAATAATTATGGAGGGAAAAAATCTGTCATGGAAATAAAAGAGAGAGATGAGGATTCTGTCATGGCTCTATGTTGTTCATGGGTCCCACTGCAACAGTTGGATGCATGAAGTAGTTTCTGTGTGATGCAGTTGTATTAGATCCACTTTGCACCTTTAGCTGTCAAGTTTTGCAAATTCACCACTTCTGGAAATTTGGAAGAATAAAAATATGCCTTTGAGCTATCCTCAGTTGATAATCTTAGTCGTCATTAAGTTGCCTTTGAGGTTCTTTATTAGTTTATTTTCTTTTTTTGAGTATATTAACTGGGGATATATTTGCTTGCTAGTTGCTATCTAAGGAGCACACTTCTTTAAGAAATTCTAGTCAGTTTTAAGAGTTCAAAGATGTAGGATCTCATTTTAGATATGCATCCTGAACTTTTGAAGGAGGCAAATGAAATATAGATTGATGAGCAATATTTTCTTTGTTGTTTGGTGCAGACTCTAAACATTCTTCGATGCCAACTTTCTAATTCCCTCAAGCTATTAGGTTCTAACTCCTTGGTTGTCCAATTTCCCTCCTCCTCCCCCCTTTTATTTCTGTGGATCTGTTTTGTTTATTGTTTGTCATTATCTGAACACATCAAATCTACAGTTCAGTATCATGAGCACAGTTGTCAAATTTGGATCAGTTGTACAAATCACAGCCCTTGTCAATTCTTTCTTTCTTCTGCTTCCTCTGTTTTTGGTTGTATTTTGGGCTGTTGTTGCTGAAGTTGTAATTGTTCATTGCTTTGAGACTTTTTCTTGTATCTCTTGTTTGTTTCTCTCTTTAATGAAAGTTTCTGTTGATTGTAAAAAAATGTGAATCATTCTTAAAATCAGGATGCTCAATGATCACTGGTTTAACCAGTAATTTATTTGTTTACCCCATGAAAGTTGTCTGAAAGTTGGGACACAGAACCCCCTGGCTCACATGTTTACCAGCTTGAATGTACTATGTGATTTGAGTCTGATAGCACTGTGATTCTTGTCCTACTTCATTGTTCTTGTCAATTATTTCTGGTCCTGGGTGGTGGCCATTTATTATTTACTAAATAGAGAAAGTTCTTTCTTGGGGTACCCATTCTTGTTCACTTTGGATTAAGGGGTGCTTGGCTGCTTGTCATATGGTTATTGAAGCAGTAGCCTTAGATGATGGTGGTGGTAGTGTTGGTGAATAATCTATACATCACAGCTTGTTTTCCTTTAATACATTCACTTTTTAATGAAAAAGGAATGAGGATGCTTGATTTGTAACCTTATGTACCTTGGACGAGGTCTTTCTGTGGGAAAATGAAAAAAAAAAAAAGAAAAAAACATCAGCTTGCACTTGAAAATTACACTGATAAATTTTATTGTCAGTTTCAAGGAAAGCATTTTTGAGTACCTTTTCCTAGTTTCTTTGCTGAGTTTTCATTCATACCACCTTTTCTCTTGACAGTTAATTTGGTAAACTTCAGGTTTTGATTTTAAGTGAGAAACTTCATTCAATCACGTCTCAGTTTGACCAACTAAGGGCCATACGCTTCCAGGATGCTGTTAATAAAGCAATGCCAAGACGAAAAATGCACCAGGTTACCAATTCAAATTCACCAATTATCACTAAATCTAATCAGTCAGAGGTCAAGGAGCCAGATGAGCTCCCATCTGAACATCAAAGAGTTCAGCAGCAATTCTTGGATGATGAAACACGTGCTCTTCAGGTAATTGTTGTATTTGTCTTCTTAGGGTTAAAGTTTTCTTTATAGTCATTTTTGGTCATTCCTTTTATGTAAATTGTTGCTCTACTTTTGCAGGTGGAGTTGACAAATCTTTTAGATACTGTTCAAGAAACTGAAACTAAAATGGTGGAGATGTCCGCATTAAATCATCTGATGGCCACACATGTTCTTCAACAGACTCAACAGATAGAGCTTCTGTATGAACAGGTCAGTAACTGTTTGCTTGTTTATAGGGTTAACTTATTTGCCTTCATTTTTTGCCATAAATTTGCTGTTTTTCACTGGGGAAAATCAAAATATACTATCAAATGGTTAAAGACAATATCTTGTATGTAAAACCATTAGTTCTATAAAACAAGCCAAGTTAAAGAAACACTCCATTCAAGGCACTGAAAGAGCTCCAAACTCAAATCTGAATTTTCTGTAAATTTTCTTTTGGAAAAATCATTACGAATCACAGAAGTTTGAATGGTTGAGAAACCTATACCAAAAAGTCCCAAAATTCAGGGAGATTTGAACCATACCAGTTTCAAGGATGGTTGCCACCATTTATACTAACTGCTGACATCATCTGGCGATGGTCTGATGTCAGTAGGTTGGCTCTACGAGTAGAAGTCTACCCTGAATCCAGATGTTGCTCTGATACCAAGTTGACTAATGTAAAGCCAAAAGAAAAAGAGAAGGGGGAAGTGAAGAAGAAGAAGAGAGTTCGAATGATGTGTCTCAGTTATTGTTCACACCAAAGACAAATCTTTTATGTTTTGCTGAAAAGTACAAGTTTGCGCTTACTTGGGCGCCCAAATACAAAAGAAGAAAAAACCCAAAAAGCCCTTACAACATTTGCATATTCTCAACAATTCCAAAGATATGGCCATAGATGTATGAGAGAAGAAGATTGGGAGTGGTATTTGACCTTATTTCATCAGAGCCACTGTAAATCTCCTTTGAGGATGAAGGTTTTGGGGGCACTCTTGTTGTACCTCCACCTTCTCACTTCTCAGAACACTGATGCTCTAAGTACTAGTGTGCTCCCTACTTTTGATGTTCCTGCTTCTGTTACTGACCTTGACCTCCCTATGGCTCTAGAGAAGGAAAATAAACATATATCATCTTCTTCTACTGCTCATAGTGTATCCTCTTATGTGTCTTATGATCGGTTATCTCTTGGATATGTCTCTTTTGTGGCCTCCATTTCATTTGTTCATATTCCCATGTCTATAACTGAGGCTTTGATAATACCTAAGTGAAGAGAAGCTATGCAAGCTGAGATGGATGCTCTAGTGAAGAATGAGATGTGGGATGTGCTGAATTACCTAGAGGAAAGGCTCCTATTGGTTGTAAGTAGGTGTTCACAATGAATTACAAGTTAGATGGAAGTATTGAAAGATATAAGGCCAAGTTGGTAGCAAAGGGTTACACACAAACTTATGGGATTGATTATGAAGAAACTTTTTCACTAGTTGCAAAGATGCCATCTATATGTGTTTTACTATCATTTTCTGTTTATTTTGATTGGCTATTATGGTAGTTTGATGTGCAATATGACTTTTTGAATGATGATCTAAATGAGATGTATATGATGTTACCACTGGGGTTTTACCCTGAGAAACAAGGTGTTAGGGTTTGCAGATTCAGAGGCATTGTATCACATGAAACAGTCACCTTATGCATGATTTGACAGCTTTAGAAAGGCATTACAAGGAATTGGTTTTGAGCAATCCCTGTCAAATCATACTTTGTTCATGAAGAAGAATGGAGAGCTAGTTATTGTATAATGTATACATTGATTATATTTTGGTAACAAGTAGTGATATAGGTGGAATTGCATAGCTCAAGTAGTTCTTAGCTTCAAAATTTGAAATCAATGATTTGAGGGAACTGTGGTACTTTCTTAGAATTGAGGTAGCTAGATCTAAACACAACATCTATATCTTTCAAAGGAAGTATGTAATAGACTTACTTAAGGGCACATGGAAGTTAGGAGTAAAGCTAGCAGATACACATATTGAGCCTTGACGTAAGACTTGTGCTACAAAAGGGAGCTCCTTGAGGACCATGCCATGTATCAAAGACTTGTAGGGAGACTTCTCTATCTTTGTATTACTCATTCAGATGTATGCAATTAGTGTTGCAAACCAGTTCATGCATACTCCGCGTACATCACATATGGTAGTAGTGGAGAGGGTCCTTGCTTGTCTGAAGGCTAGTCCTGGCAAGGTTATTTTGTATAAGAGGCATGACCATCTGAAGGTGGAAGTCTACACTAATGTTGATTGGATTGAATCTCTCGATGATAGGAGATCTACTTTAGAATATTGTGCTTTTGTGGGTGGAAATATGGTATCTTACAAGAGAAAGAAACAAAATGTGGTGGTTGGGTCTAATGCTGAGGTGGAATACTATTCGATGGCTCATATTTTATTAGAGGCTTTATGGTTGAGGTCTTTATTGGAGGAATTAGGTGTTCCTGTTCAGTTGCCAATCTTGCTATATCGTGATAACAAGGCTGTAATTAATATTGTGTTAGACAGTTTTGTATGCCCTTTGCTTCAATCAGAATGATGTACTTTATGAGTTTATTGTAAATGAATAAAAGTGCATATTTGATTCATGTTCCCTTAGTATGTTTCTGTGTAATACCCTTAAACTGGACACTTAATGAGACTCGTGTTAGTTTAAAATGTTCACAGCCAGTGGGTCGGTTTGGGGAGACCCATCCTGATAAGGCTGACACTGTTGTGCCACCAAGTCGGTTGGGGTGGCCTGTCTCAGTTGCCAGGGTGAGACCCTAGGCACATACAGTGTAGGATTAATTGAATCTTTGAACTAGACCAGATTTCCAGTATTGCCCTGGACCTTGGAGATTGATGGGCAAAACTGGAGAGTTAAACCCGACCCTTAGACTCGATTATGATACTGCACTATGTGTCGGATTGGGCTGTCTTTGATGTACCAATCAGTGAGATCCTTAGCGGGGGTCAAAACCTGGGTATGTTGGGATAGTCTGAGAATTCATTTGAGTGGGTGATCATAGTGACAGGATCAGCCCCTTTGTCGGACAAAGGTAATGATCGGGGATGCACTCACTGATGGAAACCAAGACTGCCGGCAGCCGATTTCATTCGTTGAGATTTGTTTTGCAAAGTATATTTTATATGAGATATAAAAGTATATATATTATGGTTTCTAAAATGTTTGCAAGAAGGTTTTGATTCCCAGGATCCATATAAGCAGAGAGTGCAACACTGTTCCTTGCAGCCGAGGGAGATGTCCTCTCTTGTCGGGCAATGTATGATCATTATGGGCTGAGAGGTTAAGTGTAAGACCATTGAGGATAATGCCTGATGGGCTAATCTTGCATCTGCCCACAGTCCCTAGGTGTTACAAGGTGGCTTGGCCCAGGGACCACTTAGGGTAAGTGTTGGGCCCATAAAGCCCATTTGATGGGTTTTAGGGGGTGCACTGTCCATAATAGTGTATTCGGCCAAGCCTTATAACAAAGGATGGGCCGAACCCATGTGGTTGATGTGTAGATCAATGCTTGGGTCCCACGCCATACAAGGAAGCCCAACTGGGCAGCAGTTAGGAAGGTTAAGTGAGCACATAAGCTTAATGGACCTAAAGCCTATTTCGAACTAGACTTATTTTACAAGTTAAATATGGGCGAATTCTGAGATGGGTCAGCAGATAGGATAGGGCCTTAACCCTATCCACTCAAGAGAGTCCAGATCTGAATATGATTCAGATCTTGAAACCTCCTAATGAGATTAGGACAAGGTTGATCTAATCTACAGATAAGATAAGGGTTTATCCTTATCACCTAAGGATTAGGAGTTGATCCTTTGGGTTTACAAAAGAAGGAGGGGGCGGCAGCCTTGAGAAGAATCGAATAATCAGATCCTCTTTAGAGCTGAAAACTAGAGAAGAAAGATTTCTGCAGTCCCTGCAAAGATCTCTTCTTGCCGCCTCCTTCCTATAGCCGCCAAACATCCAGTTCGATCTCCAGTTGTGGGAGAAGTCAAGATTCGATCTTGACATCAGTTCTTTGAGAAAGAATTGATAGGAAGTTGTGCTCACGTGCCATTCTGCTGTTTCTTGCGAAGGACAGAATTCTTGGAGAAGAATACTGCTGATTCTACTCCATCCTGCACTGCGCCATCTTCAATGGGAGCAGTCTTTGGATCCTTCCTTGGGCGTGAACACCTTCGTTGGGGGATACTATTTCTCCGTATCAGGTATAATCCTCTCCTACTCCTTTTGGTTCAGATCTGGTTCAGTTTATGGTTCAAGAATGATCCTTGAAAATATGATTTTCTAAATAAGGAATGTGATTCCCAGTTGAAGGGAGAGAAATTTTTTTTTTGAAATTCGCCCACCTTATTCCACGAGATTTGGGCGTCCATACGATGGATCTCTCATCCCTTCATATTCCTCATAACCCTATTCACCAAACATATAGAAGTTAATCAAAACTTTATATAGGAGAAGGTTGTGCCTGTTATGTTTGTATACCTTTTGTGAAATACGATCAACAGCAATGTTTTAAAATAGCAGCAGCATGGGGGGGGGGGGGGGGGGGGGGGGGGGGGGGGGGGGGGGGGGGGGGGGGGGGGGCATTCCACTACCTGGAGACGTGAAGCATGGTTTAGAATCTAAGAGGTGTAAGCCTCCTAAATACAAGGAGGTGCAAGCCTCCTAAATACAAGGAGGTGCAAGCCTCCTAAGACGTGAAGCTTGATTTTTTATTTCTTTTAATAAAGATGTTTTACATTAAAAAGAATTAAGATGCATAACACTAGCTGAAGAATGAACAGCCCAAACTTCCCTTCCCTTCCCTTCCTTTTCCTTTTCTCTCTTTTCATATTTTCTTTTCTTTTCCTTTCCTTTTTTCATTTCTTTTTTTCTGTCTTTTTATGTGAGGTGCATGAGAAATACACCTCTAGCACTCTCTGTGAAAGGCATTTGAGGCGTATGCCTTAGAGGCATCAACACATCTGGCATATACCTCTCCTGGAGGCGTGCCTCCAGGCATACGCCTCTCACACCTTTTAAAACACTAATCAATAGCGGGCAGACATTTTCGCAAAGGGATTTCCTAAAGCTTGATGCAGGTCACACTGAGCAAGCCGGACATAAGTGACTGTTACCGGGCCTATTATGACTGTTACTGTATTGTTAATGTTTGTCTTCTCTTATTATTGGGATTGGGCCTTATTATTTTATTTTTATCTTTCAGTTTTAAGTTGTCACATGGTGGTCACATGACCACTTTAGTTACAAGTTACAACTGCTCTATGAGGGACACTGATGTAATTTTCTTCACATTAGTCCTTGAATATAGAAGTAAATGGGAGACTTACAGCCCCTAACAATCTATTTTCTTCTTTTCATACTGTTTCTTCATCTGAAAACTCATAACCCATAAGTCTGTGGTAGACAAGTATTTCATTTGTTCTTCTAGAACTAACATCTTTATTTAAGCTAAGATTAGTATTTCTTTCTTTATTGATCCCAAAGGCTTCCCATTCCAAATCATGATTTTTGATTTCAAGAAGTTTCTTCCAGAACTTGAATCCCTTTCATCTAACAATCATTCCCCTTCCTCCCACTAGGATTTGGAAGTTTAAAAAACAAATCAATGGGTCTGTTAGCCACATGCTCTCAAATCTAAAGGGAGTTGATCTGCCCAGAATTCTCTCTTGCAATATCAAAATAGGGCAGTGGTCTTATACCAGCCAAGAGAGAGTGTGTGGAAAAAGAGATTTCCATGTTGTTCATCCCAATCCACAAGAGAGAATTCTATCAAGTTTTGAGCATACAAGGTTACTTTGAAAATTAGTCCAAGTGGAAATTGTTTATAGCAATGGGAGCTCTCTATGAAGAAATTGAATCTCCTTTTGCTATTCATTGGTTGGATTTATGTTCTTATTTTAAATCATGTAATGAAGTCCCTACCAATGAACCATGGACCTTTCTATAAACCTTACCACATGGAGTTCCTCCCAAATTTCTCAGTTCCCTTCTTTCCTTAGTTGTTGGATCCATATATGTTTCAATTACATACTCAAAGCCATCCTCAATTCCTCTCACCTTGATTGAGATTATGATTGCCTTAATTCCTCTGCTCTCTCAAAAACCTCTGAATTCTAGAAAGTGATGGTTCCCCTGCCCCTGTGGCCCTGCCCCAACTGTCCCAAAGAAGAGGCCTATGCCCAATTAGTATTCCTTACTACCAAATATTCCTAGTCTAGGGGTCTCTTTCTGCTAGTTTTGCCTCTTGAAGCATAGCTGGCTCAAGGCCTACCTTCCTCGTTACATCCTTGAGAGCTTTTCCCTTCCTAGAATTAGGTATTTAATTGGGCCAAATTTGAAACAGATCGAGCCACATCCAAATTTGATCCAATTATTGAGACTTCAAATCTATATCCAAAATCTGATATATTGGACTCAGATTTGGATTTAAACCAAATCTGCTTTATTGTGTTCAAAATAAATAAAATTTTAAGAGTTACAAAATCAATTACTTTTTAACCTATACATATGTAATTACTTTATATAAATTTAAGTGTTGAATTTATAGTCACAAACTATTAAATTCAATAAGATTAGAAGTTAGATCATGTTTCAGACTTTTGGAGTCCATTGACAGTCCTTCCAATAAATATCTAACTCACTCACATTTCCATGATGATCATCATGCCTTGCAATGGGAGGGTGGTACTTGTGATACAGACAAACAATCACTGATATAGAAACCAAGGCTGCACATTGGCCCACCTAGCCACATAAACATAAAACTAGTGTTTGGAATGGATGCCATTCTCTTGAAAAATGGTGCCACATCAGCGCCACATCTGAAATCCATTTTTCAGACCATGCCTAGTGTTTGGCCATACGTTTTTCTGAAAAATGTTTTCTCAGACCAGGCCTTGGAAATTGGGAAAGGTGTGGTCTGAGAAAATGTCCTTTATGGTGTTTTCTCGTTTATTGTTGGTAGCAACAGTATGCTGATGTGGCAGCAAACAGCAACAGTCTCAAACAAAAAATAACAAAAAAAAAAAAACATTTTCTGAGAAAACGGCATGCCAATGTAGCACCATTTTCTCAAGAAACACCTCACAGGGAACTGCATTGGTTCCAGACATGGCCAAAGACAATATAATGGGGTCCAGAGTGCAACTGATACAATAGTCAGATTTTCTAGAAAAATGGGGTTGGAGGTTCCCATAAACAGAAAAATAATGGTTTGAATACATAAGCCAGGAGAAACATGGGGTTGAAGGAAAAAAAGAGGATGGAGAAACTGTATTGAAGTTGAAAACTTGAGATGTGAAATAGCATATGATAAGGAGAGTGATGGGAGAATAGAGAGGGTGCAGATGAGGAGGGAACAGTATACTGTGATAATTGATAACCATATTTCATAAAAAAACATCAATAGTTCAATATTTATTAAATTCCATAATCCAAATCCATAAGGCAATACAAAGATTAAAATCAAAATTCAAAAGGTTTCATAATAACCATAGAATAAGTAAATAATAGGAGCAGAGCCTTTATTTTAGGCAGGAAAACAAGAAGAGAGCCAATAGGCATGGAGGAGGGATGCTATGGTTGCATCACGTAAAGTAACTAGTATAATGTTAGATATCTTATATTCTTAATAGTTAATCCTAGGAGGTTGGGGATTAATGGAGGACGAGGGCCAATATGCATGGAATTCAATCTGTTATTCTGTTTTGAGTTTACTTAGAAGTTAATAGACCATTACAATGATGCAAAACACATTAGAGTATAAAAGAAAAGGAAATGAAATTTATCAGAGAAAAAAAGGTGACTCGGGTGGAGTAATTAGAGATAGAGAAGGGAAAGTGGTGGCATTATATTTAGGGCCAATAGGTGAAGATAACTCTCCCATGGCTGAAGTTTTAGCTCTCCTCCAAGGGATGAGATTGGTGAAACAACCGGGCCACTGGCCTCCAACAATTTGAAGTGGAGGGAACTCAAAACTGGTGATAGGGTGGTTACATAAAAGCAACATGGGAATTTGAGTCCACAGGCAGTCCTTGAGGTAGAATAGAAGCTTATTAAGGGAGCTTGGTGCAACTGTTAAATGGGCTAGAAGATCTTTAAATGGTTTCACTGACACACTTGCCAAACAAAGTACAACTAGGGGTGATTTGTTTTTGGTTAAATTGTAATTGAATCTTTATGGGGGGGTAGTCCCTTCTCTTTCGAGGACTGGACCAGAAGAAGCATGCATCTAGGTTGCCTTGCATCTTAGGTGCACCATGCATGTGTCCTTGGGTTCAAGCAAGGTACATGCTTTAAAATGTGCCTTGCTGTATACCTAAGCATGCTTGAGGTACATCTTTTTTTAAACACTTTTAGGTCAGAGACTTGAAATTTTCAGGCATATTTAGAAACTTGTTTTGCAATTTTGTAGATAAGGTTGTCTTGGTTAAAGTTTTTATAGAACCAATGAATAGATTCCGGAAGTATTGATTATGGGGCTTTCCATAATCGTGAAACAAACATATCCAAAAAATGAGAGTAAGTAGACTAAGATGGTTTGGCCATGTGCATAGAAGACCATCTATAGCACCAGTTAGAAGAAGTGATTTGTTGCAAGTAGAAAATTTAACAGTGGATATGGCATTAAACAGAGCAACTTGGTGAAATAGGATTCATGTATCTAACCCATATAGTTGGGATAAAGGCTATCAATCTTCCAGTTCGTGAGAGATCAAAGGTTTCAGGTAGGGGTGTAAACGGATCTAATTCGAATCGGATCAGGCAATATCCGAATTCGAATCTGATTAAAAAATTCGATATCCGACGGATATCGAAAATTAATATTCGAATTCAAATTCAACTAATTAATTATTTTAGGTAATTAATAAATATATAAAATAAATATTTTATTTATATAAAGTATATAAATATATAAATTATTTATATAATTTAATTATTATATATATAAAGTATATAAAACATTTAAAAATTTTATATATTATATAAGAATTAAATAATCGGTTGAATTCAGATATTTATCGAATCGAATCAGGTCATATCTGAATTCAAATCTGATTAGTTATTTGGTATGAATAGGATATCCAAATTTGACCAATTAGATATTCAAATTATCCGAATTCGATTCAATTATGTCAAATCTTGAATTCGAAATCGGATTTTCGAATACCATTGATACCCCTAGTTTCACAGGTGTCTAATGTAATGATTAACCCTCACCCCAACTGAGTATATATATATAATCCAGTGGACAACAATAATGTGGAGTTAACAGGGGGGGTTGAAACAAACTGACTAACTGAACTGCATGAGAGATGTCTGGATGAGTCATGGTGAGATAGATGGAGATAGTAGAACTTGTTCCAATAAAGAAGGCCTGAAACTCTTGTTGGCTCCCTCCACCTCATGGCTTTACTAAACTGAACTTTTATGGCAGCGGCATGGGTAATCCAGGGCCATCTGGAACAGGGGGAGTAATAAGAGATGAACAAGGAATCTGTTAGCTATATTTTCTGGATCAGTAGGGGTGGGAGATTCTTTGAGGACTGAGATACTTGCAGCTCTTGAAGGGGTACAAAGAATCAAGGATATGCATATTAACAAGCTGATCATAGAAGGAGATTCTGAAGTGGTGGTAAACTGGCTGAAAGAGGATAGCTTTAGACTTTGGAATTACAACAACGAAAAGAGGAAATTTAAGTGGCTGACTAAGGACATGGAAATTCAATACAAATGGGTAAAAAGAAGTGCGAACTCATTGGCAGATGGTCTAACTAGACAAGGGGTGAACAGAATTTCTATATTTTGGGCTGTATTGTAATCGGTTTTTGGTGTTTAATGGTTGCTCTCGAGAGCTAAGATTGTTTAGCTCCTTGCCCTGCAACTTTTCATAATATTAATACAATTCACAGTTATTGATCAAAAAAAAGAAAATGAAGGACCCAACAAGTTGTCGATATAGAGTAGCATCAGGAAGCAAGGTCCCATTAGATTTAGACAACTTAACATTGAGTGCTAGAGGTGTATCAACCTATTTGGTGTTCGTAAGACTAGCAAGCTTAACAAGATCAGAGGCATATTTGTGCTGACAAACAAAGTAGTCTTGATCACTTCATTGTACTTGCAGCCCCAAGAAATAAGTAAGAGAACCCAAGACTTTCATATGAAAGGAATTGTGGAGAAGAGACTTAAGTTCTTGAGTTCCAACCTCATCGTTCACACTCAACAACATATCATCAACATACAACAACAAGATTGTAATGCCTTGAGATTTGTGATGAACAAGGAGTGAGTGATCAGAGGCACTTTGATGATATTCAGTAGTAAGAACATCTCAAAACTTCTCAAACTAGGCCCAACTTGTTTGGGGCCATATAAAGATTTCTTTAGCCAACAAACAAGGGAGGTATCACCACTATATCCAGGAGGAGGCATTCTTCACGTCTAACTTATAAATGGCTCATGAATGCACAGTAGAGAGCTAGGAGGATACATACTATAACAATCTTGGCAATGAGAGCAAATGTCTCCTCATGAACCATTAGACTTCATGACTTGACGGTGTAAACCCAATGACTTCCGATGACTAAAGCATCTAAGGGAGGAAGGACTAAATCCCAAGTGTCATTCTCTTGCACGGTCTGAATTTCTGCATCCATGGCTTCTCTCCAATGAGGATTGGTAATGGCCTGCTCATATGAACGGGGAATACCTATGAAAGATTACATAACAGACATAAGAACTATGGTTTGAAGGGAAACCATAGAGGTCTGGAGGTCTAGAAATATGAGAGGAATGATGAAGAGATGTGGTAGGAATAGAGATAGAATCTAAAGTGACATCACTTACAAGAGCATCAGTGGAGGGGTGATTTGGACCGGGAGGAAGTGGGGTTGTAAGCATAGGATTTGGGGCACGTAACCTTTTGTGAGAGAAGAAAACCTTTCACACTAGTTGGAGGAGAAACATTCTCTGAGTCAAAATTCTGCAAAACAGAAACAAATGGAGCAGATAGCCTAGCAACAATAGCAAAAAAGGAGATATGCTCAAGGAAAACAACATTTTAAGAAACATGAATGCAATGAGCAGAGGGATCAAGAAAGAAATCCTTTGTGATTTGGATTGTATTCCACAAAGGCATATATAACAGATTTAGCAGATAACTTGGAACATTCATGAGACAAAAGATGAACAAAACAAAGACACCCAAAAACATGGAAACTAGGTAAGTTTGGAGGACGACCGAATAGTTTCTAGAAAGGAGACATTAGCAAGAACATATGAGGAAATGCAATTAATCAAGAAAACAACAGTATTGGCAAGCTCTACCCAAAATGAAGGAGCATGAGATACTTGCAGCAAAGTTCTCACAACACTGGGCACATAACCATTCTTACACTCAACCACTCCATTATGTTGAGGTGTCTAGATAACTTCGTTGAACTTGTATCCCATGACTTTTTAGATAGGATAAGAAGTCTCCATTAGTGTATTCTCCTCCTGAATTTGAACAAAGAATACGTATATGAGATTGAAATTGAACTAGTATCATAGCATGGAAAAGCCAAAATGTAGGATATACTTCTGATTTATGTCTCAAAAAGTAAATCCATGTGTACGTAGTGCAATCATCAATGAACAAGACAAAATACTTGTGTCTTAAGTCAAGAAATAACAGATGAGGTCCAAACATCACTATGTATAATTTCAAATGGTGAGGTGGCATGTTCAAATGTGTGAGGACAGTATGAAGTGCAACTTTTACTCAACCAACAAAAAACATATGAGGTGTCAAAAGTATGTAAAGATGGAAATTTTTTTTTTAATAGAACCAGATTTCTTGTGAAGGAGTCAAAGGCCTTAGCTTCCACATTGCATACCTTACTTGGGTGTAATCATCCTAGGTTGGCTAATTCCTTTCTGGCTTAAGGTTATGATTGAGCTGACATCAGTCTGGTTTGGTTCTTGATGTTATTGGGTCTGGCTATTCCTAGGCAGAGTACTAATTTTTAAGATATGGACGGCATTCATCTTTCTTTTTTCTTATTTTGATTCTTGATGTTATTGGGTCTGCTAATGTTTGTGAGACACCAAATTAACCGAAACTTTTTCTCAGGCAGTTGAAGCTACAAAGAACGTGGAAATGGGTAACAAAGAGATCTCTCAAGCCGTTCAGCGCAACAGCAGTAGCAGAACTTTTCTTTTGCTTTTCTTATTTGTACTTACTTTCTCAATCCTGTTTCTGGACTGGTACAACTAAATCTTTCTGCATTTCCATAATATTTTGGTTATTCACATCCTTTTCCTTACTTTTTTACCTTCCCTGTATTTTTTTATTGGAATATAGTTTTCAATGCATTCATGACAAAGGTAAGTGGATTTTCTTATATCTACACATTAAGAAGTTCAAATGCTATGGTGCCTACGCGTGGCAGCTCAAAAGTATGCGTGCTTTTGTCAAGGTAGGATTAACCTAAACCTGTAGGCTGTAGTTGGAGTGGAATAGTCCTGCTCTAGATGAAGGTTTTAATAGAATAGGTCTGAAAGTATGGACAGTTCTAAATTATGTTTTTTGACCCAAAAGGTGAACTATTTATTATTATTTTTTATATTTCATTTTTGGACAGTTATAAATTATGTATTTCATTTTCATTATTAATAAAAATAATTTGATTACATAAATGTGTAATTTTTCTACATTTTGTAATTTTCCATATTCGTTTCTATTTTAAAAATTTTATTACCTAACTATGACTTCGTAGAATTGTTTAATTGTTTAACCATCGCTTGGATAAAGAATGGTTTTTTAGTCAATTTTAAAAATATATGGATTTATACTGTTAAAAATATTGACATGGATATAATTAGTAGCATTTATTAGTGAAAATAACTTAAAAATATAGGATTCAATAAGAGAAAATAGGATTTAGTACTTAAGACTTAATTAGAGGAGATTAAATGAGGTAGAAAGTAATAATATAAGTTACATTTTCAAGCCTTACAATTAGACATAGATTAAATATACAAATATGAAAAGGGGAAGATAAGGGACTTCTCACCACAAGCCTCACACGGACTCCTTTCAATTCTTGCACAATGCATTCTTGCACAATGCACATGTTGTCTTAAAAGGTAAAAATAAAATATTAAAAATCATAATTGCTTCCTCTCCCATTACAATTTATTACATCGTTCTATTTAATTCTCACAACCCATTAGTTTCACTTTAATCCATCATATTTAATCATCTAAATTCAAATTGAAGTTTGACGAAAAAATACCTAAGAATTCTTTGTAGTTACACCATACTATTCAATTTCCACCACCCAATTAGTTTCACTTTAATCCTTCCTAATTAATCACCTAAATTTGGAAGATTCTTTAGTCTCTTACGTCTCACCCTCTCCTTTGCCTTCTCTAGAGTAACCCCTCCCTCATTCTCGCTTCTGTTTTAACCTTTTGAATATTATAATTTTCTATCTATTGTTCTTCTTATCATGATCAATGCTTATTCTTTTTTTTTTTATTTTATCATGATCAATAGAACTTGCTAGAGATTACCATATTTCGACCATCACAATAAGTTTTGCATTTTTTTTCTGCTTTTGTTTTACTTCAATGGAGTCAATGGCTAGCCTTTTATTGTTTCAAAGTGGTCTTATAAAGCTGGTCACGGGGGAGAATCCAATAGATAGCACAAGTAAGCGCTTTTGATTCCAACTTATTTTATTTTACTTCACTAGAATCATTTTCTATTTCTTATTTATTTTATTTCGGTGAGAACAGTGTCTAATCCCTTACCGGTTCAAAGTAATTATTTTATTTTATTGGAATTAGTGATTACTCTCTTTATTTTATTTTATACTTATATAATTTTATTTTGCTGGAATTAGTTTTCAGGTTCATTTTATCTGAATCACTTTTGATGTGATGATGGCAGGATTTAGGTGGTGTATGATAGAAGGGAAACTAAATGTATTTTACTTTCCAATATTTGTGGTCTTTTTTCCTTGGAAGAGCTTCATAAAAAATGTGTTGGTTGCTATTTTTATGGGGTTTAGTTTGGTTTGGGCTAGGTTGTTGAATAAGTTGAATGTCAGCGTCCAGGAACTCAGCAATATGTTGCAGAGGGCCGAGGATTTACTCAAGAAGGATGAGCCTGTGGTTATGCTTGCTGAACCTAACAAATCGGGCAAAAGAAAGAGAAAGGCAAAGAAGCCCCAGAAGAAGACTACCAAACCCAAGAAGCAGAAGAAGAACAAGGCATCTGATGTCTGTCACTTCTGCAAGCAGACCGGCCACTGGTAGAGGAACTGTCCTACCTACCTGGATCTAAGAAAGGTAATATCGAAACTTGTGTCATAGAAACTAATATGTTAGTTACTTCTGTGTCCTGGTGTGTTGACTCCGGGGCTTCAACTCATGCGTGTAACTCACTGCAGGGGTTCAAAGTTAGCAGAAGGCTGAGTGAAGGTGAAGTGACACTGTTCTTGGGAACAACTGCAAGTGTTGCAGCTGCGGCAATAGGAACCGTAGAATTAGTTTTTAAAGAAGGAGTCCTTGTACTTAAAGATTGTCTTTATGTACAGAACTTGAGAAGGAATTTAATTTCTGTTTCAAAATTGTGTGCTGATGGATATACTGTTTACTTTAGTAATATGATTACTGTTAAACGGAATAATAAATTCATCGCATGCGGGGAGCTAGAGAACGGTCTCTATGTTCTGCATCCTTCTTTGGAAACTAACTTAACCGAAACTACGTCGGTCGAAAATCCCAAGAAAAGGACTCGTGATACAGTAAATCTCACGTGCCTCTGGCATTACCGACTTGGCCACATCGGTGTCGACCGAATCACAAGACTGGTAAAGGATGGTCCTTTGGATTTTCTAACCGTAGAAAATCTTCCCACTTGTGAACCTTGCCTCCAAGGTAAGATGACTAAGCGGCCATTTGACGGTAAGCCTGAAAGATGTGCAGGCACACTTGACCTAATACATACTGATGTATGTGGTCCCCTGAGTGTTAGGACACGGAATCAACACGTGTACTTCATCACCTTTACAGATGATTTTTCACGATATGGTTACGTGTACCTAATGAGACATAAGTCTGAATCATTTGAAAAGTTCAAAGAGTTCAGACAGGAAGTCGAGAAACAGTTAGGGAGAGAAATTAAGGCCCTTCGATCAGATCGAGGTGGCGAGTATCTCTCTGACGAATTCAGGGACTACTTAAAGGCCAATGGGATAGTGTCACAACTAGCTCCTCCTGCTACACCTCAACTCAACGGTGTTTCAGAGAGGAGAAATAGGACCTTGTTGGACATGGTCCGGTCACTTCTCGTACGCTCAGAATTACCCACATCCTTTTGGGGATACGCATTAGAGACTGCTATCTACATGCTGAATAGGGTTCCAACCAAATCAGTTCCGAAAACTCCATATGAGCTTTGGACCGGAAGGAATCCAAGTGTGAGACACTTGAAGATTTGGGGTTGTCCTGCACACGTTAAAAGAACAAGTGCGGACAAGTTGGAATCTAAAACCAGCCGTTGCCTGTTTATAGGCTACCCAAAGGATTCGGTGGGTTATCTATTCTATGACCCAAGTGAGCAGAAAGTGTTCTGCAGTCGAAACGCCCGATTCTTAGAATCCGATTACATCCTGGACACCCATCGTCAGGAAATAGTTCTTGATGAGGAGAGCTCAGGAGCAGTGGGAGATGACCCACAAGTTCCAGGTAATGACCTACCTAGAAGGTCCACTCGGGTATCCAGACCACAGTCCGATATGGTTATGACCAGGATAGTTACCTGGTGGAAGCCTTGACTAGTGAAGAGGATCCCGTGTCTTACGCGGAAGCTATGTTAGACATAGACTCCCAGAAGTGGGTGGAGGCCATGAGAACCGAGATGGACTCAATGGAGACCAATGGAGTCTGGACTCTAGTGGATCCGCCCTCCGGGGTAAAAGCAATTGGTTGCAAATGGATCTACAAGAGGAAGAAGGGCCCCGATGGCAGGATTGAGACCTTTAAAGCTCGATTGGTGGCGAAAGGGTATACTCAGAAAGAAGGCATCGACTATGAGGAAACCTTTTCACCGGTGGCCATGCTTAAATCCATTAGGATCCTGCTAGCTGTAGCAGCGTACCATGATTACGAGATTTGGCAAATGGATGTCAAAACAGCGTTCCTGAATGGAGATCTTAGTGAAGATATCTACATGCAGCAGCCGCAAGGCTTCATTGCTGCTGGTCAGGAACACATGGTATGTAAACTTAATAGATCCATATATGGACTTAAGCAGGCTTCTAGGAGTTGGAACATCCGTTTTGATTCTACAGTCAAAACGTTTGACTTTGAGCAGAATCCGGATGAGCCCTGTGTTTACAGGAAATCCAGTGGGGATAAGATCACCTTTTTAGTCTTGTATGTGGACGATATCCTACTCATTGGGAATGATGTAGGAATGTTGACTTCGGTCAAGGTATGGCTATCACAGCAGTTCTCCATGAAAGATCTTGGAGAAGCTTCATACATACTGGGTCTTCGACTCTATAGAGATAGATCGAAGAGGATAAGTGGATTATCCCAAGCTGCTTACATTGACAAAATTGTCAAAAGATACAGCATGGAAAACTCCAAGAAAGGAAACGTTCCTTTCAGGCACGGAGTCACTCTCTCCAAGAAGATGTCTCCCAAGACTTCTGAGGAGATTGAGAGCATGAGAGACGTTCCCTATGCCTCAGCTGTGGGGAGCATCATGTATGCCATGTTGTGCACTCGCCCGGACATAGCTCAGGCGGTGAGTGTGGTAAGCAGATTCCAGGCAAACCCAGGACAGGAGCATTGGACTGCTGTGAAGAACATACTCAAATACCTTCGAAGGACGAAAGAGTTTTGTCTGGTATTCGATGGTAGTTCACTGCAAGTTCTAGGGTATACCGATGCCGATTTCCAGTCGGATCCAGATGATAGAAAGTCTACATCTGGGTATGCTTTCACGATAGGATCGTGTGCTGTTTGCTGGAAAAGCAGCAAACAGGGGTCCACTGCAGACTCCACAACCGAGGCCGAGTACATTGCCGCAAGTGAAGCTGCCAAGGAAGCCATATGGATGAAGAAATTCATACACGAATTGGGAACGATTCCATCCAGCACATCACCCATCCCGTTGTTGTGTGACAACAATGGAGCGATCGCCCAGGCTAAAGAGCCTCGGGCCCACTCGAAGTCAAAGCACATCGAGATGAAGTACCATGTACTGCGGGAGATCGTTGGTAGAGGGGATGTCCTAATTCAAAAGGTAGCATCAGCGGATAATGTGGCAGACCCATTGACTAAGCCACTGACACAGAAGGTGTTTGAGAAACACGTGGAAAGTATGGGACTCCGGCTTGTACCAGATTGGACCTAAGTGCAAGTGGGAGCTGTTAGACAGTTTTGTATGCCCTTAGCTTCAATCATTTTGATGTACTTTTGTTATTTAGTGGAAATAAATAAAGTGCAGGTTTGATTCATGTTGTTTGGTTTAATTCTGTGTAAAACCCTAAAACTGGACATTTATAGAGACTCATGTTAGTTTTAAAAGTTCATAGCCGTTGGATAAGTCTGGGGAGATTTATCCTGCCAAGGCTGATACTGGTGTGCCACCAAGTGTTGGGATGGCCTGTCTCAGCCATCAGGGTAAGACCCGAGGCACATACAGCATGGGATTACTTGAATCCTTGAACCGGACCAGATTTCCAGTCTAGCCCTGGACCTTGGAGACAGATGGGCAAAACTGGAAAGTTACACCTGACCCCTAGACTCGATTATGACACTTCACTAGGTGCTGGATCAGGCTGCCTTTGATATGCCAATCAGTGAGATCCTTAGTGGGGATCAAAACCTGGGTATGTTGGGGCAGTTTGAGAATTCATCTGAGTGGGTGGTCATAGTGACAGAATCAGCCACTTTGTCGGACAAAGGGTAATGATCGGGAATGCACTCTCTCTGATGGAAACCAAACTGCCGGCAGTTGATTTCAATCGTTGGAATTTTGTTTTGCAAAATTAATATATTTACATATATATGTACGGTTTCAAAATGTTTGCAAATGGTTTTAATTCCCGGGATCCATGTGAGAGGAGAGTGCGGCACTGTTCCTTGCAGCCGAGGGAGAGGTCCTCTCTTGTCGGGCAGTGCTTGATCATTAAGGGCTGAGAGGTTAAGTGTAAGACCATTTAGGATAATACCTGATGGGCTAATCTTGCACCTGCCCACAGTCCCTGGGTTTTTATAAGATGGCTTGGCCCAGGGACCACTTAATGTAAGTGTTGGGCCCATAGGGTTCATACGATGGACTCAAGGGGTTCATTGAGATTTTCAGTGAATTCGGTTGGGCCTTGTATTAAAGGCTGGGCCGAACCCATGTGGCTGGTGTGTAGATCAATGCTTGGGTCCCACGCCATACAAAGAAGCCCAACTGGGCAGCAGATTGGAAACTAATTAAACACTGAATACTTAATGTGCCAAAAGCCCATTTCGAAGTGGGCTGATATGATCACCCATCAATGGGGCGAATTTGAGATTGAAGTTAGCAAAAAGGATTGGGCTCTTAGCCTTATCCACTCTTAGAGACCAAATTCAAATCAGATTTGAATCTGGTAACTTCCTGATAAGATCAGGAGTAAGCTAACTCTATCTGGGAAAGGGATTAAGATTATCCCCTATCCAAATACTGATTTGGATTGGGATAACTCCTAATTAGGAGATTTCTTAATCAAGAAGAAAAGAGAGGAGATTTTCGAATGAACCAAGAGAGGGAAATCAGATTTCGATCAAAGAGGTTCTGGTAAGCAAGAAAGGTTCCTGCGAATTGAGATTAGATCTCATTCTCTCCAGAAAAGAAAACCAAATCGGTACTACTGGTTAACCGGTTGACCGGTTTCGGTTTTGACCGATTTAGTTCTTCAGTTTTTTATATTTATAATTATATATATATTATATAAATATATGTATAATATTATATTTTAAATAATAAATGATATATAATGTATTATTAATATTATAAAAGTATAGAATATATAATATATTTATAAATATAATATATGTATATATTTATATATAATATATAGAAAATATGTGACATATATTAAAATATATATAATATACATACATACATACATACATACATACATACATACATACATATATATATTGATCGGTTCAGTTACTCGCATTTTCCGGTTCGATTCTCTTAGTTTGATTCGGTTATTTGATTTTTCAAATTTTTATGGATACCCCTACTTGCACCCCTAGTTTCAATTTGTATCATTTTTGCATGTAGGCTCTTTCCTTTTAAAATGTTGAAGTATATTGATTGGTTCAGTTAATTGCATTTTTTGGTTCGATTCTCTTGGTTTGATTCGGTTATTTGGTTTTTCAAATTTTTATGGACACCCCTACTTGCACCCCTAGTTTCAATTTGTATCATTTTTGCATGTTGGCTCTTTCCTTTTAAAATGTTGAAGTATATCGATCGGTTCAATTAATTGCATTTTTTGGTTCGATTCTCTTGGTTTGATTTGGTTATTTGGTTTTTCAAATTTTTATGGACACCCCTACTTGCACCCCTAGTTACAATTTGTATCATTTTTGCATGTAAAGGCTCTTTCCTTTTAAAATGTTGAATCAATAAACGAAAGGGTATGATAGATCTCATGAGTTCACAGTGTCTGCATCGTGGTTACAGAAAAAACTCTGTAACCACCGATACAAATCCAACACGTCACTTGTTCATAACGAGTAGTGAGAAGTTGAGAATTAATGGCCGTTTTGTGACAAATGAATAGTTTATTATATGGGTAAAATACAAAAACCTCCCCTGAGGTTTTTGACAATCACAAAAAACTCTATAGTTTCATTTTAAACAAATACCTCCCCGGAACTTTTGAGAAACTTAATAAAAACCTCCCTTCTGTCACTGTCCCAAACGAAAAATATTAGATTGATGCACCAATTTTTTCCAAATGCCCATCTACCCTTTTATAAATTATTTTACATACAAAATTATTGAAATAACCCTACTTTAACTCAACAAAAACCTCTTTTAACAATCGTTTCAGTAATTTTACATACAAAATTACTGAAACACATTTTTTTGTTGAGTTAAAATGCGATTATTTCAGTAATTTTGTATGTAAAATAATTTATAAAAAGGTAGAATGAATATTTGGAAAAAACCGGTGCATCAATCTAACATTTTCCGTCTAGGACAATGGCAGAAGGGATGTTTTTGTTGAGTTTCTCAAAAGTTTAGGGGAGGTATTTGTTAAAATGAAACTTATATGGGAGGTTTTGTATTCTACCCTTATTATATTTTTAATCGATGCACTCCTCTCCACTCTCCTCTTTCTTTCTATGCCCTCCCTCCCGCTTCTGCTCTGAGCTCTCCCCTGTTCCACACTAACCACCAGCGATGGTTGTGCCGTTGGAACACACACTCCATACCAAAAGCCTTTCTTTAATTTCTCTCCCATTTTTCTTGTTTCCTTTTCTTGCCTCTTCCTCTGAATCTACAACCCAATACTCCGATCCGGCCACCACTTGCTCAAAGGAAGTCATTGCAACCACCAGGCATCAGACACAACACTGCAAAAGGCTGGAAAATTTCCGTAGAAGGTCAAAAATTTTGGTGTGTTCTTTGATCTTGAAGGTGTGAAAAAGCTAGACTCTAGAATCTATGAGAATGTGCCGCAGAAGGCAGGAAAAGCTTTGCATATTGGAGATAACTTGCATGAGGATTATATGCAAGCAAAGAGCAAAGAGCATAAGAATGCATGCATTGCTCCTTCCTATACCTGATATGTGCTTTTTTGTTATTTTTCTTGATTACTTTGGATTACTTTACATGAAGGTTAAACCATTTCATTGTTAATAATCATTGTTCCTGCCAAGTTTACATTTTTGATAATTCAAACTACAAACATTTGAGAGGAATGTTTTTGGGCAGCTAACATGTCCAATGGATTTGAAGCACAGTGACAATTCTAAGAGATTCTGGTCTGAACCTAATAAACAGGAGGAATAGACTTATTTCAATAGAGATTCTGGTTCCAATGTAAAATTTAACTTCTCTCCAGATAAAACTAATAAGAGAAATCTCGCTAGTGAAGGGCCTTGCTTATGGCTGTTATATTAATCTCCTTCCTAGCTTTCACCACTTCTCTTGCCAACAATATCAAAATGAGCAGAAATAAATACCAATGGGTCTGTAGATCCAATGCATTATCACGAAGATAGGGAATTCTCTACTCTCATTCATTGAATCACAAGAACTAAGTAACTTTAAATATAAAATAGCTTATTCTCCTTTAATTTATTCTACTAGAAAGCATTTCATTTTACCTTGAATAACGTTAGGACTGCCACTTTGTAAAAGATATAAGATATAAGAACAACATATACAACATACTAAAACAGCTTGTCTACCAATGGTTTCCGATTCGGAGCAAGTGGTGGCCCAGTTGGAGTGTTGGGTTGCTGATCAGAAGAGGAAATAAGAAAAATGAGAGAGAGAGAGTTCTGGTATGGATCGGAGTGTGTGTTCCGGTGGTGCAACTGTCGTTGGTGGTCAGTATGGAACAAGGGAGAGCACAGAGTGGAAGCAGGAGAGAGGGAAAGAGAAAGAAAGAGGGGCCGGGGGTGGAGAGGAATGCATCCATTAATTGCAAAAAGACTACAGTATCCAAGCTTTGGGGGAAATTTTCTGAACTTTGGGAATAGTGTCAAGTTAGTACACAAACTCCAAAACATATCATTACAGTACTCAACCTTTGGAAAGCTATCAATTTAGTACCTGCCCGTCAATTTCACATGTGATTTATAACATTATAAAATTTCAATATTACCCTTTTAAAAAAGACATTATTCATTATCTTCTTCCATGATACAAAACTATACAGAGCAACAAGGAACAATAAAGAATAATACTCTTCCTGACCACCACCCCTCTCCCCTTAGCCCCACTTTGGGAACTCTCTACTTCCGCCAAAACCAAACCCAACAACAACCCAGCAAGTAGAAATCAGAGGCCCTCTTTAATATCTACATCCACGGCGATCCCTCTTACGCTTATGACCCACCCTTTTGTGGTGTTTTCTTCAGCCGAGTCATCCATTCCAAACCCACCCAATTGACTCAAGAGAAGTTATAGTAGTCAGAAAGCTGCCTGCTCCTTATCATCATAATATGCTAAAAGGTTTCATAATTGATCAATTACACGACTCTTTAGGCTCAGTTTCGAAACAGTATAAAATGCAAATATATACAGCATTTATAAGGTTTTACACTCTACATATTTGCATTTATACTCCTTCCAAATTCAATCTCAAGGCAAAGAAAAAAGGGAAAAAGGAAGGCTTACAATGCCAGCTTTTGACCTAACCAAGCGAAATATTTCTGCTTGCATTTGAGAGGGTAAGAGAGGTTATACATATTGTAATATTCAGACCAATCAAATGCATATACTGTACATTCTTGAGCAAAGATCAAAGTCAGCTTTTCTATTTCGATTGCTTGGTCATATCCAAGTTTAACAGCAAAAGATCCAATTTTCACAACAACTGAAATGTATATTAATAAGAGAAACAAAGACGTAGATCCTTGAACATTTACAGGGCTAGAACACAACGAGTGACCTCCTGACCTTTATCAAGACATTTCTCTGGGTTGGGATCTTTCTTCTTGCAATTGATGAACGCCATATTTTCAATTATGCATTTCATTGCTATATGTTTGAAGACGCCATGAGTACGACTGACGTTGGGATTGGCTCTCCGGCGGAATCAATCGTGCTCGCCACCTTGATTGCGATTATCACTTCAGTACTATCAATTTAGTACCCGCAGGTAAGTGTTGTCAATGGCATGAGCTGCGTCCGTGAAACTATTCTGCATGGCACTGAACTATGTAATCGGCGGGCGGCGTTAGCGGTGCCATTTACGAGTGGGACGAGATTGGATGGCACACAGGTCAAGACGCCATGATCGGATGTCTAGATAGACAGAAACGCAGAAGAAAATTGAGGTATTGAGTCCTACAACTTCAAAGAATTTTGGTCCCTCGGAAACCATTTTTATAAAGAGGATCTGACTCATGTTTTGACTTCATTAAGGTACTTTTCATGCACAGTTCATTTGTCTCATTTCACATACCACTGAACCTTTGTCGGTTTTAGACTAAATTGACAGGTTATGAAAGTTGGGTGTACTGCAGTGACAAGTTTTGAAGTCTGTGTACTAACTTGATACTACTCTCAACGTTGATGGTACCAAGGTTCTGCTTGGAAAGAGGATAAAATTCGGTTCAATGGAAATATGCACCCCGAGTCAGTTTTCCTGCCATTTGGTAGAGTTGTAAATAAACCACGAAAATCGAGGGAAGTATGCAATTTTGTCAGTATTTTCCAAGATTTCATGTATTGTCACTTTCTGTCACTTGAAATAGAACACTGATTTATTGCTCTTTTCGTCGCATCTTCTCGTTAAGGAACACCACAACAATGGTTACTTTTCGATGACTACCTATCATCTTCTCGACTTTTGACAACGGAAACCTCCGACGATGGAAACGGAGAACTGCTGTTCGAGTTCTGACGGACTTAACATCGACATATGGCGTCACTGGCTATTCTGAAGACCTTAGAACATCTCAGGTATGTTCTATGTCCTCTCCATGGAGATTCACCGGTGATGGAAAGACCAAAGACATCAGATCATTGCCATATTTGACGATATTTGGAAGGGAAAAGTTGCTGCCCAAAAGAGATTTGGGAAACACTGGAATAGATAGAGGGCCAAATTTTGTCTGGGTTTTCTTCTACTTTTCCCTTGGTTCCTGCATGTATTTGGGTTTCTTCTACTCATTCTTTTATCCTAGCTAAGTTAAATTGGAAAACCAAAAATATGGTGAAGTCTAATTCAAACGGTTGGCCACATATCCTAGCTAAGACGGCTTGTTTATGGGAATCCAAATATACATATTTTGGGATTTCAATGGTCCAATGCAGGGGAAATGGTTAAAAAAGGCTATGACATGATAGCGGGACCCATTCTCTAGATTTGCGATGTAAAAATCTCCCAAACACTTGAAAATTTGCATTCTCAGATTGCTTTCTTCCAATTAAACAACCATGGGTGCAAATGACCATAAAGCCGATCTAACTTTTGCATTTACCTGAATCAATTACTTGCGTTTGCCCTCTACAAACTTGCATTTACCCTCTTCCCAAACGGAGCTAGGATGAATTCTCAACCCTCTCAATAGGTCTTTAGATTTGTTTGACCTCTTCCTCTGACCTTTTTGTGATCTTGGCTAGTCTTTACCCTTACAGTTTTTTTCTGTTTCCTAATCTCTATCCTTTTTACTTGGGCTTCCTCATCTTAATGTACTTCTCAGCTTAGGTGAGCAGTTCAAACATGATCTTGGGTGGTTTCTTAGAGAGGGAGAAGTTTAACCGGAGATATTAAGGCCATTTGTGACTGGTCAAGGTTAAGGATCTCTTGGGATGCTATGTTGAAATGGCACATATAGTCACAAAGGGGCTCATCTGACTTTAGCTTGATAGTGAATAAGCTTTCTAAGGTCCTTTGATGAGTCTCCCCTTGTTGATAAAATGTCTAATGAATTGCTCCAAGAGTTGACAGACCAAGGTTAGAGTCCTGAAGTAGACCATATTCAAGCTTCCCATTTTGAGAGTCATTAGAAAAGCTCGGCACATGATTGCCCTGAAAGCACTCTATAGGAGAATGCGGGCCTTGACAGAGCTCTCTAATTGGTCAATTGGGTTCTCAGTCCTGTCATAGTATTGATGGCTAGGCATTTTGAACTTTGACGGTAGGGATTCCTCCAACGTGAATGAAGGCTCTTTATGTTGATCTTATGTGTTTTGATGATAACAAATACATTGAAGGTTCTAATGTTTTTGAATCAAGTGTGTAGACATTCCTTTGAATCTCCCACAATTTGAGCTAATAAAATGGGAAAATAAAATGCAAGGCATCTCTCTTGGAAGAATAATATCAAGTTCAATAAAGTCAAACGTCATATTTTTAAGAACCTAATGTAATAAATCGTGATGAAGGGAAATTTGGCCCAACCTCGCAATCACTCGACACGTGGCAAAAGCAAGCAGTTCGGGACAGCAGAGCGCCCAAAACACATCAAAAGTAACCAACAGTCCAGGAGCCCGAGCTCCCTGCTAAGAACCCGAGCTCATTGCTGGAAGCCCGAACTCTACCGGACCGGATCCCCTGCCAAGAGCCCGAGCTCCCTACCAAGAGACCGAGCTCCCTACTAGGGGCCCGAGCTCCCTACTACGGGCCCGAGCTCCCTGCCAAGAGCTCGAGCTCCCTACCAAGAGCCCGAGCTCCCTACTAGGAACCCGAGCTCCCTGCCAAGAGCCCGAGCTCCCTACCAAGAGCCCGAGCTCCCTACTAAGAGCCCGAGCTCCCTGCCAAGAGCCCGAGCTCCCTACCAAGAGCCCGAGCTCCCTACTAGGAGCCCGAGCTCCCTGCTAAGAACCCGAGCTCCCTACTGGGAGTCCGAGCTCCCTACTAAGAACCCGAGCTCCCTGCAAGGAGCCCGAACTATCTCAAGTCCTAAGCCTCACAAGGCCGTGACCCAAGCTGGCCCATGGCAGCTCGGAACACTCCCCAAACCGAACTCAAGACTCATCTCGCTCGCCACTGCAGCACTTCGCTTCCGAAACACTAGACTGACCAAACGTACCTGACACCGAGGACGTCCGTATCCAAGGGCGGTGCACCTGACTGATTTGGGATCTAACGCCTGACAGCCGCACTTCAAACGGCCTCCTGCCCCCGCCACCTGCCACCGTCGTCACCAGCCGCAGAGACGGCTCCGACAAAAGGAGCAGTGGCGGTTCTGTCCAGCTAGAGGGGATGACATCCGAACTGGCAGGAGCTTAGAGATAATCATGCCCGATCTGACAAAAGCCTGGAAGTGAGTGCGCGAGGTGGTTATAAAAGGCTCCCTACCCCCCAAGAACGAGGTATGCTAACTTTGCGCTATCTGGCTTATCTTGCCTTTGAAGGATTCTAACTTGAGCTTCGGAGCCCTTACGCCGGGTTCTACCCGGAGCTTCTTCATCCCCTCCGTTTCAGGTCCCCTGCCACTCAGTTCAGAGGCAAGATCGTTGACAGCTAAGACCAGCCGGATTGTGCATCATCAATTGGCACCGTCTGTGGGAACGCTTCAAAAGGCCTCCCTCCAAACTCTCATACCCCTTTCTTCTTCTTTGAAAAACTCAACACTCATGGCCTCTTCCAGCAACGCCGGACGCGGCACGGAGACAAACACCACCGGGGAACAGCTTCAAGTTCCCGTGGTGTGCGTTGGGCAGTTCACCATCCCCCTCTCGGTGGACGGAATTCCCAATCTGAATATGCCACAAGCAGTGGTGCCTGTAAACCTTCCTGCCACAAACATCCCCTTTCCTCCCCCCATCGAGACTACCTTCGCT
Source organism: Nelumbo nucifera (assembly GCF_055504915.1). NCBI lineage: Eukaryota > Viridiplantae > Streptophyta > Magnoliopsida > Proteales > Nelumbonaceae > Nelumbo > Nelumbo nucifera. The sequence goes on from NC_142649.1 coordinate 31,032,754, forward strand.
GAACCAACCGCCGTCCCCCTGGCAACTAGCCAAAACCGGTTGGACGACCTGATGCAGTGCATGCGGGCAATGCAAGCCCAGATGCAACAGTTCTAGCCACACCAGCTTCACCAGCACCAAGTGTTGCACAACCTCTCCCAGTATCACTATCAATAGCAGTTTCCCCAACTGCCACCGAACCAACCACTACTTCCACCTCGCCACCCTGCTCCGAAGCCGGTCAAGGCCTCTCCGCAGGATGGGCGCCCCCACCAGGGGAAGGCCCCCAGGCCCCAGAACCCCCCTAACAGCTAGGCCTCGTCCCCAGGCCGAAGAGAGAGAAAAGTCATCCCCGCCTCGCAGCTCGTAGGCGGGTCGGGAACCTCGCCTGCGAGATCGGCACCTCGGGGCTCCAAACCAGAGTTCCCACTCACGGAAAACCGATTCGGCGCACTGGCAACAGTAGACTACAAGCATTCCGGGCCCATCGAGCTTGGCAACACGGAGGCCAGCAGCGCCAGTACAAGGCCCACTCAACAGCAAAGGCACCGGCGAAGTCGCCGAACCGCCACCCCTGTCCTGTCAGAGCTCAGAGGCAAAGGCGAGACGAGCTCGGATGAGGTAGGAGTTGTCCCGATTCTCTCAGTTCCTTCCCCCCTCGCATCAGAACTCCTGGCGGTTCCCCTTCCCAGAGATTTCAAGCTCCCACCTCTAGACAAGTATGACGGGTCCTTCGACCCCAACGACCACGTTGACGCTTTCCAGTCCCAAATGCACCTCGCCAGGGCTAGTGAATCGTGCATGTGCGTGGCCTTCACCACCACCCTCAGAGGGGTAGCCCGCACTTTGTACAGGAACCTAGCCCCCGGGTCGATAAAGTGCTGGGCTCAGTTCGTGCTGGTCTTCACCGCACACTTTGTCACCAGCAAACGGTGCCCTAGAGCAGAGGAAAGCATCTTCGAAGTAGTCCAAAGGGAAGGAGAACCCATACGGGGCTACATCAAGCGATTCAATGAAGCATGCTTGCAGATACCGCGGTTAGACACCGCGGTGCAGCTCGCGGTAGCAAAAAGAGGGGAGACACACAAAGAATTCAAATGGCACATGGTAGCTAACCAGCCCGCGACCGTGGCCGAATTCCTCAAGCTCGCGGACAAGTTCATGAGAACGGAGGAAGAAATCAACCAACGAACTGAGGGCGGAAACCAGAAAAGAAAGAGGGATGGCGAGCCCTCTAACTCAGTCGACCGGAAAAACCCGGCCCGAGATCCAAAGCCGAACCAGTCGTTCCGAGCTCCCCTAGCAGTTCGGACGGATTACACACCACTGAATACAAGGCAGACCAAGATCCTAATGATGATCAAGGACGCCCCATACGTGAAGTGGCCACCTCGCCTAAAGGGAAATCCGGACGAAAGAAATAAGAATTTGTATTGTAGTTTCCATAGGGACCATGGTCACAGTACCGAGCAGTGCAATAATCTCTGGGACGAGATAGAGGGGCTCATCCATCGCGAATACTTGAGAAACTTTGTACAACACAATAACAATAAGGTAGATCGGCCAGGCGAGCACGAAAAGGATGCCCCCGAGTCTAGCAGCAGGCCTGTCGAACCATTGCAGCGATAGCCTCCGGGGGAGAGGCCAATTCGGGGAACCATCCATTTGATTGTGGGAGGTTCGGTGGTGGCAGGATGTACGTCGGCAGCAGCCTGGACTTCAGTTCGCGAAACAGTCCCCGAGGAGCGGAACCCTCCGAAAAGACTGAAGACCGAAGAACCAATCCTCTTCACGGAAGACGACGCGCGAGGAGTCCGCTACCCCCACGATGACGCGCTTGTCATTAAACTAAGGATCAGCGACTTCGAGGTCAGACGCGTACTCGTAGATTTGGGCAGCTCAGTGGACATCCTCTTTAAATCAGCGTTTGACCAGCTACAACTACGGAGGAGCGAACTGAAGCCCGCAAACACTCCCCTGGTGGGTTTCAGCGGAGAAGAAGTCAGGCCCCTTGGAAAAATAACAGTACCTGTGGAAGTCGGCACGTGGCCTTGTTGGGTCAGACTCAACCACGACTTCCTGGTGGTCGCAACCCCCTCCCCATACAATGCCACAATAGGGCGGCCGATCATGCATATCCTACCAGCGGTGGTCTCCACCTACTATTTGGCCATGAAGTTCCCTACAGACTTCGGTGTGGGGGTAGCGCGGGGCGACCAGCTCGAGTACCGCAAGTGTTACGTTGCCGCCCTGAAGGGAAAGACCAAGGCAGCCGGCGACCTCGATCTGGAGCGGCCTGCGGAACAAGGCGAGGAACGAGCTTCGCCCGTAGAGGAAACAGTCCCAATCCCAACCTCGCCTACGGACCCAGCTCGCACACTCCAGATCGGTGCTTCCGTCAAAGAACCCCTACAGACCGAACTGGTGAGTTTTTTACTTCAAAATTTAGATATTTTTGTATGGTCCGCAGCCGATATGCTCGGTATTGACCCTGGCCTCATAACTCACAAGCTTAACACTGACCCTGTAGTCAGACCTGTTAGACAGAAGAAACGGAACTTAGCCCCAGAACGCTGGAAGGCGGTCGACGAGGAGGTCGAGAAGCTCCTCGTGGAAGACTTCATAAGGGAAGTCCATTACCCGAGCAGGGTGGCCAACCCTATGCTGGTAAAAGAGGCGAACGGCAAGTGGCGTATGTGCGTCGACTACACCGACATGAACCGAGCTTGCCCAAAAGACTGCTTCCCCCTCCCCAGAATTGACCGCCTAGTGGACGCGACCTCGGGACATGAGCTGCTAAGCTTCCTGGATGCCTACTCAGGCTACAACCAAATCCGAATGGACCAGCCTGATGAGGAAAAAACCAGCTTCATAACCGAGTTCGGTCTGTATTGTTACAAGGTCATGCCCTTCGGATTAAAAAATGCCGGGGCGACCTTCCAATGGCTTGTAAATAGGCTGTTTCGGCCCCTGATCGGCACGAAGGATAGAGTGTTCTGTAGACGACATGGTCGTCAAGACACAATTTTTACAAGAATTAATAAAAGACTTGGATTCTGTCTTCCAAATCCTGTGTCAGTTTAGCATGAAATTGAACCCCAACAAATGTGTCTTTGGCGTCACCTCAAGCAAATTCCTAAGCTACGTTGTCAATCGGCGCGGCATCGAGGCCAACCCGGACAAAGTAAAAGCCATCCTAGATATGAGACCACCTCAGAAAGTAAAAGAAGTTCAGAGGCTAAACGGCCGCATAGCCGCTCTAAGCCGCTTCATGTCCAAGTCAGCAGACCGCTGCCTACCTTTCTTCAAAGCAGTCAAGGGCAAAGGGTTCGAGTGGACCCGAGACTGCCAGCTCGCGTTTGACGAGCTAAAAGGTTACCTCGCCAGTGTGCCGACCTTAGCTCGTACCGAGGAGGGCGAGGTCTTAGAACTGTACCTCTCGGCTAGCGACGAGGTGGTCAGTTCGGTACTAGTAAAGGAAGCAGGCCGGGTCCAACGACCCATATATTATGTTAGTAAAATCTTGCAGGGAGCAGAGACAAGGTACCCGCAGATAGAAAAGCTAGCGTATGCACTGGTGATAGCAGCGCAGAAACTCCGCCCGTACTTTCAGGCTCACACCGTCATCGTCCTGACCGACAAACCTCTAAGACAAGTTTTACTCAAACCCGAGGTTTCCAGTCCACTGACGAAATGGGCCATCGAACTCAGCGAGTACGATCTCCAGTACAAGCCAAGAACTGCCATTAAGGCCCAAGCCTTGGCAGATTTTATCGCAGAATGCACGTTTAGCCTCGAAGCCCCTAAGCCGGTCGAGCCCGAGATCCCTAGTTCGGGCAACCTCGGAGCTCCCAAGCCAGTCGAGTCCGAACCCCGTGAAGTAGCAGCCAGTGTAGCATCTCTCCTAGTTAGACCAAGCGCGAACTGAGATGAGGAGCCCTGGGTCCTTCACGTAGATGGTTCCTCGAACCAGCAAGGCAGCGGGGCTGGAATAGTGTTACGTGGCCCGAGCGGAACAAAGTTGGAATACGCAATACGCTTTGAGTTTGCGGCGTCCAACAACGAGGCGGAGTACGAGGCACTGATAGCCAGGCTGAACCTAGCGCACAAGGTTGGAGCAAAGCACGTGGTTATCTGTAGTGATTCCTAGCTCGTGGTCAACCAAGTTACAAGCGAATACGAAGTGCGCGAGCTCGCAATGATTGCATATTTGGCAAAGGTAAAGGAGGCTCTGCTCAACTTCCAGTCACACTTCATCAGGCAAATCCCGAGGTCAGAGAACACAGAGGCCGACGCCCTGTCCCGACTAGCCAGCACGAGCCACAACGCCATGAGAACCGTGTACGTAGAGGACTTACCTCGGCCCAGCATTCTCGGTGGGGCAGAAGAGGTCGCTCCCATCACTGAAGCAGAGCCGAGTTGGATCGACCCACTCGCAAGCTTCCTGCTAGACGGAACCCTCCCCGCGGATCGCAACACAGCCAAGAGGGTGCAGCGCCAGGCAGCCAAATACGTCATGATAGATGAACGGTTGTACCGACGATCCTATACGCTCCCCTACCTGCGATGCTTGTGCCCAACCGAAGCCGAGCTGGTACTCCGCGACACTCATGAAGGCTTGTGCGGCGGACACCTGGGGGGCAGAGACCTCGCTCAAAAAGCACTTCGACAAGGATACTACTAGCCAACGATGAAGACAAAGGCAATCGAGCTTGTCAGAAAATGCGACAAGTGTCAGAAGCATGCCAATATCCACCATCTGCCCGCTGCCGAAAGCTCCGTCCGTACATTCAGGCTCATACTGTTATCATCCTCACCAACAAACCTTTGAGGCAAGTCCTACTCAAGCCTGAGGTCTCTGGTCGACTAATGAAGTGGGCCATTGAGCTCAGCGAGTACGACCTCCAATACAAGCCACGAACTGCTATTAAGGCCCAAGCCTTAGCAGACTTCGTCGCAGAGTCCACTTTCAGCCCCGAAGTCCCTAGGCTAGTTGAGCACGAGGCCCCCAGTTCGGGCGAGCTCGGAGCTCCCAGGCCGGTTAAGTCCGAGCACCGTGAGGTAGCTGCCAGTGCGGCATCTCTCCTAGTTAGGCCAAGCGCGAACTGGGATGAGGAGCCCTGGATCCTTCACGTAGATGGCTCCTCGAACCAGCAGGGCAGCGGAGCCAGAATAGTTTTGCACAGCCCAAGTGGCACAAAACTGGAGTGGAGTACAAAGCGTTGATAGCCGGGCTAGCTCTAGCCAAAGAAGTGAAAGCCAAGCATATCATCATCTAGAGGGATTCCCAGCTCCTGGTCAATCAGGTCACAAGCGAATACGAAGCTCGCAAACTAACTATGATTGCCTACTTAGCCAAAGTAAGAGAGGCTCTGCTCGACTTCCAACCACACTTCATTAGGCATGTTTAGAGGTCAGAGAATGCTGAGGCCGACGCCCTTTCCCAGTTAGCCAGCACCAGTGGTAACACCATGAGAACCGTGTACATAGAGAACCTGCCTTGGCCTAGCATTCTCAGGGGGGCAGAGGAGGTCGCTCCTGTCGTTCAAGCAAAGCCGAGCTGGATTGACTCGCTTGCGACCTTCCTGCTACACGGGACCCTCCCTGCAGATCGCAATGCCGCTAGAAGGGTAGAGCGCCAAGCAGCCAAATATGTCATGATATATGAACGGCTGTATCGAAGATCCTACATGCTCCCCTACCTATGCTGCTTGCGACCTTCCGAAGCCGAGCTCGTACTCCGCGACACTCATGAGGGCCCATGCGGCGGACACTTGGGGGGCAAGGCCCTTGCCCAAAAAGCACTACGACAGGGGTACTATTGGCCAACATTGAAAGCAGATGCTATTGAGCTCGTCAGAAAGTGTGACAAGTGCCAAAAGCATGCCAATATCCACCATCATCCCGCTACCGACCTCAAGTATCTCACCAACCCGTGGCCTTTCGCACAATGGGGGATCGATATACTTGAACCATTACCACAAGCGACAGGCCAGAGGAGGTTTCTAGTAGTAGTAGAGGATTATTTCACCAAGTGGGTAGAAGTTGAACCCCTTGTAACAATCACAGCCCGAAACGTCCAGAACTTCTTTTGGAAGAACATAGTGTGCCGTTTCGGGTTACCTCGGGTACTGATTTCTAATAACGGTAAGCAGTTCGAAGAAATTAAATTCCAGAAATGGTGCCAAGACATGGGGATCCGACAGAACTTCACTTCAGTCGCACACCCTCAAGCAAACGGTTAAGCAGAAGTCACAAACAGAGGTATCCCTAGAGGACTGAAGGCACGTGATGTGTGGCTCATTGTGACACTAGCAAGTGCACTAGCCGTTCAATTAATAAAGTAGTGAGTGAAGTATCATTCCCACAAGGAAACAATTACCAATACTAAACTGGGCACTTCTTATCTGATCAACAATAAATCAAAACTTTATTCAAAAGCTAAAAATTCTAAACTAAAATCTATCTAAATTATTGGCCCAATTGCCTTCAATTCGGGTTAGAAGAGTAAGCAGTTAATGTTAATCTCAGAATTCAGCAATCAATCAAGTTGAATCATTCGAAAAGGTTGTGATTAAGCCTTGGAATGGTGAAAACCCAAGGTCATGAACAGCCTCTTTCGAGTGCATGTTCATCCTATGCATTAGTGATGATCCCTATATCTCTATCAATGATCTAATCCCATGCATGCATTTCTTCAAACACTTCTAAGGCATCAATTCAAATCTGAATCGATCACCAACTGAATTGTGCAAGTTATCTCTAACCTTGCATCCAATTCAGTTCTTGAATAGTAGATCTGAATTCCTAGAGTCTTTCTCAAGCACTCTAAGAATTTCAAGCTTTAGATTAATTCGGCCAATCTAAAATTTGTAGATCTGAATTCTCTTTCAAGCAATTCAGATCTTGCAATCTCAGATCTGAGAATTCAGATCTGAGTTTTGAAAGTTAATTGGCCGAATTAATGTACAATTTAACCCCTATTCAAGAAACTTCAAGTACAATTCACAACCATTCAGATGAATCAAAAAGAATTTGATTGCTGATCTGAAAATTTTACAAACTGAAATACATCAAGAAAGAATGGAAGAGGGAGAGAAAAATTTACAACGAGGAAGCTGAATTCAAATCAAAAGAAAATGAAACTAGAATAGAATGATTACAATAGATCTCTTAATCAAAAACCCCCAATTTCGAATTCACATTCTCTTCTTGCTAGCTTGACTTGAACTTCTTCAGCCCCTTCTTCTTCTTCCTTGTGCCTAGCCCTTCTTCTCTTCCTTATTTTCAAGGAGTTCGAACCTCTAGGAGTGGGAGAGCCTTTCTCTCAAGAAATTGATCACTTCCCCCCCTTCTAGAGGCCTCCTTATATAGATTTTCAAAGTGGCTCTTGCTCCTTCTTGAAGCCTCTAGAATTGGGTGTATTACACCCCCTTGAACTTTCTAGAGTTCTCTTGAAAGCCTTTAAGAGTTGCCACCCCTAGCTCTTTGGATTGCTATTTGGGTTGCACTTAGGCTCCTTCTTAGCACATGATAGCTACACTCTAGGCTGCTCTTTTGGGCTGAGAATGAGCCTTCTCTACTGAGCTGAATTTTACTCTTTGCTCGGCTTTCTTTTCTTGGGTTTTTTTCAAGGATTCAACTTGTTCTTCTTGGGCCGAAGTGCTCTCTCTTGCTTTCACAACTGTGCTGGGCTGAAATTGGTCTTTTTGAACCTTCTTTTCTTGCATTTTTTCTTTCTTTTTCTTGGATTAAATACCCCTGAAATCTTTTCTTATCATTAAGCTAAATTAGGGAAAAATTAAATAAAAATGACATAAAAATCCATGCAAAGACCTCATAATGTATAGATAAATTGTATGTTCATCAAATACCCCCACACTTGAGCTTTTGTTTGTCCTCAAGCGAAGACATCAGCCATAAACTGAACATTCCCCCCGTCTATTCTCACAATTTACCGGGTGAATGTTTAAGATAGAAATGATTTGAGTAGTCGGGGAACTTTTGTAAGTGTTCAGCTCTTATTCTTGTAAATTACCATTTGACACATGTATAAGATCCAAGGAAAGGAGAATATGAATTTCTTCAAAGTCCAGTCTTCACTCCCAATCAATATATAAATCAGCTCCTTAATTGTCAAAGTTAATAATCTAATTGCACTAAGTTTCACATCTGTAACTATATCTTAATGAGAGTTCAACTTTAGTATGCCCCTTTGAACCTCAGCTGCCACCATAATTACTTATTTCAAGAGGTGAGTGCATTTTATGCTCCATCTCACCATTTTCTTCTTCTTTTAGTGTGAGTGCATTTTATGCTCCATCTCACACTCTTCTTTTTCTCTCTTCTTTTTTTTTTTTTTGGTGTGAGTGCATTTTATGCTCCATCTCACACTGGTCACATGCTTGAGGTAGATAACAAGACTCATGTTCTGAGCTGCTAGTTTTACTATTCAATTCAAAATAGTGGAGTCAATTTGGGCTCAATTATTGAACCTCATGAATCAGCAATTCAGATGTGCACTAGCTTTCTTGACCATTAACAATGAAATCGAGTGCTTTCATACATATGAAGGTAGTTAAGGCTAGTTATGCTGAAAGACATATTCAACTCCCCCTTTTTCTCATGCATATACTAAGTTGGGTCATTAGCAAGAATTAAAACTTAACAATTACATTGGTCTCCCTTAAATCATTGTATTCCTTCTTAAAAAAAATCACCTAATAAATATCAATGAACTTGAGGGGTTCCAGTCTACTTGGATATGCCATTGCCTGCATATGTGTGTTGGGGTGAATGAGGTGCATGGTTTCAGCTCCCACACCCTAGCCTCAGGCTTACTCCCCCACACTTAAGATGAACATTGTCCGCAATGTTCCTAGTGATAGGGAATGACAATGAAATCAACAAAAGCAATAGCAAGTAAAGAGAAGGGTGAATAGAGGACTCCCTGGATAATAAAATGGGCACTTTGGTGGGAAGCCTCTTCTGCTAAAAATGAATTGAAAGTTTGAAAAAGAGATCTTTATTTTACTAACTAATATCCTAAAAAAATGAAGAGAAGATGTCTTAACCTGTTCATGAACAAGAAGATCATTGGTTGTCAAGATAAACAGTGGATGGAGGGGGTACAATACCACCCACTAAATATGGCTTTAGGCGCTGGCCATTTACCTTAATTGTGCCCTGAACTGGGTGGGTGATTTCTATAGCTCCATGGGGAAAAACCTGAGTGATGGTGAAGGGTCCAGATCACCTGGATCTCAACTTGCCTGGAACAGGCAGAGACGGGAATTATATAAGAATACCTGCTGCCCAACATAAAAGTCCCGCCTCAGCAAGTTCTTATTATGCCATTTTTTAATTATTTCTTTATAGACTTTGACATTTTCATTGGCGGAAAGTCTGAATTCATCCATCTCATTCAATTGCAGCCTCCTTTTAGCCCTTGTGGCCTCAATGTCAAAATTCATGAATTTAAGAGCCCAATAGGCCTTGTGCTCTAATTCTACTAGTAAATGGCATGCTATACCAAAGACCAACCTGTAGGGGGACATGCCAATGGGTATCTTATATGCAGTTCTGTATGCCCACAATGCATCATCTAACTTGATGGACCAATCTTTTCTAGAAGATGCTACGGTCTTTTCCAGAATTCTTTTGAGCTCCCTGTTAGCCAGCTCCACTTGGTCACTAGTTTGAGGGTGATAAGGGATAGCCAATTTATGTGTAATTCCATATTTTTGCATTAACCGCTCAAAATGGCTATTGCAAAAGTGGGTTCCCCTATCACTAATTATAGCTCGTGGAGTGCCAAAACGGGAAAATAGATTTTTCAGGAAATGTACCACCCTCCTTGAGTCATTTGTGGGCAAAGCTATGACTTCTACCCATTTTGATACATAATCAATAGCAACGAGGATGTACTTATTCCCAAAAGAATTTGGGAATGGTCCCATGAAGTCTATACCCCAAACATCAAAGATTTCGCAGATTAAAATATTGGAGAGGGGCATTTCATTCTGTTGGGAAATGTTTCCCGACATTTGGCATTTGTCACATGTGGATACATACCTGCGGGCATCTTGTGTCCAAGCACTATGCCTTCTTGCACCATAAAATGACATTTCTCCCAATTTAACACAAGATGTGTTTCTTCGCATCTAGTAAGCACCTGTTCTAGATTATTCAAGCATGCATCAAACAAAGAGCCAAAAACTGAAAAATCATCCATAAAGATCTCAATAAATTTTTCAACCATATCAGAAAATATGGACATCATGCATCGCTGAAAGGTTGATGGGGCATTGCATAATCCAAAGGGCATCCTTCGGTATGCAAAGGTACCATATGGGCAAGTAAAAGTGGTATTTTCTTGGTCTTATGGTGTAATTGGGATCTGGTTATACCCCGAATATCCATCCAAGAAACATTAATTCTCATGCCCGGCTAGCCTCTCTAACATTTGGTCCATAAATGGGAGAGGGAAATGATCCTTCTGGGTGGCTTCATTTAACTTTCTATAGTCAATACATACATGCCATCCGGTGATAGTTCTAGTTATGATGAGTTCATTTTTCTCATTTGGAACAATGGTCATACCCCCTTTCTTGGGCACGACTTGCACGGGGCTTACCCAAGAACTGTCAAAAATAGGATAAATGATCCCGACATCTAATAGCTTAATTATTTCAGCCTTTACCACTTCTTTCATGTTGGGGTTCAAGCGCCTTTGGGGCTGAATGTAAGGCTTTTTGTCCTCTTCCATCAAAATTCTGTGAGTGCAGATTGATGGATTAATGCCTTTGATATCCTCTACCTTCCAGGCTATAGCATTTTTGTGTTCCCGCAGCATTCTTAATAATTTTTCTTTTTGTAATGGATTTAGTGATGCGGAAATTATTACGGGGAGAGCTGATGGTTCCTCAAGGAAAGCATACTCTAAATGGGAAGGTAATTGCTTCAGTTCAAGGGTGGGGGGTTCTTGGGATGATGGCTTACCAAATGGTCCAAGCAATTTGCCTAAGTTCTCTAATTTGAGAAACCCCTTTCCCTTGAATTGAGGCTTATCATTCAGATATGCTATCATGAGGTTTAATTCTTCATTTTCTCCTTTTTGAAGTTCTCCCTACTGGAGGCAGAGTTCAAGAGGGTCAGCCATCCTACTTACCTAGAAGCATTCATCAATTGTCATATCAATGGCATCAATCATATAACAAGAATCATCACTAGAGGCTGCATGTTTCATAGCATCAGACATTTTAAAAATTATCTCCTCATCTTGTATCCTAAGGCTGAGTTGTCCTTGTTGGACATCAATCATCGCTTTCCCAGTAGCCAGGAAAGGTCTCCCTAGGATAAGTGGGACCTCCACATCTTCTTACATGTCTAACACAATGAAATCAACTGGAAAAATGAATTTGTCAACTTTAACTAAGGCATCTTCTATGATCCCCCTAGGATGTCTAATGGATCTATCAGCCAATTGTAATGCCACTCTAGTGGGTTGGGGTTCCCCCAATCCTAATTTCTTGAAGATAGAAAATAGCATTAAATTGATGCTAGCTCCCAGGTCACATAAGGCTTTCTTAATTTTTAAACTGCTTATGGTACAAGGAATAGTGAAACTCCCTAGATCTTTGAGTTTCTGAGGCAGCTTGTTTAGAAGGATAGCAGAACATTCCTCATTTAAAGCAATTGTAGCCACATCTCCCAGTTTCTTTTTCTTTGCCAATAATTCATTCAAAAACCTTGCATAGTGTGGCATTCTGGGCTAAAGCATTAACAAAAGGAATATTAATGTGTAAACTTTTAAATATTTCAAGAAACTTACGAAATTCCTTCTCCATTTTTTGTTGCTTTAGCCTGTTAGGGAATGGAACTTGTGGCTGTTGGTGCATCCCTTGTTGTACTTCAGGTTGTTCCTTCTTCTGCTATCCAGTCCCAAGGCTTGTTTCTGCCTTGGGTTCAGCCCTATTCTTCTTTTCTACCTCGAGCAACTCTTTTCCACTTCTTAAGGTAATAGCTTGTACCTGCTCTCATGGATTCACTTCAGTGTTGCTTGGAAGAGTTCCCGGCAGTCTGGAAGAGGTTAATTGTGTTAATTGCCCCACTTGGTTTTCTAGGTTCTTGATTGAGGCTTCCTGGTTCTAGAACCTGGTTTTTGCACTTGCTATAAATTTTGTCATCAACTCCTCCAAATTGCACTTTGGTTCGGGCTGATGATAAGTCTGGTGGAAAGGCTTGGAAGTATGCTGACTTGGCCAGGACTGGTTTGGATGTCCCCTCCATCTTGGGTGAAAGGTATGGTGGCTCTGGTAACCCTGCTGTCTTGACAGATTGCTAACATAGTCGAATTGTTCAGTAGATGGCCTAAACTGATTGCCAACTTGGCAGTCAGTACTGATGTGGCCTCCCCCACACAATTCACAAGTAAGAGGCTGCACATGCATGGCAGCTATCTGCATTTCATCAATTTTCTTACTGAGTGCTCCTATTTGTGCAGATAGTGCCGTGTAAGTATCAACATTATGCAGGCTATGCTGCTTCCTAGTTTGGGTTCTTTTAGAATGCCATTGATAGTTGTTGGCTACCATTTCTTCAATGAGTGCATGGGCAACCTCAGGAGTCTTATTGTTTATGCACCCTCCGGTTGCAACATCTAGTATGGTCTTATTTGAGTCGGTAAGACCATTATAGAAGGTCTACACTTGCAGCCATATGGGAAGGCCATGGTGAGGAACTCTTCTCAGCAACTCCTTGTATCTTTCCCATGACTCATATAAAGATTCCCCTTCTTGTTGGAAAAATGTAGTGATATCATTCCTCATTTTAGCAGTTTTAGAAGGGGGAAAATACTTAGAGAGGAAACGGTTGGCCATTTCATCCCACGTAGCTATTGATCCCGCTGGTAATGAATTTAGCCATGCTTTGGCTTTATCCTTCAAAGAGAATGGGAATAACCTCAGCCTAATGGCATCATCACTTACACCATTGTGTTTGAAGGTATCACATATTTCTAAAAAGTTAGCAATATGTGCATTGGGATCTTCATGGGCCATTCCATAGAATTGCATAGTGTTTTGAATCATCTATATAATGGCAAGTTTATTCTCAAAGTTGTTAGCAGCAATAGTAGGCTTGATAATGCTGGAAGCAGCTCTAGTGAGTAAGGGTTTGGCATAATCCATCATGGTTCTCTGTTCAGCCATTTCTTGAGCTTCTTGTTGGACTTGTCTAGCTGCTTTTAGACGGACACGAAGAGTTCTTTCAATCTCCGAGTCATAGAGGATCTCCTCCAGCTCGACTCTGCTTGTCATAAACTGTGAAAGTCAAGGCAATAAAAAGGCTAATACAACAGAATATGATTACTTAAACCTACTATAACTGAGATATGTACAATGATTTATTGTCATACAAGTACTGATCATAATTAAATTTTTTATTATTAAAAAGGATTTGAACCAGCAATCTTATTCACATCCCTTAATTGTAGAATCTTTTAGGTCTACAATTCTTTGGGCTTGCTAGTTCAAAGGAATTCAACAAATGATTGAAATCTGAATGAAATATACAATTCTTGAAATACAATGTACACAATTGCACACATCCATTAACATCTACTAGGTTGAGGGCTGCTTATCAGAGCTGAATTGTCAATGTGCCTTCAGAGGACCTAAATTGGGCTACAATCAGATCTGAGCCAGGTTTGGGTTCAGGTTTGTAAGCTTATGCAAGTGTATGAGTTCACATGTTTGAAGAATTCTATTGACCTGAAATCAGGTCTGATATTGTCCTGTAAATGCTGCTGCTATTGAAAGCAGTTCAGTTCACATTCAATTCATTCAATATCTTGGTTTAGACTTCTTATGAATCCATATAAATGCTCATAAGTCAAAACCATCCTTAGCAACCCATAGTGCAGCAGTAGACAAAACATTCATTCCACACAATTTCAAATCCAGGTCTGTTGTATTGTAAGCTATAGTGCAGCAGTAGCAGATCTGAAATCAGAGCTATCTAACTTGAAAAATTTCAAGGATCAGCCCAGGACCATTAATAATGCCAATTTAGTAATGTTAATTGTAATACAAACCCGTTCAAAACCTGCCCTGATTCAGCCTTGTTGTAGAAGGTCTGCTGTAGCAGCCCTACTATAGGTCTGAATTCTAATAGAAAAATGGTGTAAAAGTGCCACTTTGCATGAAATCTCTTGAGGCATAAAAAATTCTCAGGTTAAATATACTTTTCCTCAACCAAATCAGCTCGGATAGATCAGAGTACAAGTTATCTAACATTGCAAAGTCTGCCCTGTATCCTGCTCTGTTCACAACCCCAGTTCTGATATGGGTGATTTCAGATCCGAATTTCTTCAACCATGGCTATCCACTTGTTCTTGGGGGATAGCAGATGTGTCCTAGGGTGAATTGGGGTGGTGATGACCCCCAATTACCCTCAAACTTACCTCGGTTCAGGTCTGAGTTCAGAGGAATTCAGATCTGAACTATTGTAGTTCTGCTATAGCAGAACTCAGATCTGAGTTCTGATCTGAATCCTTACTTTCCATTCTTTTGTTTATATGGTTCTTCTTTTTTTCTTCTTTTCATTTTTATATATATTTTTTTGTAATGAAAGAAAAATAATAAAGGGCTGAAACATGAGTAGATTTTTTCGACTGAGTGCTGCAGTTCTGCTATAGCAGATCTGAGTGCCGAATGCAACTCAAATCTACAACACTCATGTTTTTAAAATATATTTTTTTTTCTTTTAGAAGACAATAACTTCAAGATAGAAAGGAAAACAGGTCTCCCTTTATTAAAATTAAACTAAAACAAGGAAGAGAAAGTAATCTACTAAAACATAACTACAGTATTACAGCAGTTGCAATCCAAGCTGAAATGAAAAATTAAGCAAATTAAACCAACTATGAATGCAATGCTGAATGAGATCAGATTAAGAATGCTCAATGTTTCCTAATATTATTTCCCCAGCAACGGCGCCAAAAACATGATGTGTGGCTCATTGTGACACTAGCAAGTGCACTAGCCGTTCAATTAATAAAGTAGTGAGTGAAGTATCGTTCCCACGAGGATTTAGGAAATAATTACCAATACTAAACTGGGCACTTCTTATCTGATCAACAATAAATCAAAACTTTATTCAAAAGCTAAAAATTCTAAACTAAAATCTATCTAAATTATTGGCCCAATTGCCTTCAATTCAGGTTAGAAGAGTAAGCAGTTAATGTTAATCTCAGAATTCAGCAATCAATCAAGTTGAATCATTCGAAAAGATTATGATTAAGCCTTGGTTTGGTGAAAACCCAAGGTCATGAACAGCCTCTTTCGAGTGCATATTCATCCTATGCATTAGTGATGATCCCTATATCTTTATCAATGATCTAATCCCATGCATGCATTTCTTCAAACACTTCTAAGGCATCAATTCAAATCTGAATCGATCACCAACTGAATTGTGCAAGTTATCTCTAACCTTGCATCCAATTCAGTTCTTGAATAGTAGATCTGAATTCCTAGAGTCTTTCTCAAGCACTCTAAGAATTTCAAGCTTTAGATTAATTCGGCCAATCTAAAATTTGTAGATCTGAATTCTCTTTCAAGCAATTCAGATCTTGCAATCTCAGATATGAGAATTCAGATCTGAGTTTTGAAAGTTAATTGGCCGAATTAATCTACAATTTAACCCCTATTCAAGAAACTTCAAGTACAATTCACAACCATTCAAATGAATCAAAAAGAATTTGATTGCTGATCTGAAATTTTACAAACTGAAATACATCAAGAAAGAATGGAAGAGGGAGAAAGAAAAATTTACAACAAGGAAGCTGAATTCAAATCAAAGAAAAATGAAACTAGAATAGATGATTACAATAGATCTCTTAATCAAAAACCCCCAATTTCGAACCCACCTTCTCTTCTTGCTAGCTTGACTTGAACTTCTTCAGCCCCTTCTTCTTCTTCTTCCTTGTGCCTAGCCCTTCTTCTCTTCCTTCTCTTCCAGGAGTTCGAACCTCTAGGAGTGGGAGAGCCTTTCTCTCAAGCAATTGAACACCTTCCCCCCTTCTAGAGGCCTCCTTATATAGATTTTCAAGGAGGCTCTTGCCTCTTCTTGAAGCCTCTAGAATTGGGTGTATTACACCTCCTTCTTGAACTTTCTAGAGTTTTCTTGAAAGCCTTTAAGAGTTGCCACCCCTAGCTCTTTGGGTTGCTATTTGGGTTGCACTTAGGCTCCTTCTTAGGACATGATAGCTACACTCTAGGCTGCTCTTTTGGGCTAAGAATGGGCCTTCTCTACTAGGCTGAATTTTACTCTTTGCTAGGATTTTTTTTCTTGGGTTTTTTTCAAGGAATCAGCTTATTCTTCTTGGGCTGAAGTGCTCTCTCTTGCTTCCACAACCGGGCTGGGCTGAAATTGGTCTTTTTGAACATTCTTTTCTTGCATTTTTTCTTTCTTTTTCTTGGATTAATTACTCTTGAAATTTTTTCTTATCATTAAACTAAATTAGAGCAAAATTAAATAAAAATGACATAAAAATCCATGCAAAGACCTCATAAAGTATAGATAAATTGTATGTTCATCAGCACGGTTAAACCACAATAAGGAAATGACATAGGCTAAATTATCTCTGACAACCAATAGATAAAGAAAGAGGGGTTTAAGTTAAAAGATTAAATTCATATTTAAAAAAATATAGTGTTATTATTAAAAAATAAATTAGAAAAAAATAAATTTACGGTATAAAATTTTTTATACTAAGAAATATGGGAATTTCCCCACTTTACTGTATTCAAAAAATTATATCTAAAATATAAAATATTAATATATATCTATGGTTGGGTTGATTCATTTTTGGTTGGTTTACAAATGACCAAACCAAAACTGACCCAACCTAGTTGGGTTGGGAAATTGCTGAATGAAAGCTAATCAGAAATACTAGAAAACCGACCAACTCAGGTTGAGTTGGGTTAGTTAGTTTCATCGATTTGATGAACAACCCTAACCGAAATTAATTATTGTTATTGTATTGTAAAAAAAATAAAAGTAGTATATAAAATATAAATAATTATTAATTATTTAAAAAGTTAAAATATAAAATGATTGTATACTCTTATGTGTTTCTATTATTTAGCTTTCACTTGACATAGCCCATACACTACAAGGGTCCCAACTAGTAGAGGATAGACGTAGCCTATCACCAACCAATGACATAGCAGTTGAGATGGATAGTTGGTGTACCTCCAAAATTGGAGGCGTGGGATCAAACCCATGTAATTACAGGCTATCCATAGTATCAAACCCATGGCTACCCTAATATAAACCCAGAAACGTATATCATGCGATAGCAAAGAAACCTATCACCTCTATGTAAACTGTTGAATTTTTCTTTCCAAAACAAGTGCAACCTAATATCAATTAAAGGCAGTGTTCCTACAGAGAAATTTTTTTATTCATTAAGTTATTTTGTCAAAATTCAGCATAGAGTTAGGGTTATCAATTGTTGGAAGAAATTAAAAGAATGTTTTTTAGGAAGAAAATTTGATATTGTCTTATCTTATTTGTATTGAAAGAGTGGCTTCAAACACTCAAATCCAATGTGCAACAATTGGTGCATACAAAATCTATTATGTAAGGGTAATTTTGAAAAACATTGTCTAAGGTTGTGTTTGGTTTGAAAGAAAAGGTAGGAAAAGGAAGGGAAAAGCAATATTTCCCTACCTTTTCTTTCAAACCAAACAGAACCTAAAAGCATTTTTTTTTCAATAGAATGAGTATCTTTGTCATTATAGATTTTTCTTTCCATGTTAGATTCTGTGATAGGGAATGCTTAAGCCTATTTTGGAAAAAGCAAGGAAAGTTTAGCCACATAAAAGGTAGAAAAGTAAAAGTGGACAAAATCAAAGGTCTAATTGACTAATAAATAAATTATGAATACCATAATGTCATTTGATCAGAAGTAATTTTTTTGTTTCCTTTAGAAATGGGGCTATCCCTTTCTCACAAAATTCAAAAAGGGTAAAATATAAAATCCTCCCTGAGGTTTCTGACGATCATAAAAAGTGCCACTTAATCATTTTAACAAACCCTCATGAAAAAACCTGCAGTTACCTCGCTTCTGTCATTGTCCTAGACAAAAAATGTTGGTCTAATACTTTAGTTTTTTGAAAATATCCATTTTATCCTTATCTCTATAAGTTCGGATGGATATTTATTAAAATACCCCCAAAAGAACCTTTAAGTTTTAACTAAAATAAATTTACCTGATCAAATTGGAAAGAGTAAAAGTAACTTTACTATGTAAACTCATCAGTTTGAGTGAAGTCTAGAAGGGAAACTCTGATATTTTAAATTATGTTAAAAGATGCCCTAATGAGTAATAAGGGCAATTTAGTAACTTTCAAGTCTATGTTACTGGGATAATGATGGAGGGAGGTAACTGCATGGTTTCTTTTTCAAAACTATAGGAGAAATTTTTGTTAAAGTAAAAGCTTAGGGGAGGTTAATTATTATGATTATTAGGGGGGAGGTTATATATATATATAGAGAGAGAGAGAGAGAAATGTTTGCCACAATCCATAACTGAAAATATGAAAGAAATATAATTTAAGCTTTATTTGGATAAGCCTTTGCTTTATTTGAGCTTTGGACTATGGAATACAAAATTGTGCCAACTTAAAGTGTTTTAAGCTAGAGTTTGGTAAGAGTTGCTTTTAAAAACATTGTGATCTAAGTTAATGAACTTTCAATCACCAAATTATAAAGCCTAAGTGCCTATTTGGAAAGGCTTTCACATAGAAACTTCTGATTTTGCAAGGCTGATCCCACCGAGACAATCTATAAGCAATGTTGGTGAAAACCTTGTAACTTCTGATGTTGCTTTTATAAGATGGCTTGGCTCAAGAACCACTTAGTGTAAGTGTTGGGCCCATAGGGTCCATATTATGGGCTCAAGGGGTTCACTGGGCCCTCTAGTGAATTCGGCCAGGCCTTGTAACAGAGGTTGAGCCGAACCCATGTGGCTGGTGTGTAGATCAATGCTTGGGTCCCACGCCATACAAAGAAGCCCAACTAGGCAGCAGTTTGGAAGACTTTTGAGCACTTGATTCTTATTGGGCCTAAAGCCCATTTTGAACTAGGCTGATTTGATCAGTCATAAACAAGGGGCGGATCTGAGATTAGGATGAGCCCAAAAGCTTATCTAATCTATAGATAGAATTAAGAAGAGTCCTGATCCAAATACAGATTTGGATAAGGGCAACTCCTGATATGATCAAGAGATCTTTTCTTAATCATTAAGCAATTGGAGGAAACCCTATTTGAATTACAAGAATTCGAACCCTAGGGGATTTACACAGAACACACCCTGCAGTTTTGTGAGATAGGATCTCAGAAACCCTAGAGAAGAAAAAGCAGTTCGCCATCTTCTTCTCTAGCTCCCTCCTATTACAGCTAACACTATCTATTGTAATTCATTTTCTCTATCAGAGAAAGATCAAGAAAAGTTCTTGATATCAGTCTTTGTTGAAAGGTTGATTCTGTTTGGTGCTCATTGTCATCCAAAGGATTCTTGTGAAGGATTCAGTGTGTAGGATGCACTCTGCTGGTTCTGTTCCACAGTTGTTGTGTCATGTTCAGCAGGAGCAGATCTTGGTGCCTTCTTTGGGCGTTAACACCATCTTTGGGAGATATTATTTCTCTGGATCAGGTATAATTACTCCCTTCTCTTTTGGTTCAGACCTGGTTTGGTTCTGGTTCAAGTAGGATCCTTGAATCTTGATTCTAAAATTAGGGAATGCGATTCTCAATTGAAAGGTAAGTAGAAAATTTTTGAAATTCACCCACCCATTCCGCAACTGTTTTGGCGTCCATACGATAGATTCTACCATCCCTTTCAGAAGCTTCTTTTAGTGACTTTACCCGAACATCTCAATGAAAGCATCTCAATCAATGCTTCATCCTTCCCAAATGAGTCCTCAAATTGGCGCTTTGGGCTTTCGGGCTTCGTGACAGATTCTGAAGTTTATCCAAACACATCCTTAGTTTCATAATTAGTAGGACACTATTAAGGAAAGCTATGGGTTGACAGAGGAAGGGTCTAAAGTGGTAACCCTACAAGAGTGGAAGTTTCTAATTGAGTGAAAGAGGAAAGTTCTAAAGGTGATAACTCTACAGGAGTGGAAGTTTACAATGGAGGTTCTCTCCCAAGTTCGGAAATAAATTATTTAAGAAACTTCCTACATAGATTGCTGCCTATTTCTCTCTATTCTTTCCTTAATTATTTTACTCTTTTTGTATATTATTATACCCAAGTGTGTCTCTAGTTGACATACACAAATACAATTTCTTTTACATTATTTTCTTATCTTCTTGTTCTTTAACTTGGTATTAGAGCCAAGAATTGAAGGTTGATCAGACTAGGAAGTGAATATGAATCTCTTATTACAGTTATTACTAACAGAACTGATGCAGAATAATTAGGAATCAATGATGTTCTTGGCCTACTTCTTAGTCATGAATCATAGCTTACTCAACATAATTTCTCCAATGAAGCTCCCAATGCTAATATTGCTACAAATAATAGCAATAATAATAATAAGAGCAACAAACAAAATTCTCAATTTCAGGACAACAGAGGGGGCTATGGCTATAGTAGAGGTAAGGGCATGGCAATCAGTGTGGATGAGGTCAAAGATGAGGTAAAGGCAATCCAATCGTATGTCAACTATGTAATAAACCAGGACATGGAGTCTTGAAGTGCTACAAATGGTATGATCTGTCGTATCAAGGAGAAAGCAATAATAATTCTCTAGACCATACTGTTGTGTTCCATAGTGTTATGTCCTCCTACAATGGTTCGACTGCTAATTTCGGTCCTACCTAGTATCCTAAAAGTGGAGCAACTCATCATGTGACTCCATATGCTGACAATTTACAAAACAAGTTTGAATTTTTGGGTACGGATCAAGTGAAAGGTAATGGAGAAGGTTTGGAAATTAAGAATGTTGGTTCCTCTTTTATAACTTATGATCAACATCAGTTTAAACTGAAAAAATGTTTACCATGTTCCTGCTTTGACAAAGAATTTGATTTCTGTTAGCAAATCAAATTTTGGTGTTTGAATTTCACCCAGAGTCTGCTCACTAACACTCTATTGTGGCTTTTGAGTTTCATGCTCTTCTCCAAAACACTACATGGTAACTTGTTCCTTATGATCCCACTATGAATGTTGTTAGCTCTAATGGGTCTATAAAATCAAGAGAAAACCTGATGGTTCTATAGACAGGTATAAAACCAGATTAGTTGCTCAAGGTTTTTCTCAGGTTCCTAGAGTCGATTTTATTGATACCTTTAGTCCGGTTGTTAAACCGGCCACTGTCCATACGTTCTTATCTCTAGCCACGTCACATGGATAGGATATCAAACAGTTAGATGTCCACAATACCTTTTTGAATGGTTTTATTCATGAATATATATATATATATATATATATATATATGTGTGTGTGTGTGTGTGTGTGTGTGTGTGTTGTGTCAACCTTGTGGTTTTGAGGATCAGACTCGTCTAGATTATGTTCGCAAGTTAAATAAATCTCTTTATGGCCTTTGTTAGGCTCTTCGTGCTTGGTGTTCTCAACTCAGTAGCAAATTACATGACCTTGGTTTTGGAAGCTAGTAGTGTGATCCATCACATTTTATCTATCAAAAAACTAATATTTCTCTTTATATTTCCATATATGTTGATGATATTATTGTTACTGGTTCTTTTGCTTCTCATGTTTCCCAGCCTATCATGCATTTGTCTCGTAATTTCTTTCTTAAGGGTCTTGGATCTCTTCACTATTTTCTTGGTGTAGAGGCACGTCGAGACAAGAACAGATTGTTTCTCTCTCAACGGTGCTATATCCTTGATCTTTTACAAAAGACCAATCTTGCAGCTTCCAAGCCATTATCCACACCTATGGCGCCTACATCCAGATTATCAAAATTTTAGGGTGAGCCTTTGCCTAATCCTATTCAATATCACAGTATTGTCGGTGCCTTGCAATGTCACCTAACCTGACCAGATGTGGCATTTGTCATGAACAAGGCATGCCAGTTTATCCAAAATCCAACTGATGATCATTGGACGACTGTGAAATGTATTTTGTGTTATCTCAAAGGTACAATCGACTTTGGGCTCTTCTTTGCTGCTAGAGGTTTAAATCGGCCCATGCCGACTACGGCCCGGCAAAGCCTAGCATGAATTTGGACCAGCCTAGCACGACGGCCCATGGGCCGTGCCAGGCCGAGCACGATCGTGTGGGTCGTGTTGGGCCAAGGGTTTTAGGTCCATGGGTCGGGCCGGCATGGCAGAACTATGCGGGCCATGCCGCCCGCGGCCCGACCCATATATTATTTATATAATATATAATATATTATATACTATACAAATTATAATTATATAATAATATATAGTATATAATATATTAATAAAATAAACAATTGTTTGCAATTTTATTATACTAATTTATTTAATTATTGTATATAAGCAATTGTATACATCAAAATTCATATAAAATTAAAATTTTAAGTTTTTTCAATTTTTTAAACAAATAGCTTTGGCTGGGCCCATGGCCTGGCCTGGCCCAAGGCTTGGCTCACAAACCAGCCCGGCCCGCGGCACGGCACAACGCGACATGGGCTTGGGCCATGGGTCATGCAGGGCTGATCCCCAAGTTATTCTAGGAGAGGGCGGACTGGCCGAACACGGCCCGTTTTACACCTCTTTTGCTGCTAATCCCCTTGGGTCCTTAGTGGCATACTCGAATGCTGACTGGGCCAATTGTCCTGATGGCTAGCGTTACACTAGTGGTTATGGTATTTTCCTTGGTTCTCATTTGATTTCCTAAAGTGGTAAGAAACAACCCACTATTGCTTGTTTCAGCACTGAAGTTGATTTTCGTTCCTTAGCTAATACTACAACTATATTGTTATGGCTTCAGTCTCTGTTATGTGATTTGGGTGTCCACCAGTCCTCTCCGCCTATTCTCTACTGTGACAGTATCGGAGTTACGTATCTTGCTATGCATCCAGTATTTCATGCTTGTACCATGCACATTGAAGTAGATTTTCATTTTTTGTGAGCTTACATTCTTCACAAAAATCCGTTGGTTCGATATATCTCTACTAATGATCAACTTGCTGATGTGTGTTTACAAAACCTCTCTCCTCCGTCTGATTTGATTTCCTACGGTCCAAGCTTCATGTGCTTCCAGCCCAATTTCGCTTGAGGGGGAGTATTAAGGAAAGCTATGGGTGACTAATATGAAAGAGGAAGGATCTAAAGGTGGTAACCCTACAAGAGTGGAAGCTTCTAATAGAGTGAAAGAGGAAAGGTCTAAAGGTGGTACCTCTACAAGAGTGGAAGTTTCCAATGAAAGTTCTCTCCCAAGTTTGGAAATAGCTGAAATAGGAAATAAATTATTTGAGAAACTTCCTACATAGTTTCTCTTTATTCTTTTTGTATATATATCGTACCCAAGTGTGTCTCTAGTTGACATATACGGAAATACAATTTCTTTTACATTATTTTCTTTTCTTCTTGTTCTTTAATGACACAACCAAAGTCAAAGGATTTAAGCCAATCAGCTGAATACATTTAGAATCTTTCAGATACAGCTCTAGTCAGTTGCCCGGTCTTTTGGAGGGAATCAGTGATAGTTTGTTTTTAATTGATTGGCCTCTTATAAAAAAACAAGTGATTTTATTGGATTAATAGCTTGTGGTTCAGAAATTTCTGCAATAATTGATTCTCATTGTTCGGTGCAAAACTTGGCTTGACCGGGCAAATGGTTTATCTACTAAATAAAACAGGATCTAGCAATTAAAACAGACTGTAAAAACCGGGCTATGGCAATTGAAATACGATGAACCCTTTGGTCCAAACAGACTGTAAAACAGGATCTAGCAAGTAAACTCACATTTACTTTTGTTTCAAATGTTATCTGTTTTCCTTCGTCGTTGCAGTGTAAATGAAATGAATTAAAACTTGAAACAAAGTATAAGTGAAAGTCAAAACAAAAACAAACCTGAATTTGCACTCTTTAATTTGTACCCTTTCATAGTGCACGGGCTGGTGTTAAAAGATGTACATGGTTGATTTTGGTAACTAAATTGATTGTCATGAACAAATTTAAATAGTCTCATGTCTGATATGGTAATTGCATTCTTAGTACATAATACAGATGTGTTAAAGATCGACGGCTTGAGTTGTTTTATTTCCATTGAAGATGACTTCATTTGTAGAATTTATCTGGTACTCGAGATTAATCTGTACGTACTTGCAAAATGTTGACGAAGAAATTTAATAGTATGTATAGTCTTGAGTCCTTCCAATAACAGAATGAAAAATTATATTTCAAATCTTTCAGTTGGTGACTGAGTTCCGATCACCAGCTCAAAATGCAACTTGAATTGCGATTGAATAATGTAGACATCTATATATCTACTAAATTAATGTTATGCCATGTTAGATGACCTCTTTATTGTGCTCCATTCCCTCCAGAAGCCCATGGAGTTGCCACCTAGCATGGCAATCTCCCCTTTTTTACCCCATCGATTTAGTAAGAAAACCCACTAACATTTCTTCATTAGAGTCTCTCTCTCTCTCTCTCTCTCTCTCTTTACCAACCCCCTCCTAAAATTTCTACTAAACCATCTCTCCCATCTAAAATTCCTCCTAAAAGACCTATTAATCTATATTACATGTCCAATAAATGACCTAAAAACCAAAAAACGAGGCTAAATTAATTAGGTTTTAATTAGGTTAGGTAGGTTTGGTGTTGGGTTGTGGTTGAGAAGAACCCATGCTAAATTCAACTTGTTTGAAATATTTGTATCTATAAACTAGATTGGTTATAAGAATATTAAATTGTGGTCTTGTCATTTCATTAATTTTTCATCTAGTTAAATATTAGGTTGATAAATATCTGATATTATTATATTCCCAACAATTAGGACCTGTTCGTTTTTTGGTAAATTATTTACCTGGGTAAATGCAGTTACCTGGGTAAGTTTTTTCTGGGAAACACTGCATTTACCCATGTTCTTTTATTTTCATGTAAATAAGGAAATAATCATTTTAGCCATAAAAATCTATTATTAAAAGGGGCATTTTTGTCCCATTCAAGTGTTGTCAACTTTCCCCCTAGATGGGAAAGTTGTTAATCCACCTAGGAGATTTGTATGACTTACCCAGGTAAGTGGTATTAAAGAAAATAAACCTTTCCTGATTCCCACATAAATCTAGAAAAGGAACATATCAAGATTGAATTGCTAAATTCCATTTCTTTCAAAAAGAATTATTTTAATTGCATTAAATATTAATTTCCTAAATATTTTCATGCTATAATATAAAGTACTTTTTGTCGAATATGTACAAATGAAAAAGAATTTATGATGTGATGTGAGATTCAGCTTACTCAAGGAATTAGAAACTCTTGTATTCTCATGGTCATATTAATTTAATAATTTCTATTATGCTCAGCACAGTTATAACTGAATCAGATTCACTACAAGAAATTTGTCCTTAAAATCCTTGCCGCCAAAAAGATATTCTCATGGTAATGTATTTTTGAGACAACATAGAATTAAATTATTTGAATCTCCGTCCATCATAAACTTGTAAATTAAGCTAAAGTGAATTATTTTTTTATTATGAATTAAGCAAACAAAGCAAGAAAAAAATAAGAAAACCTTGAAATATTCTGGTCATGCATGCATTAATTTAGAGCATAATGTTAATTAGATGTGTATAGCTGGGTCAGGCTCGGGCTGGGTTCCAGATACCTAGGCACTAGGCCCGTGCCCAACCTAAAAAATAAAAAAGCCTGAATTCTTGGGCCAGAGCTTAGCCCAAGAACTGAAAATCCAAGCCCAACCTGTATAAAATTTCAGGCTGGGTCAATTCGGGCTCGGGTTAGGTGTGACCAAGTTGCACCCCTAGTATAAGTTCATTTCCTAAAACTTAGGGATAGTTTAAGTAATTTACCCTTTTTTGGTCAAATTGTATACCAATATCATACAATAAAAAATACTATATATTTTTAATATCTTGCATTTAAACCCCAAAGCCCAAGCTTGTATTTCAGGCCTAGGGTCTAAGCCAACTAAGGGCCAAACCTAGGTGGCTACAACTTTGTAATAAGTGTTAAGCTTAACCTCTGTCCAACCCATAATCATCCCTACTCTAAATAGGGGTGAACAAATGACAAACGAGTAGGTCTTCTCAGAACAAAATGGAACCAACCTCAAATTGGCCTTAAACAGACCCTATCCAATCTATTATCATGTATGGTTTAGTTTTTGGAACCATTCCCCACCCAATCTGGTTCTAAGGTCTAGGGCTTTACCTTACTCAAACTGACTCGAAGAATCAGCCTTGGTTGGCCTTAGTGGAACCAACCTTAGTTGATCTTGGTAGAAATGGCCTTGGAATCAAGCTTGCCTTGAATTAAATCTCAAAATACTTTGAGGTTGTGAAAATTTGAATCAAAGAACTCATGCTTACAAAGACCAGTCTCACTTGACCATTCACTACAAGAAAAATGGGCTTACTCACTGAACCGCCAGCTTTGCCTTTTAAACCACCGACATAGACATGAGTCAGCGGTTCAGTGGCCGCCTTCTATAGTTGTGCCACCCTAGGTCATGGACGCCGGTCTAGAATACAAAAACCGTTGTCCTAGGGACCCAGTCCAACCATACATTTTCTGGCGGTTTTTAGAGAACCGCTGGCTTATATAATGGATGTGGTAGCCCAAACCGCTGGGACAGGTGGCCTTGACCACCGGTTTATTTCCCTTGAGCGCCGGCTTAGATTAATTTGTCACTTCCATAAACTGCCACCTTAGCTAAATTTTGTAATCAAAACCGGCAGTTTTAACCGCCAGCTCAGACTAAATTGTCATCTAATTTAATCACCGTCATTTCATCAAAGCTGGCGGTTTGGACCGCCGGCGTAGACGTTATATAATCCACCGGTTTAAATGTAATGCTTTGCCAAAGGTGACGGTTTGTTTGACCGCCGGCTTAGGTTTTGAAATTTTTTTTTAAATAAGAATTTCAGTTGACACCTGCTGAAACCTAAAGTGTTCCAAGTATCATTGCAGTAAAAAATAAAAAGGAAAAAAGAAACGTTTATTCAAATAAGCATCCAAGAAAATAAAAAATCTATTAAAATAAGCATCCAGGTATCAGTTAACTGTTCCAAGTATCAAAACGTTTTGATAGCTCCCATACTTGGCCCAATAGGGTCAATATTGCTCCGGACAGTCCCTTCGAAGAGGACAGGTTCTTGAGGAATAATTCAATAGCGCGACCTGAGATCATGAAGACCTAGCTTGCAAATGTCGATCCCATAAATAATTATTTTCCCTCTAGAATGCTCCACCAGCATGAACAGTGCTTGGATCAGAGTTGATTTTCCACTCCCAGTTCGGCCAACTACACCGGTCTTCTCTCCTCCACAAATGCTAATAGGACAGGTTCTAAATGTCTTCTTCTGAATTCTGCATTTTCATGATCAACTCCCCATGAGACCACCTACAGCACCAATAAGTGAAAGAGATTAGTTACAATTTAAGGGATTAGAAAGGCTAGGGGCAGACCAAAGATATTTACTTTTTCTAGATGGTATAGAGTCAGTTTTGGTTTTGGCTTTTAGTGGTCATTGGGCTGGTTGTTTTTGTGAACCAATGACCAACTTGTATAGCTTCTAAGGGGTAAGGTATTTAAACCCCCTCTCCAGGTATTTAAACAATTCAGAACAACTCATATATTGCCTATAGCAACAGGCTCAATGTGAAGATATGGCATTACAGGGCTAGTCCATGCTTAGCATCAGGTACAGGAGTTAGAATGGCCCAGTCATGCATCAGGCCTGATATACAGCTCTAGCCTAGCCTAAGATGAGCCTAGTGCCTAGGCCAAGCAACCAAGATTGCAGTCTCACAGTTCAGCCATAAAAATTCATTTGATTATTGTTAATATTTACTTTTTATGTCATTGTAGAGCGATTTTCTATAGATAACTTGCAATTGTTTTTACATTCCATCTAGTTGTTTTGTTAGGAAAAAAAAACTCTTATATGAAAGTGGTTATCCATGCTTTCATATGGAACATTCAGGCCTAGGGTCAAGTCCTAGCTAATCATAATACCTAGATGGTGAACGGTAAAGCCTTTGCTGGTTTCAATCTGGGTGACTTGCAAAGAAAGGGTGTGATTGTATTGACAATAATCAGTGCTCTTAACTCAGAAATTGAAAGGTGTCCATTCTTATCTGCATCAATTTGCTTAAATAACCTGTGATTGCATTGACAAGATAGTGATCAAGTAGTGCTACAGGATATAACAATCCCTACTTATTGAGTGCATAAAAAGGGAATATGAATTTTGAGAGGTTTAACAAAGACTAACCTTTTTATAATATCTTCATTAGGTTCACCATCATCTTTGAGGAGCTTCCCTAATGATTTCCTTTCCAGATATTTCAAAATTTTCCAGAGATTACATGCTTATGCTTTGCGTATTCAAGTCTTCTCTGCTGAATCCAAGGTTGAAAGACCTGAGCAAGATTATATGAAAGATAACTCAGTTAAAACAGGAAAGAGTTATAGTTAATATCATAATTCCAACCTGCAAGATGATAAGAGGATTGGAGTCCATCTAAAAACACTAAAGATACTGGAATGGTGAGGACATAAAGACACTCTATATTCACTAATCTTCATTACTTTCCATTTTAGCAGTTACCATATCAGAATCATAGTAAATAAATACATTATTATTATTATACAACATGCATATTTTGGTAATTATGGATTTATTTACAGAAACATTGTGCCACGACAGCATTGATGAGTAAGAAGAAAAGTAGCTATCATATTATCAAATATATTGCCTAGTAAATTTAAAATCCTCCAGGTGAGAAGATGATTCCTGTAACTTGGTATGTCATACTATTATCAAACAAAATTTATTAAAAATTTAAAATTAATAAATGTTGGAACCATTTGATACTGGTGCTTTACATATTGTTCCCTGAAAAGAGGTAATCTTCATCTTACACCAACTCTCCATTTACCCTCAGCCATTTAATTGTGTTTTCCAAATTTCTTACATTAGCAATTATACGGAATTACTTTATGTTGTTATCTTCTTTGATAACAGTACCATTGCCCTTTGCCTCCACTTGATCTCTTCTTGATATGCCATCCTCTCACCAACTCACCCTATTATGTTTGTCAACAGTTCTTGGGATGTCTCTTTGGATAAACATGACTGAACATTACAAACATTCATATTACAAGAATTACACTATTCTTTAATGCAGCATAAGAACCATTTCTTCTCAAGCCAAAAGTTTCCAAATTGGCAAGGGGTGGGGCCTTGATCAGTACCCTCTTCATGCAATGCCACAACACTTTGTGTATTTTTGTGTGACGAGAGCAAGTATGCAGAAAACAGCTCATGAAGACAGTGGTTCCATGCCTGAGTTGTAAACCGGTAAATCAACAAAAGGTGCATGGTTTGTGCTTTTCCCACTCTTGAAACAGAGGACTCACACATGAAGGGATAAGTACTAGGATTTCTGTCCCCTTTGGAGCCTCTCACATGTGCTGATAATAGTTTCTTCTATTTTATCCTTACTTTTAGTGATATTATGATTCAAGTCAACTGTTGATACCAATATTTTGAAAACTGGACTGGACCGTGGTTTGTATTTAAAATTTAACCGGCCACTGGTGAAAAAGTCTAATGGTTGAAGCATCCAAAAGTCCAACTGCTCAAACTGCTTGACAGTTCTATACCTAAACCCATCTATTTATTCCTTTTTTTTATATATTTTGTCAGTAAGAACTAAAAAAGTTATTTAAAATCAGAAAAAAGTAGGTAAAGGGTGCAAGAAAATACAAGAATAGTACAGAAGGGCCAAAAAAAATCTTGAGGTTTCTCTCAAAGGTTGCACTAAACAAACTTGAGCCTCTAAGAGTCATTTTCTCAGAACTCAAAGGTCCATTCAGTGTACTAAAAGAAATTCCAACCCAGTCTTGACTAAAGACTAACCCAACAACAGCTCTCTGCTCTCCAATAAATCCATCCGGTCACCCCCAATCTGGATACAGTATCAGCCAAAGCATAAATTAAATTCTTTAGGCAAGTAAATGTGATGTTCACCCTGGATGCAAGAACTTTAGCTACCCTAAAGAAATGCCTCATCTTCCAAGGTGCGTTAATCCATGTGAAACAAGTTTTCCCAGATGCTTAATAATTTCATCAGATACTATTTAAGGTGCATATGACATAATTGTGATAATTATCTCTTCTTCCAAGTCTCTCTATATTATCAAGTACTAACATATATGGCTTAATCCCTTAAATCTTTGTCTGCTATTGAAAATATCCATTTTATCCTTATCCCACAACATTTCTGCAAAAAAGAAGCATGCTCTTCAGCTTCCTTAGTATTGGTCTTATGAGGGTCTACAGATAAAATATTCCAGAGATTTCAGTAATTTCAGGCATTTTGATATTCTTGTTTACTGTCTTTTCTCTTTGATTTAGTCCATATCCAAATTGGACATCCATGTTGTCATAAGAGAATATAAAGGATAGTGTTCCGGTTGAAGGGTGACAGGCATAAATGGTGTTTTTTATTATTGTTGATTTGATTAAATGTTTTTATATTCTTTCTTTTCTGTTTATTCATTAGCAAGTACTGACAGTGGATGTGAATCACAATTAGGAAAGTTAGTGAATGGTTGATATGCTAGTTAGTAGTGACTGGCTTGAATTGCTGGCCTGCTTAGCAGGACTTGCATTGAAATGTATAAAATGAATTTGACTTGTGTGTCCAGAGAACCCCATTTAGTGTGTGAAAAATCATTTATGCTCAATTAATTTTAGGCTACCTTCATCAATGAGATCAAATTCTATTTGCAACCTATAAACATAAAAGACTGTAACTTGAAGTTGTTTGTTTGGAGACTATCAAATTCAATATGATTTAGTAACTAGTTTCAAATTTCTTAATAAAGAGTAGAAAAGTAAAGCTCAGGGTGTCCAGGGTAGAGAACTATAGCTACTGCTGGTGGTAATGGGTAGGTTAAAGTTCAACCTCCAGAAATTAGAACAAAATTTGTCAGTTTATAGTCAAAGTATCAGCCTACAGAAATTGGTTCCTGTGTTCACTAGGGAAGAACACATGTAGACCCTCCCAATGCCTGCAGAAAGGTTAGTATTTTTTCTATGTTCTGTTTAGTTGATATTAGCTATAATAAAAGTATTGATTTTTTAGATTGGTTAATATAAGTATATATTTGACTTGTGATTTTTTTCCTTTTAGCTAAAGGTGTACAATCCACTCAGAATTTAATCAATTATGATTATCCTTGAACACTAGAAACTTGTATTTGTGATAAAAGCTGAATTCTTGTTTTGATCAGCCACAATTAATTTTATTATATAATTACATATTGTAAAAATAAGGTACAACTTTCATGTTCCAAGCACCCCTTGAGGGCAGTTAGCCTTTTCTAGCCTAGCCACCACTAAAAATTTACTAACTCCATCGTTGGAGAATTAATCCTCAATACTTCTAAATTCTATTCACCCCTACCTCTCTGAGGCTACTGGCTTAACATGGTGTTCACTTGTAGCTAGTGCCCAGCCCCAATTCACATTTAATAATCTCCCTTTAAGTGTGTCGAGGTTTCCATGATCCGCATGGACACTTTATAAAGGAGGATGTGACATGCTACCAATTCCTAATGATGTCATCTATTGTAAAAGGTGCAAATGCATCCAATGCTTTTACTCAGTGCACTACCTTTTTTTCAATCCACTTAAGCACAAATTTCACTTCACCCTATCAAAGTTGATCCTATAAAATCTTCCATTTTCCTGTTAATTTGTCATTGTGTATATCCTCTTTTTCTATTACTGCTGTTGGAGCGATTCAAGCAACCAAAGGTGCAGACTCCATGCTTGGGTTACTGTTGATGCCAAGGAACCTGTTGTGCTGACTCCAGCAAGGACTTATCAAACCCTTCCTATACTTTTCTTAATAGATAACTGATCCATCCTATTCTTCATAAATCCTCTTACTCTAAACATGATTTCCAGATTTATAATTAACTCCCAAATAGACCTGTTCACGAGCCAGGCTTCAAGAATGACTTACACTATGTCAGGCTCAGGCTTCGGGCTGGGCCCCATTCAAATTTTGGCAAAAGCCAAGCCCCAGCCCGGTCCATGAACAGGTCTACTCCCAAACCCTGTTCCAAGCCCAAAAAACAGAAGTTTCTATACATCCTACATCACCAGTCTGCCCATGGTTGGATTGGTCAGACCTATCTATATTCTTCTTACTCCTCGGAGTTTGGACCTAAGGATACTTCAGTAGTCCTCCCTATATAATATCTAAACATCCTACCAAAAAGGCAATTGATAGTCAATAGAAGACCTATTAGAAATCTCCTTTTAACAATTGCCCAAATGACTCTAATATGTGAATTTATACAATATTAAGTTAATGCAAATCTCCTTTTAACAGTCTTACCTTTAGCAATTAACATGGCTTTCTAGGTTCAACAGATTAACATGGCTTTCTAAGCACAAATTTCACTTCACCCTATCAAATTAACAGACCACCCTAAACCCACTTAAGCATTATTGCCAAAGCAAAATTAACATGTCTTTTCTATCAAATCTAGGATTCACTAAAAATAATTTGCTTTTAAACCCAAGAAAGGGGCTTTCTTGGTGAATCATATATTTCCAAAGAAATCAAATTCACTGAAGAAAGGAGTATACTGAAGCAGAATTAACTACAACTCAAGTGTTATCAAAACTATCAAGAACTGGAACTGTAAAAGTATAACTGATCCTACCAATGCACAATGCACTTAATTCAAGAATCCATCAGCATGCAAAAACCCACAATTTACAATTGGCGAACAAAAAAACTTACAAGAACAGCAATTATTTCGGTGCTAGGAGTATAGAACCAATGCAACAAAAAAACTTGCATTCACATACTTGATCTATGACACATGTACTCATCTTCGTATAAGAACCAAAGCAAGAAAAGAAGATAGCGTAAATAAATTAATATGGATTATAGGATCTTACAATATTTAATAGCGCAAGATCCTCTTGAAAAAGTTTAAGAGCCTCGTCACCGCTAAGAGGAAAGAAATCAAAACCGCGAGTATAAAGAAAATATAGATTGAACTTCTGCGTACTAGGAGTGTAGAGTAGTAGCTGTTCTCGACCTAAAAAAAGGCAAGATTAGGGTTTTATAATTTATACAGAAAGACGAATGGGGTATAAAAAATATAGGGGTCGATGAACGTACCTTTCTCGACTCTCTGTTGAATTTCACAATTCTCAATGCGTCGATTGAATATAAATCCGACCTCAACGATTCAGAATCACGATCAACGAAGGAAACTTTCCATATCATTGCTGTTGTGTGGGAGAAAAAGTGGAGAAGTAGAGTTGTGTAGGAGAGAAAGTAGAAGTGGAGTCATATTGCTCGTAGAAATCGCGTGGCTCCATGTGAATTTAGAAATGGAGGGAAAGCATTGAACCAGTTTTATTCACTGAAACCGCTTCAATGCAAATACCGCCTGTTTAGTTCACTGAACCGACACCCTGTTTTAATCATTTCCTTGGTTTTATTCAATGGTGACAGTTATGATAAAACTGCACCATTGATGCATCAAGGCCAGTGGCGTAGCCGTTTTTTCTTGTAGTGTAATTACTCATGAAATCTTCCACTTTATGAAAATAACTAACACAAAGGAGTGATGGCTTTAAAGATGGACATGAGTAAAGCGTATGATACACAGTGTAGTGGATTTTCTTAATGAGAGTTTTAGAAATGATGCGATTTAGGGAAAAGTGGACTGATTGGATCATAAAGTGTCTAACTTAGTGGCTTATCAAGTTTTGGTAAATGGCAATGCCAGTAGAAGGGTGTTTCCAACAAGGGATCTTAGGAAAGGAGATCCCATCTCTCCTTATTTATTCATTTTGTGCTTTGATGTCCTCTTGACAACTCTTAATAGACTAGTAAATGAGAATCAATTATCTGGTGTAAAATTGAATAGAGGTTGGCCCATCATTTCTCACCTATTGTTTGTAGATGATAGATTTATTTTCACTTTTTGCAAATTTAGAAGAAGGGAAGAAAATCATGGAAGCAATTAAGCATTATGAGAGAGCCTCGGGCCAAAGGTGAACTCCGCTTAGTCGGGAGTCATCTTTGTCTCCAACTTGCATCCTAAAGTGACACCACTGACTTCAATGGTGTCTACCATTCCTTCCTATTGTATCTCATGTTTCCTACACCCAAAGAGAGTTTGTAATGAATATTTGAAGCAAATTTAGAAAAAGTTTTGGTGAGGGAAGTCAATGGGAAAAAGCGAACTTGCTTGATTGGTAGTATTGGACGGAGATAAGACTCGCGAGAATCCCGGATCTATATGTTATAGGAGAGTCCCAGATCTGTATGTTACCTGTACAGTTAGGAAGTCTTTTTGTTTTGTTTTCCTTTCTGGATTAGGAAGACCTTTCTTTTAAGAAAGTTTTGGGGAGCAAGGAACTCCACTGTGTTTTTCTCATAAGGTATCAATGGAAGAAAACACATCTTTGGCTTCCGAAATTTTTCTCATGGTATCAGAGCGGAAATCCGTCTCTCCTTCTTTCCTCTATGTTTCTTGATTCTCTTATGCAATTTTGATTTGGTCTAAGTTCGGAGGACCTTGATTAAGTTGTGCTTCCTCTGCCCATCGATTCTTGATCCAGCCGTTCATCGGCATTTCTCGTTTCCTCTCTACAAATCTTGATTAGGCTACAACTCCTAGCTCAACGGTTCTTGATCCAGCCGTGCTCCTTCTACTCAACGATTCTTAATCCGGTCGTCTCCCTGCAACTCTTGACCCAACAACGATCATGCTTTCTTGATTGAACTATTTCTCTGCAATTGTTCTTTCTGTTCTCATGGAGACTGAACACATCTCTCTTTATTTCCTTTCTCCTTTGGACAGTCAGGAATGATCCACTGGTTCACTGATCCACTCTTCATTCTTCCTCTCACCGTTTGTCCACCGACCACTGAGCGTCGCAGCCACCGTAGCAGCAGATAGCAGTGACCAGTTGCAGTCTTACAAAGGAATTGACATACTATAATATCTCCATCCCTCGGGTCACTTCTGTATTCACGTACCCTGGTTCTTTTACTTTTGAAGAAGGATTGGAACAGTGCGCGAGTCACAATATTCAACAGCATCAGCAGCCGAAGCCCATTGACTATGATAAACCAAGCTCGTTCCTGCCAATCGATGATTCAGAGGATAATCAAAGACTGACAGTAATCCGCTTGTTCTTGTGCCGTGTTTCTTCCTGTTTCTTCAAGAACTCGATATTACTGCTGACGAGTCTTGT
Source organism: Nelumbo nucifera (assembly GCF_055504915.1). Lineage (NCBI taxonomy): Eukaryota > Viridiplantae > Streptophyta > Magnoliopsida > Proteales > Nelumbonaceae > Nelumbo > Nelumbo nucifera. The sequence goes on from NC_142649.1 coordinate 31,068,241, forward strand.
TGATTGGTCACCATGACTGCCAATAACGACAGGAACGGTGAAAGCTCGAGTAAGTCTATTGGACCGTCTTCTCCTTTCTATTTGCATCCATCAGATAATCTTGGAGTTATTATCAGTCTGATGGTCTTGAGAGGAGATAACTACGATGAATGGGCAAAGGTGATGAGAACTGCCTTTCATGCCAAAAACAAAATCAGTTTCATCGAAGGCAAGGTCATGAAGCCAGAAGACGATGCTCCGGAAATTGATCTTTGGTGGATTGTGAATTCGATGTTGATGGCTTGGGTTTTCAATACCGTCGATCCATCACTGCGTTCAACTATCACGTATATGGAGATGGTCAAAGAACTTTGGGATGATCTGAAGGAACAATTCTCGATCGGCAATGGACCCCAGATTTATCATATTAAATTTGAGCTTGCTAACTGCAAGCAACATGCACAGACAGTGGTTGCATATTATTGAAAATTGAAGGCAATGTGGGACAAATTAGGAAGCTACTCTAAGGTACCCGTATGTACATGCAGGTGCAGGTGTGGAGCGGCAGCCGAAGTGGTTAAAGAAAGAGAAAAAGAGAAAATCCACCAATTTCTGATGGGTTTGGATGACGATATATTTGGAACTGTGCATTCCAACATATTGAGTATGGATCCAATTCCAAATATGAATAAAGTTTACTCAATGATCATACAAGAAGATCGACATCGATCGTTGGCACGAGGTAAGGAGGAATGGGTAGATGCGGTTGGTTTTGCAGCACAAGCCTCACAGAAATCGCGAGACAGCAAAGCTGCGTCAAAAGACAAAACAATTGTGTGTAACAATTGTAGTCGATTTGGCCATGATGCAGCTGTGACTAATAGAGACCGGACCGGACTGAGCGGGCTCAATGACAAGCAATGGTAGACTATTGTAAGCATGCTTAATGCTTACAAAACCAGGACCAATGAAAAACTCTCTGGTAAGAATTACTCCACTGAATGGATTATTGACTCTGGGGCGTCACATCACATGACAGGGAATTTAAATGTGCTCGTCGACACCTATGATCTTGCACCTTGTTCTGTTAGGTTACCCAATGGTGCACACACCGAGGCCGTGAAAGAAGGCACTATTGAACTAGGAAATAATTTTAAATTGTTGCACGAATTATATGTCCCAAAACTCAATTGTGATTTATTGTCAATAGGTCGGTTACTTCGTGATACAGATTATATTGTGACGTTTACTAATAAGTTATGTGTGATATAGGACCGCATCTGGACTTTGATTGGTGCGGGTGAACAGTTTGATGGGTTCTATGTCTTCAAGGGTGTGGCACCGGTTCGAGCTTACAAGATAGATGGAATTGGGTCATGCGATTTATGGCATCGGAGATTGGGACACCCTTCTTATCAAACGGTTAGCTTATTTCTTAATATCAGTAATAGTAGGAACAAAACCTGTGATGTTTGTTTGACGGAAAAACAAACTAGAGATGTCTTTATTCAAAGCAACAATAAAGTGACTGATTGTTTTGTATTAATTCATTGTGACTTATGGGGTGCTTATAGAATACTTGCATCTTGTGGTGTGGTATATTTTCTGACAATTGTCGATGATTATTCTCAAACAGTTTGGATTTATTTACTGGTTGAAAAAAGTAAAGTTGGTAGAACATTCAAAACTTTCTGTGTCATGATTGAACGACAATTTAATAAGAAGGTTAAGGTGGTGAGAAGTGATAATGGAACAAAGTTTAAATCCTTGAAGTCATATTTTGACAAGCAAGGAATTTTATTTAAAATTCCTGCATTGGAACACTACAACAAAATGGTCGTGTGGAGGGAAGCATCATCATATTTTGAATGTAGCCAGAGCGCTTAGATTTCAAGCACATATTCCGATCAATTTCTGGGGTGAGTGTATTTTGACCGCAGGGTACTTGATTAACCGGACACCTTCGACCCTTCTTGGTGGTAAGATACCTTACGAGATGCTATTTGGACAAAGTCCTTCTTATAAACATCTCAGAGTTTTTGGTTGCTTATGTTTATCGCATACTTGGGGCCATGACAAATTTGCCGCTAGGAGTAGGAAATGTGTCTTTATTGGGTACCCATTTGGGAAAAAGGGGTGGAAATTGTACGACCTTGAGTCTGGTGATTACTTCGTCTCACGAGACGTGGTGTTTAGTGAGGCTGAGTTTTCCTTGTACACTCCGGAGTATCAACCCTTAGTAACCAATCCTCCCGTAGCCAAAGAAAATGATGGGTTGCCTTGGGCCACTCCTAATATGGTATCTGAGTCACCTCATATAGAAGTTAGGGGGAACGACACGATCAATGAAGAAGAACATCAAAACACGGGTAATGATGAGGAGGCAGGTCCTCTTGATGAGACAAGGAGCCATACAGATTGCAGAAATAATGAAACTCTAGCTGCTCCTCAGCCCACCATGGAGTTGTTAGGCCGTGGACATCGAGAAAAGCGGACCCCCAACTATTTGCAGGACTTTGTCACACACTCAGCTAGTCGATTAGACCCCTCCACTGTTTCTCCTACATCAACTCAGTCCTCAGGTACTCCTTATACCATAATTCATTATGTGACGTATGAAAATTTTTCTATGAAACACAAACATTTCTTGGCAGCTATTACTGCAGGCCGAGAATGTACTCATTTCTCTAAGGCAATGACTGATGCCTGGTGGCGCGAGGCTATGCACCAAGAGATACAGGATCTGGAAGACAATGGGACATGGACCTTGGAAGACCTCCCACCTGGAAAAAAAGGCAATCGGGTGTAAATGGGTCTACAAGATCAAGTACAAGTTTGATGGATCCATTGAAAGATTTAAAGAACGATTGGTAGTCCTGGGCAACACTCAAATTGAAGGCCTTGATTCCAACGAAACCTTTGTCCTTGTGGCTAAAATGGTCACAGTTCAAACATTCTTAGCAGTTGTTGCGGCCCAACATTGGAAATTGCATCAGATGGATGTCCACAATGCTTTTCTACACGGTGATCTCCATGAGGAGGTCTATATGAAATGTCCTCCAGGTTTTTCGGCCTCCGGGACTGGAAAGGTATGCAAAGTCCGAAAATCTTTGTATGGTCTACAGCAAGCCCCCTGGAACTGGTTCTCTAAGTTAGGTACTACCTTGAAAACCTTTGGGTTTGAACAGTCCTATTTCGATTATTCCTTATTTACATATCGCAAGAATGGGGTTGTCTTGTGCATCCTAATTTATGTTGATGACTTAATCGTTGGTGGGAATAACCCGGAGTTTATACGCAAATTTAAACAATGAAGGACTTGGTGTTCTTAAATATTTTTTGGGCATCAAAGTGACTCGCGGATCATCGGGGATATTTCTTTGCCAAAGAAAATATGCAATTGATATTTTTAGAGAAGCTAGCTTATTGGGGTCCAAACCTGCTCACTTTCCTATTACTCAGAATCATAAACTTACCCTTGCTGATGGAGCACTTCTGGATGACCCTGAACGATATCAACGTCTTATGGGCTGTTTGATTTATTTAACCATTACACGGCCGGAGCTCAGTTATTATATCCATGTCTTGGCTTAATTTATGCAGTGTCCTCGTGTTGATCATTGGGATGCGGCATTGCAGGCAGTTCGTTATCTAAAAGGACGTCCTGGTCAAGGAATATTTTTGCGCTCTGATAGTGATCTACAATTATATGCATATTGTGATTCCAACTAGGCGAGTTGTCCTCTAACTCGTCGCTCTCTTACTAGGTATTTTGTCATGTTAGGACATTCCCCCATCTCTTGGAAGACTAAGAAACAACATACTGTCTCCTATTCCTCTGCCGAGGTGGAATATCGGTCAATGGCTACTGTTAGTTGTGAGTTGAAGGGGCTAAAACGTCTGCTGTCATTTCATTCACAATGAGATCCAAGCCGGCACCATTGCGCCTTCCCATGTACGTACCGGTGAACAAGTTGCCGAAATTTTCACAAAGGCTCTCGGACAAAAATAGTTTGATTATTTCCTTCCCAAGATTGGCATTTGCAATTCTCATGCACCACCTTGAGGGGGAGTATTGGACGGAGATAAGACTCGCGAGAGTCCCGGATCTGTATGTTACCTGTACAGTTAGGAAGTCTTTTTGTTTTGTTTTCCTTTTTGGATTAGGAAGACCTTTGTTTTTAGAAAGTTTTGGGGAGCAAGGAACTCCACCGTTTGTATATAAATATCATAAGGTATCAATGGAAGAAAACACACCTTTGGCTTCCGAAATTTTTCTCAGATTGATAACAAGTTAGCAAAAATAAGTTGAATGGGGGCTCGGATTTCCCTGATCCTTTAGCTTTCAATTAAGCTATGTTAGTTAAGTTCGCTTAGGGGTTTGTGTCTAACCCGTCCATCTTGTGGTCTAGGGTGGTGAAACGAAAGTATGTAATAGATAGATGGTTCCTAATCTCACAATTTCCTTTGCAGGGATCTTGGGGTTGGAAGTAGGAAAAATGTCTGGAAAGCTATCTAGACATTACAAGGTCAACCGAAGATCAAAAGTTTTCTTTGCGTTGTTGTTTAAATGCTATTCCTATCAAAGAAAATTTGTTGACAAAAACACATTAGCAATACAAGTAGCTGTGACATTTGTAAAAAAGTGGTTGAAAGTGTTATGCAACGTTTCTTTTTCTTTTTTTTTTGACCATGACCGTAGCATTTGGTTTGGGATCGAGCTCCCTAAATTTGAAAATCCTTGAGTTAAATCAGGCTAATTCTTTTAGTAGCAGGTTTTCAGAATGGTTGGCCCTCTGTGACAAGCATGGCAAGGAAGAGATCTGAGAGCTAGCTGCTTATGCATTCAATTGTTATTCTATGGAACATTCGGCTTTAAAGGAACAATCAAATTTTTAATAATGCAGATGCTAATAGTTCCAATGTGTTGTTTCTGATTCGCAGGCAAGTGGAGGAGATGAAGAGTCTTAAGAAGGAGGATATACAAGGAGTGTGCCCTTCTAATGTGCACTCCCTGTTCTCATCTTGGAATCTACCGGATTCGGGCTGTTTAAAGCTAAACTCATATGCTGTTTTTGAAACTAGTAGCAGAGCAGATTTCAGGGTGGTTACCACAAATAGCTCAGGTCTGTGTTTAGCAGTTTCTTTTGGTCCCTGCCATGCTTATTCTCCAGTTAAAGCCACGTTTTTGAAGCAGTGAAGCTTGCAATTTCCTCGAATTTCTATAGAGTTGTTATTGAAAGTGATTGTAGTCAATTGACTATTTTACTCTAATTCTTGTAGCCACTTGCATTTTCTGGTGTTGGACATCATAGAATTAAGCAAGATCTTGAAGGTTTCTTTCAGCAAAGCCTGTAGGCCTGCAAATCAGGCTGCAAACCTAGCAGCTCAAAAAGGTCTGCTTTCTACAAGCCTGTTAGTTGGTGATCTGCCTAGTTGGTTGGATGAGGTGCTTCGAGAAGACATGCTGGTTGACTGTTGTGTTTGTGCTTGCTTTTTTCCTCAGTTCAGTTTCTGTTGCTTTGTGTTTGGCAGTTTCGTTCTTTTTGTTTAATGAAATGTTGTTTCCTACCAAAAAAGAAAGAAAGGCTTAGGGAGATTTATTGTAATGAGGGGAAACCTTTTACAAAAGCAGTTATAATTA